>NW_008825107.1:429344-435341 GCF_000699105.1 Pygoscelis adeliae
GGTGGCGAGCCTGCCAAGGGCAGTCTCTCTCTCCCTTTTCACTCTTCCCACTCCCCTGCCCCTCCCATCTTCACGTGATGATGCACTGCAGCTCCTGGTATTCTCTAGCTGAATGTGTGGAGAGTTAAGAGACAAGGAAAAAAGCACCACATTTTTTCCTGAGTTTGTAAGGTTGAAGGGAAGTACACTGAACAGATGTTGTCAGGACACTGGTTGTGAAGATACGTCTTGTTCATGGTACTTTGAAGCTTTAAACATAACAAAATTTTGTCTTTTTTCCTGTTGCTCACAGACTTTTAGTTGTAGATGACTTAAATAACATTTTAGGATGTTGTCAGAACTGTAAGATTGACTCTTTTGGTTAGCTTGCACCTGGATGTGCAAGGGGGGGAAGGGAAGCAAGAGCTGCAGACCCTAAAGAATGGGAAAGGAGCTGCCCTGCCAAAGTCACAGCTCACAGACCGTGAGGAATTTGGTGGCCTTATAACATGGTATTGCCTTTATTGAGAACTGCTACCTGAGGGAAGATACGGGGCAAGTCCTCAATCTCCCTGTCCACTGCTACTGTCAAAATTGCATTCTTGAGATCTGGAGCTATGAAGGTAAGCAGCTGGATAACATAGGCTATGACAGATGAATTTTTATGAAGTGGGTTTTCAAGACTACCCTTTTGCAAAAATTGCTGCTAATGGCTTAAAGATCTCAAGAGAGCCACTCCAGAAACACATTTTGTGTTGAACTGGGCTAGCAATAGCTATCACAACTATAAACATAGGATCCATAAGTCACCTATGATACAATATGTGTCGTGTTCAAATCTGCAATATATTGCTGTCTGAATGTAAAGAGAAATAAATTCTATATTTCTAATGGGTCTTGTGTGGCATTTATACTCTTCTCTAAATGTGCATAAATAAAAGTTATACTTCCTGAAAACTTAAAATTAGGGTCATGGAAACTTCAGTCACTGTGACGTAAAGGACCAATTGCAGTTGAGCTCTTACCTGATTTCTAACCTTCCCAACTATGAGCTGCTAAGTTTGTGACAAACTGAGTTCATTTGTAAGTAGTCTTTTCCTGTAGCAAAGAGATTTTCAATTTAATGCTGAAAAAAAATTACTGTTCCACAGCTGATAATCAAGTTTAAAAATCTGTTAGAACGTAGTCTCCCAAAAAAGGGTTCCTGATCTGTTTTCCATTATCCCTCAGTCCATGTACTTACACAAGGAAAAAATATATTTATTCATTGAATATTATATAGGCATGCAGGATATTGTACTTTGTCTTGGAAATCTGGTTGTGAAGCCTGTTGGACGTATGTCACCTTGGAAGAAAACATTGGGAAGGGGCTTTTAGAGAAATGCTTTCAGGTTTAGCATGGCAGGCCTTTAAGAACAAAACTGTTTATGCTAAAAGGGAGGATTGGAGTGGTAAGACAAGTGAGACAGAGCAAAGGTGTTTTGCTTAATGTGAACCTAGTTCAACTTGGAACCAAGTTATATTGTTACTATTAAGATTAACTGGTCGTGCAAGCTTTGGGCTAATGAATGTGTTTGTTACAGTTCATGGATATTAGCTGAGAGCTTGAGCTTTCCTGGATTGCACTCAATGGTAGGAAGCTTTGTAAGGACAACTTACCTTTTTAAAAAACATGCCTGCATGTGTGCACATGCATACATACATAAAACAAAATACAATTTAGGTAACACATTTAAAAATCTATTATGTATAAATATTGGTGTGTGTATATATAATATTTCTTCTAAGGTATAGATTGTTATGTGTTCCTCTGTAGATGGAACAAGAATGTTTTGGTGAAGGCTTAAATACATGATTCCTAAGAGAATCTTCACAGTCAGTTTATGGGCTGATGTCCCTCTGCTTGCTTTCTTCCTTTTGGAGGTGATCATCAGTAATTGAACTGCAGTTCTTTTTGAAATCTTAACTGCGCTCACTGGGATGCCCTGTTAGGTGCACGTGTTTACAGCAACAGGATTGTGAGCTTTGGGAAAAGTGCCAAAGACTGCAGTTTGCTTGTTGCTTAGGGCAAAACTGGATTTTAAGTCAAAAAGCCCTGTTAAGTCAAAGGATGATGACAATAAGATAGTACAATGACATTATAATGAAGTGTTGTCTGGCAAGCCAAATGGAGTTTTGTGACTTTTTTTAGAATCTGTGACTTCAACAGATTTACAAATAGCCTATACTGAACTCATTGTTAAACAAAATCTTGCCTTATTTTGGAGAGAATTTATGAAGAAAACATGTAGATCAGCTGATTGAGTGGTACTAAAGACTGCATGAGTAAAGTGTATCTGTATGGCCATGAGAAGAGGCATCACTCAGTTCTTAATTGCTGCATGAGTGGAGAAGATGTAGGCAAATGAAAAAGCTGATGAGGTTTCTTGAACCTGCAATTGCTCATACATCTTTACTTAGCAAAATGTACTCTTTCTTGTTCTTTGACTCCATTCCTGGCAAGACTTGATAGGTTTTTGGTGTTGTATCTCTAGACTTCTCATATATCTCCGTAAATGTTGTGTTCAGGGAGGCTTTGTGATCAGTGGTGACTACTAATAGATGGTTCTGGACCATATCCCAGATTTGTTACAGACATGAGGTCCATGTTCTTTGAGTGGTTTGGAAATGAGTTCATTAATTTTGGAGAAGTATTTTTATAGGGCAGCAATGTATACCACAATGGCTAATAGCAGAAGGACAGTGAATAGAAGTATACCACTTGGCTCAATGCCTGTTAAGCTACTCTTCTTTCTACTGCCTTTGGAAAGCTTTTGTATGTTTTTTTTCCTTTTCCCCTGACAGATCCAGGAAATGTTGCAGCTGAATTGGGTTGGATCAGTAGAGACAGCTCAAGAAGTCCATGCAGCAGTTGAACTTTGAGGTCTTAGTTCCTAGTGCTGGGCACGCAGAGCATTGATTCTTATTTAAGGACCTAAATACATATTATTTTTGTTTAGATTGAGAGGAAGACCTTTGAGTTTAGAGAAGAGGTGGTGCCTTTCAAGCTCTGACAAAACTTGTATGTTCCTCACTGGCTTTGGGCAAAAAAACAGATAGTTGGTTTTAAAGATGGTGATGGAATCCAATTCAAATGTCATTAATTCTTTTCCTATTTCCTAGCTGAAATCTACATGCTATTTCTACCTTGAGCACAGAGGGTATAGCCGAGGGTTCTGTCTGTATCCTGTTAAGTTGCTCTGCCTCTAATACATTAAACATGCAGGCTGTGACTATAGAAAACTCATGCTTGACATGGAGACTAATGGAAATACTCAAATCGAGAGTCCTTGGAAACTTGTTACTAAAAACTCAATATTGGCTCTGGAAGTTCCTGGGCCAAAATCCAAATTATGTTTTACCCTGAGATTTAAGGTACTTAAAAATGTCCTTGTCCTCTCCACTACTGAACAGATTGATAGAGGCTTCTGGTTAAGATTTATATTTATCTGATATAACTTGTAGAAGACTTAAGCACCAGGCTGGCAAATGTGATGTTTCCCTGCTCTTCTTTGTTTTGATTAGTACTTCTCAAGAATTGGACAGTCCAGATATTACCCAATCTGCAAATTCTTGCTTGAGGAATGGAAAGGATTTTAAGTAGTATTGAGGTATTTAAGGAAAGAGCCAAAGAACACCCTAAAGACACATAACTAAGATGAAAGCAGACTTCAGCTATGAAACCTTGTCCAAGGTACTAGTACTAATGCCCTAGAAGGAGGTTCCTAGTTACTGATTTTTTTTGTGGATGTTGGACATTAAGTAGCTAAAAATTCATCAGTACTAGCACTAAGGAAGCCTGATTTTATATGCAATTGTGCCTCAACTTAGGCTGCAAGCTCTAATTGAAGTTGTGGTATAATATGTTGTTTTCATAGAATCATAGAATGGTTTAGGTTGGAAGGGACCTCTAAAGGTCATCTAGTCCACCCCCCCTGCCGTGGGCAGGGACATCTTCAACTAGATCAGGTTGCTCAGAGCCCCGTCCAGCCTGACCTTGAATGTTTCCAGGGATGGGGCATCCACCACCTCTCTGGGCAACCTGTGCCAGCGTTTCACCACCCTCAGCGTAAAACATTTCTTCCTTATATCTGGTCTGAATCTACCTTTTAGTTTAAAACTATTCCCCCTTGTCCTATTGCTACAGGCCCTACTACAATGTCTGTCCCCATCCTTCTTGTAAGCCCCCTTTAAGTATTGAAAGACTGCAACAAGGTCTCCTCAGAGCCTTCTCTTCTTCAGGCTGAACAACCCCAACTATCTCAGCCTGTCCTCAGAGGGATGGAACACCTCTCCTCTGATCGTTTTTGTGGCCCTCCTCTGGACCTGCTCCTCTCCACCTGCTCCAGAGCTGGGTGCAGTACTCCAGGTGGGGTCTCACCAGAGCAGAGTAGAGGGGCAGAATCACCTCCCTTGACCTGATGGTCACACTTCTTTTCCAGCAGTACCCCCAAGTCCTTCTCGGCAGGGCTGCTCTCAATCCCTTCATCCCCCAGCCTGTATTGATACTGGGGGTTGCCCCAGTCGAGGTGCAGGACCCTGCACTTGGCCTTGTTGAACCTCATGAGGTTCATATGGGCCCACTTCTTGAGCTTGTCCAGGCCTCTCTGAACGGCATCCCATCCCTCAGGCATGTCAGCCGCACCACTCAACTTTGTGTCATCTGCAAACTTGCTGAGGGTGCACTTGATCCCACTGTCTGTCATTGATGAAGATATTAAACAGTACTGGTCCCAGTCTGGACCCCTGAGGGCCACCATGGATGCAGGCCAGTATGTGTTGCAAAACATGGATCTCAACTCAGCCATCCTTGAGCATATGCAGTTGCACTAGGAAGCTGCTAAAAAGTCTTGGGGATTTTTAATATTGTTTTAGATGACAAACTAGCTGTTCAAGCCTAACAGTGAGGGTGAACTCTTGGTTTTGTCACAGCTGTGCTTTTTGGCACTGCTGCTCCTGAAGCATGTGTCCATGCCATTACCAGCTCTGATTTGTTCCCATCCAGAATGTGGGGGTTTTTTTTGTTTCCCTGAAATGAACATAATAAAAAAATGCAGAAATGTGACCTCGAGTCAAGATACAGACTCCAATGATTGGTGACTGTCTCCATCTTTTTATTAGATTTTCTGAGGTTGTTTTTTCCCCCGATTTGCTGGATAAAATCCATACAAATGAAATACAAGCACAGTCAGTAAATAATAATGAAAAGGTAAATTCATTTTACAGAGAAGCCAGTGCATGTAAGACATCATCTGGAATGATGCTGGGTTTGTTTGGTTTGGTTTGGTTTTTTTTTTTTTTTCCACAGATCACAAAGCTATTACAGTCTTTCAAAATTAATATCTGGCTTTTAGGCTCTGTAACGGTTTGTGTGACCTCTTCTTACCCTTTGGCTAATAAGAAAAATGATATTATTTTTAAATACAAGACAGACACAAGATATGATAGTTCCAAGGATAAACCCGATAATTCTGTTAAATAGCATGGGATGGGCAAGTGCTTGGCTCAGTGTTCCAAATTGCAGGCTGGTGATGGGACCACCTTTGGGGCAGGGGGGTGTGGAGTTGCCCTGCAACATGGTGAGGAGGCACAGAGAAATCTCCCTGCCAGCTTCCTACCTCTTCTCTGTTGGCCAGGTACGGCATGGCACAGGGGTGGAAACTCAACTAGAAGTAGCCAGGTTGCAGTTTCTGTACCTCTGTGATGGGAAGGGCCACCTGGCCCCACCAAATTCCAGGATGTTTCCAGCACTCCCATCAGTGACAGTGGCTCTGTCATGTCCTTATGTCATGATAGAATCATAGAATCATTAAGGTTGGAAGAGACCTCCAAGATCATCGAGTCCAACCGTCAACCCAACACCACCATGCCCACTAATCCATGTCCCTAAGCGCCTCATCTACCCGTCTTTTAAATACTTCCAGGGATGGTGACTCAACCCCTTCCCGGGGCAGCCTGTTCCAATGTTTAACCACTCTT
>NW_008825107.1:435754-470323 GCF_000699105.1 Pygoscelis adeliae
CCAGGCAGCTTTCCAGCCACTCTTCCCCAAGCCTGTAGCGCTGCATGGGGTTGTTGTGGCCAAAGTGCAGGACCCAGCACTTGGCCTTGTTGAATCTCATACAGTTGGCCTCGGCCCATCGATCCAGCCTGTCCAGGTCCCTCTGCAGAGCCTTCCTACCCTCGAGCAGATCAACACTCCCGCCTAACTTGGTGTCATCTGCAAACTCACTGAGGGTGCACTCGATCCCCTTGTCCAAATCATTGATAAAGATACTGAACAAGACCGGCCCCAAAACTGAGCCCTGGGGAACACCGCTCGTGACCGGCCGCCAACTGGATTGAACTCCATTCACCACAACTCTCTGGGCCCGGCCATCCAGCCAGTTTTTGACCCAGCGCAGAGTCCACGTGTCTAAGCCGACACTTGTAACACGGTAGTGTTACAACTCACAGGCTAGACTGTATCCAACTTTTTCTCACACACCAAATGATGTTCTTGTGTGCACAGCAGGTCTTGGAGACCTAACTTTGTAGGGATTTTAATTTCAGAGAGAGCATGAGAGATTAATAACCATTAACTTCTATGAATTGCTCTGCCATGTGACGTCTTGACACTATTCCACCAGTGTAACTTGGTTCATTTTACTGGAGTCATGTCTCTAACATGATCCAAAACAAGAATGGATCTCAGGAGTGAGGTGTTTAGCTATATCTTGAATACGTGTCCTGTCTTAGTACTTAAGCTTTTAAGTCCTGATAATTCCAGAATTGTCTCATGTAAAAGCAGGTTGCACAGAAATCTAAAGGAAATTTGCTTTGGAACCTTGAGGCCATCGCCTTAATCCAGCCACATACTGAATATGTTGCAGGAAAGAGACTTCCTTGCAAAGCAGTCCCGTCTTTCAGCTGACAACTGCATGAAGGTTTATTGGGTTTTGTGGTTTATTTTTTTTCTCCAAGTTACATCCTTGTGCAATGAATTGGCTGGGGAGTAACTTATAATCTTATCTTTCTACAAAACACTGGAAATGTTCTTGCTTTTGGTAGTGAAGAGGGCTTTTGAGATGAACTGGCACTGAGCTAGGATGGGAGTGGGGGACTCACACCTTTTACAAGTAAGTCTTCCTTGATGCTCTAGGAGTGTTCAAGTAAAGGGGATTCTTACCAGAGCACTGCCACCTACGGTTTGGGGCCCTGTGTCGGTGTTAGGCCAGACATACCAAGACTTTCCATTCCCATACAACAGCAGGTCACTGTTTCCTGAAATTAGTTACATAGAAGAATGATGAGATTGACCCTGTGTTCTCCTTACTTCATCCTAGGATAATGGATTAGTCCATATATTTGACAGCATTGCATAAAGTGGGCATGATGGAGTGCAAACCCATGTGGGGGCAGCTCTAGCACAAAACAACCCCTGCATGGCATACTTTAATTTTCTTCCTCATGCTTCATCTCATGCAACTGTTCCACTTAATTATTGCACTGTGGAAGTCAGCTGCCTGGGCAGGGATTAATCCTTTCCAACAATTGCAATCAAACTTCCACTCGTGCACTCGACTCCTAATACTGGGTTCGTGCTTAGGGGAAGGGATGGGAATTCAGAAGCATGGTCTCTTGTCAGCAGCAGAAATTTCTTCCTTGTCTTGCTCAACAATAATAATGACGATACCTGTTGAGGAGGGAGAGGAAGAATCTTGTTTAGGAGGTAGTCAGTTCCCAAGTTAGCCATATGAAGAAACCAGTGATCAACTGAAGCCCCAAACCCACCTGTTTATTTAGCTGGGCTGGCTTAGGGAAAAAGTTAAACATTTTGTCTGGGGTTTTGGGGAGGGGTTGGAGAGTGAGGGAGGGTACTTAGGCCTTTAGGGTTGTTAAGTGCCCGGTGGGTATTAGATGCTGTCTTGGGATGTCTTGATTTTCAGGTGCCAAAAGATCTTTGGAAATTGTCCGACACCTTGAGAAAGGTAGTGCCCAAATGTAAGTCTTCAATCTTAATAAGTTCAGAAGTGGCACAGGCTTGGACTAGTTCTGTGAAACTACAGATAACACATGAATTAAAAAGAAGACATGACTGGGGAGGGAATGCACTTATGGCTTTTGAAACAAGTTGCTGCTCAGAAAATGTAGTGTTCAAGCTAGACTGCATCCTTAGTTTGTCCTCGTCTCAGTATATTTTGGAGCTGTGCTGGGCAGTCTAACGACCACCTCTTCATGCACCAAAAGGGGCAAAACCATTGCTTGCGTTTGAGCTTGAGTTGTTGCCCTCACGGTTTTGAATGTGTTTTGGTCAGGATTCACCTGTGCTCCCACTTCAGTCAGTACAGGATTTACCGTGTTTCAAAGGAGCTCAAAATAAAGCTTGAGGGTGGCAGCAGTGTTTGTCTTGCACCCCGCTCCTCCCTTGAAATCACATGCACTCATTTATCTCTTTAAGAGAACTCATGGACAGTTGATGATCAGTGCTATCTCAGGGCTAGGATTTCCAATTTCCATAGACGTGTTGATTTCTGGTTCTGCAGTTGTTTGAACAGGGTGTTTACTGCTGTATTTGCAGAGGTGTTCAAAGCAGGCTGAGAGGGCTGGAGTGGTTTGGCAAAAGGGCTAAGGTTTGCGCTAAGGGCTAAGACTGAGAGTTAACTTCTACCCAGAGTGACATCACTGTCATGGTACTATATAGTGTAGAGAAAAGATTAAGGTTAGATGTATGAGTGCGCTCACTAACAAGTACTAACTAGCCTGTCTTATTTAATCGCCACTACAGGTGCCATCTCCAATTGCCAAAATTAAGGCATGCTGTTAGTTTCTTTAAATACTGTTATCATTTTTATACAATAATCAGCCTCTGGCATAACTACATTTCTGTCAAATGAATTTCACATCCTTTTAAACTGCATATACTCCATTTTAAGTTCTCTTCAGATACTGCATCTTCTAGCAGGACATTGGCAGTGAGTGTCTGACACTTTTTTTTTTTAATATAGATAGATACATAGATAGATGTATGTTTCAAGTTCTACTTACTGATCTCTATTTCACACAGCCTAGAGTGGTTCTGAACCCAAAATACTGCCGGAATCCATTGGCAAAATCTCAGACCATGAACTGCGTAGATAAATTTTACCGCTTTGAATTCTCCTTGTTTCATGAAAAATGAATATGCCTTTGACATAACTACAGTCATGTGCATGGTGTAAAAAATGACCCGTCTTCATTTTCACATCTTGCCTGATTGCTTGGCAAAAAGCTCCTGGAAATCTGCGTTACCTGATGTTCTGATAGCACTCCTAGATAAAGAAGATTCCCAAGTCATTGGGACCATTGAGGTTCATTAGCAACTCTTCCAGCTCTTTAGATAGATAAGTTTTGGGGACATGATTAATTGTAAATTTTCTTGAAAAAGAATAAAACAATTGCAGGTAATTTGGTAAAAACAGATTCACATGCTTCCCATGTGGCCTCAAGGTTTATGCCAATAACATTCAGATTCCTAATTTGCACTGGAATTTCTTGAGGCTTTAGAGTAACAAAAAAACCCAAACCCCCAAACCCCCCAAACCTCAACCCCACCATTGTGTGCACCAATAATTTAAAGACAACAAAGGTGCAAATAGTATTGTAGAGAATCAGATACATAGGGAAATGGGGATTTTTATACTCTAAGGTTATTCAAATCTGTATGTAGCAACTCAGACCTTGCTTACGGGAGTGGGAGTTTAACAGTCATTGCTGATGGCAGCACCAGGAACTTGTAACTGTGCTGCTTTGGGGATACTGCTACTCTCATTTTGGGCTTTACTGTGTAGGAGTAAATAAGACCATTTGGCTCCTCCTGGCGGAAATACACACCAGCTTCTTGCATAGAGTTTGAGTTTGGTCTGGCTAAATCACAGTAAACTCATAGAAATCCAGTTTAGGAAGCCAGCCAAGTATAGGCTTACTGTCAAAAAGATAAAATTATTTACTTAAACCTGTACTGTCCAGCTTTGCAGAGTTGAAGTGGCTTAACAATTTGGGACCTTAAACTGGATTAATCTTTGCTTGAGATAGTTTTGTTTGCCTTGCTATATCACCAACTGAAATTAAATTGGGCAAAGATGGAATCTGTGTAAATGGGCCCACTGTTGAGGCTTGCATGGTGTTGCATTTTAGCCCCCTCTACGTAGGGCTGCCTTCCTCACAGCAAGTTGTGTTATTCCTGCCAGTTCTCCGGGCTTGTTGCAGGCTTGTTGCTGTCCTTGGGATTTTCCATCCTGTCTGCTGTTATGTTCTGGCTGTTTGTGGAGCATTTTTTCCTGTAGGCTTACAAAAAGAGAGAGAGAGAGAGATCAGTAAACAGATAAAAGAATAAGGCTGCTTGTATATGTCATTGTGGTTCTTTAAGAAGATGGACTCTGTAGGGAGTAAAACTCTCGGCCATTAAGAAAATTGCTATTTGAATTGGTTGTGACCCAGAGAGAAAGCAGAAGAAATACATCCCAGGATGCGACAGGAGAAGTGCCATCTCGAGAATGCCCTTGATAGCCCTGAGATTTTTTTCATGGGCATGTGATGACAATTCCAGCAGACCTCATACAGCTTACAGAATTCCCTTACTGCAGCGTCTCAGACAGTCTTCTAATTGTGTGCATTTGTGTGTGTGTCCTGAAATGAGAGTGGTTATTTTGCACTATTCTCTTAGCAGAAAGGTAAAATAAACTCTTAAGGATACTGTTTCAAGGAGGCTATTATGCTATTGAGCATCATGTTACTTTGCACAAGGGTTTGCTCATTGTTTTCAAAACTGTCTGAAGAGGATGCTTTTTATTGCATATAGCTGCTTATGAAGTAATGAACAATTTTTTTTCTCCACTTTTTTGCTTTAAAGTTTTCAGTTCTAATGCTTTCAGTTCTTGAAGGTAGAGATGTACAGTATTTAAATAGGAAGAATTTTTTTTAATGGCAAAAAAGCTAATGTCTGGACTTAGCTTAGAAATCAGAGTTACCTGCAAATATGCAAAGGGAGTGAGGGTCAACTCTGGAGCAGTTGAATCCCCAGGTTTGGCTTCTCACATCTCTTAGGTATGTGTGTCAAGATTTAGTGTTAAGAGCAGTAATGGTTTGTCTTCCATGCTTCAAATACAGCACAATTATGTTCCTCTTCAAGGTGTTTAAAAAACCCCAAACCCTAGCTATAATATGACTAACAAAAATAACAATAAGAGAAAAAAACCCCAAACACACACAACCCAAAAGCCTGGGCTACGCTGTGACGTCAGAGTTTCAACACCACTAACAAAATTGGAGGCACCCTGATCTTGCAAACGTCACATTCCTCATTTATATCCTTCTGTAGCTGCTGTTATGTAGTTTACTGCAAGTCCTGGCAACACTGATAAATGTGGCAGTAAAGTAAGTATTACATCATAATTTTTAGGTAGCCAATGGAAAGATGAAGCTGTCTATCAAAGTTGTCTATAAAGCCAAGGGTAGGATCCCACTACATGGGCAGAAAGCCACTGTGCAGGAGGCTTTCGGCCAAAAATGTACTTGGGCTGTAGCCAGAGAATTGGGAAACTCAGTCCCTGCAGGTGATTCCTTGAAAGGAATAATCCTGCCTGTTGTGAGCAAACTATGGGAAAATTGGTCAGGATGAACAGGACCCAGGAAGGCCAGATTTTTGCGGGCGTATGGAATTGGATCCCAGGGTCTGGCGGGTGCATGCCCACTGCATGCATGCTGCAAGGATGTGCGTACAGTCACCATCCACTATGTCAATGCTCCCGTGTGGCTGGGGTATGCAGAGCTGTGGAGCACTGGCAGGGAAAAAAAAGTTCAACTCAAAACGGTTAATCGTGCAGTAGCCTTGTGTCTCCAGACAGCTGTGGAGCATACATTGCATGCATGAAAATTTTGGCAAACTTTTCCTTCACACTTTGAATTTTCACAGGGAAGAGGACAACCTTTCCTGAAACCAGTTTTGGTTTGGTGGGGGGAAAAGCAGGCTCAGGTTAGAGTGGTGGCAGGGTGGATGTACATTGCTATCTATGTTGGTAGCCAGAAATCTGTTCTAGAGACTCGGAGCTCTCGGTTGTCATTTGAGAGGGCAAGATGTTTAATTGATGTAGGTAGCAGTTGGATGAAATCCTTTCCTTGCAATATAATTACGTGCTTCTTAAAGTGCCTTTTCTTCTTGATGTAAGATGATGAAAGGAAGGTAGGCTCGCTCCTACCTTCCTTTTTCTGTAGAAAACACTCCTACCGTTTTCTGTAGCTTTGCATGCACCATTTCTTGTAACTAACCTTGAATCTGCTTTCTGAGACACATTGGTGGGCTTTCTGCACCTGAAATTACTGAGTAGGAAGCTGACGAAGAACTGCTATTGGGCACATTTGGTCTCTGCTACTTTTGCATCCCCTTCAGATAAATTGGAAAGGAGCTCGTGTTTTACAGCACACGCAGCTAGGGGCCAGCACCAGCTCACGTTTTCATTTGCCTGACAAGTGTCTTCCTCTGCAGTGCCCTAAGCAATAGCAGCTCGTCTGTACGGTGCACTATTTGCATACTCTAACGAGATGGGCTATAATTGGCCTTCATTGATTTTGTTTTCATTGAGCTAAAATAGAGTCAGAGCTTCTTAGGCAAGAAGAGCTGATTGATTTGTGGTAGGATTCAGGACTATTCAGTTGAAGAAATAATTAATTGTGTTCTTATTTAGTAATTGTCAGGGTCTAAGTTTGCTCTTACCTTTCAAGTAGACACTGCTGAATTTTTCCTCTAGACTGTGTCTCTCCTTTTAAAAGCTGAGATAAAGTGCAAACATACGGAAGACAGTTCACAGGAAACGCTCAACTCATTTCCTTCTCTATCCCTTCGTTACCACTTCTTTTTCTCCCTGCACTTCCTCCCTACTTATCCATATGCATGCTATTCTTCTTTCCTGGTGTTAACTGATCAGCTCCATTCCCTGGCAATTTTCTTTCAAACAATTCCAAGAAAACACCTTTTTAACCAAAAGTTGGAAAACAAAAGAAAAAATAATTGCTTACTCAAGAAAATTTCAATGGTAACAGGCTGTTAAGATCTTTATAATTTTTTTTTTTTTTTAAAGTCAAGCTCTTGCCCAAATGAAATGCTTTCTTGTGTTGAGTATGGGTGTTGAACAAATACACCTGCGTAGCTCAGGAGGTGGGGTGTGTTGACTGTGTGCTGTTATACACTCATAAACTTGAAACAGTGGATATGTTTGTGTGTGAGTGAGTGAGTTATGGTCTTGCTGAAACTGGACGGGTACTTGTCCTTCCTTGTGCTTTTCTTATGAAATATCCATTTAATTAAACGTTAGCACTGTGCGGGCAGACAGTGCTGTACGGCAGAGGCAGGTTTTATGAGCTGTTTCAGTAAAGTTGAAAGCAAGGTTATAATGGCCACATACAGCAAAGTTAGCATCGGCAGATATTTAACAAAGATGATGTTTAGTGTGTTTTCTCCTCTTCTTATCTTGTGCTTGCAGCATAGTATGGTGGCAATGTTTGTGAGTGCTTTTTAAGTGGTGGATCTTATTACTAATATAATGTTAAATGCTAATGAATTGAGTCCAAGTGGTTTCTGTGCTGATGTCAGGAACGTGGAGCTCAGTAAATGCTTTGCACCAAGCAAGCAAATAACAAAGGAACTCCCTGGACAAACAACAACCAAATGCAAGAGATTGTTCTTTGTAACAAATTTGTTCTTAAATAGAATGGTCTTCCACCAGCTTCACCAGATGAAGCTTCCTGAGTCAATGAGTGTGCTCAAGTGGACACAATTGGAAATAATAAGTAGGACAGAACCCCTGAGTGGCCTCGAGTCCTTTGCTGTATGTGAGTTGTAGGGGTGGAAAAACCAGAAGAGAAAATTACTGAAAAAAAAATAGGGGGTGAGGTTGTTTTGGCCACTGGCTCCGAGTAAAGGGCCAAGTCTAGCTCTGAAGGGAACCATCCAGCAGCTCTAGCCTCTGCTGGGCAGGTGAAGTCAAAGTGTGTAGGCTAACTCCTGCCTACTCGCTGATCGCTGTAGTGGAAGAGAAGCAGCACTGCTGCAACAATTGTGTCTCGAGCACACATGGGCAGTATTGTTGTTCAGATGGAGAAGGTGCCTTAGACCCTTAGCTTGGATATGTTCAGAAGGATGCAGTTTGCTCTGGGAATGCTACCTCTTTGCATGAGAGCTGGTGGAAATCTTATGGAAACTGCCATGGAAAAACTGCAAAGTTCCTTTTCTTATGTGATTCCCAGGAAAGAAAGAATTGAATTTGGAAGGATCTTAACAAAAATACTGTGTTAGAACCCAACTGTGGTAAAGTTTCTCCTTTCTTCCTCTTTCATTTCCAAGGAAAAGCAGGAGGAGAAACACTTTGATACACAGAAAAATCTTCTTCCCACTCATTAGTTTCCTTCAAAAAAAATTATGAAAAGATAGAAAAAAGTAGATTCTGAGGTTTTGTGGTATTTTTTAATTTTGGAAGGAGAAAGGTGTTTTTTTGCATGGGAGATGTCTTAGAAAAGCTGGACCAGATTTCTTTAGCAGTTTTGGGAATATCATTCCTACTCATTTACGTTTCCCAGATGTGAGCAAACTTCTTTAGTCCTACTGTATGGAAGGAACTCCCACAGAGAGAGGGAAAGGGCTGGAGGCAAGGTTCTTTAAACTCATGTCTGAGTGGACTTTGAATGCCATCCTACATCTGAAAAGTTTCCAAAACTGTGGCAAAGTCACAGCTAGGTAATAGCTGCATTGGATCCAGGGCACTTAGTTGGCTGTGTAAACTCTCCTGTATACGGCTGGGGTGAGTAGACATCTCTGGATAGTGTGTACAACCCCTTCCTCAAGCCCTACTGTCCCCACTGATCTGTGAGCTGTCTATGCTCCCCAGCACTGAAAATGCTCGTTTCCTT
Organism: Pygoscelis adeliae; assembly: GCF_000699105.1. Taxonomy (NCBI): domain Eukaryota; kingdom Metazoa; phylum Chordata; class Aves; order Sphenisciformes; family Spheniscidae; genus Pygoscelis; species Pygoscelis adeliae. The sequence goes on from NW_008825107.1 coordinate 444,652, forward strand.
GCTTGCTGCCTCACTTTTTCGTTAAATCATCTTTTACCGCAGGTGGTGCTTATAGACTACACATACATACATCCCCCCCCGCCCCCCGGCCCCAATGCCTGCCTTGCCCTGGCATGAAGGGTCCCAGACCCTCTGGCTGTTTGGTGGCCTGTGCAGCAACTTCCATGTTAGAAACTGTGCTTTGGCTGGGATACAAGGTTATGTGGGAGGCCTTGGAGGTTGGAGTCTGAGAGAAAGAAGGTTTTGGTGGCAAAAGGAAGTAGGAAGAGACAGCTGTGTGATCTTACGGTGGTAAATCGAAGTCTGTGCTGACCAGCATGTTCCTTTGAACTGGACACTCCCATTACATCGTCTAAGTTGTTCTCTTTTTGGCAGTGATTTTTATCTAAATAATGCTCTATATTACTCTGGATGGTCCTGTTTTGAGAGCTTAAGGTCAGAGGCTTCGCCATTTCCATAGAGTTGTTTTTTCTCTTCTCTTTGTTACTGACATATTTTAAGGAGCAGAGATGCATTGCATTACCTTTTTTCCTGCAGAATCTTCCTCTGTAAAGTTGAGATGGTTCATCGTAAAGTACCTTTTTGTTACAAAAGTGAATGGGTGCATGATACCACAAGACAATTAGCATCACTTTGTGTCTGAATGTTTTCTAGTATGGAATTAACTTACATGTGTACCTCCTGGGATTTCTGTGATTTGTGCTGCCATCTTGCTATTCGTTCTGCGTCAGAGGTCGCAGGTCATTTCAGAGCAAGGAAGCCAGGAGGTGGGATATTTTGCACATGTGCTTTCTAGCTTTCATACACCAGAAACCCGAAGGCGCTTCCTGCCTACATTCAGTTTACCAAAGGCAGCTTTCTTCACTGCATATGCATCTCTTGGATTGGATTCTTACATATTTCTGCCTTGGGACAGAGGTAGCGCTTAGGGCAGACCAGTGCATTTGTAAAGGTTGCCTGGTTTTGTCAGTATTGTGAAATGAAACTGAATTCCAAGTGCTTGGTAAGAGTTTTCCCTCTGCTTTCAGTGAAAGCACGATGAGGCCTTAAACCTGTTTAAGATTAAACATATGTTTACAGGCCTCTTAAACTTCATGTGTTTAAGGTGGACCAGAGCTTCAAAGACTTGTCATTTCTACTAGACTGATTGCCTTGAAAGATGAAGAATTTTCTACGCTGATATGCTCTGGATAATGAACGATCAGCTTACGAGATGAGCTCCTTGGGGGTTGTAAGGATTATTCGACTGCCTACCCTGGAGCTTCAGCTATTGCATTGTAAAGATAATGAATGATTAATTGATCTCATACCGCATACTTAACTTAATTGGTAGCAGTGCTTTGGCCGTACTGGCTGCTGTAGCAACTTAGCCTTAGAGGATACACTCATTCTCAGTCAAAAATAAAAAAAAAAAAAAATAATGAAGGGGCACAGGACAAGGAGCAGAAAGTGCTGCCTCACTGGCCCCTGTAATTGTTGTGGGTAAAATGGGAGTAAGGGGAAGAGCCAGGAAAGGGGACTACAGCTGGGAAGATGTGGGAACTCCCCCTGTGTGGAGAGAAGAGCTTGCATTGCATCCTTCTCCCTTAGCAGCTGAGACCTCAATTTTTCTCTTTTCAGAAGGTGGCAGAACTATGTTAAATGTCTGAAGTTTCTCCCTCACATAATATCACTGTACCAGCCTCTATCTAGAAAGAGGCTGACCCAGGTATCTCTCCTGGGTATCTGCTCCTTCACAAATGAATTTATTGCAGCGAGGTCCAGCTACAAGGGCTTGTTACCGCTGTTGTGTTATTTCCTCTTCCTGGCATTACTGCTTAGGTGTTCTGTGTCCTTGGTGGATTATTAAGCCCTGTACTCCTGTGTTTCAAGGGGTGAGTTACAGAAATAAGTGGCTGTTAAAAGAGGCAATTGGCCACAGTAAGTCCATCTTAGACATGAAGTTAGTTCCTGTTAGTGTTGCCTTTGTCTTTGTAACCAGTAAACCCCTATTTTCCGCCGCTGTTTGTGTGGTATGTAAAACAACTTGCCAGGTCTAAAGGGAGCACTGGCAGCTGTGTAGCTCTAATCTTGTGTGCAACAAGGGAGAGTCACAATCACATTTTGTCTAACAGTCTGCCAGAAACCATCACACATTCATTTCACAAAGTGGAAGGTGGAAGGAAAAAGCTCTGCAACTCCTCAATGTAAACCAGGGAACAAGCTGTAGAACTACACTGTCTTTTCTCCTTCCTGATGAAAGGAGAAAGGATCCTATAATGACTCTCATCAGACTAAGATGCTGGAACAGATGCTTTCTGGGTTGTTCACCCGTCACACTGCCAGGTGAACCTTCATCTCAATGGAGGTGGTGGTAGTAGCATATAATGGTTAGAATTGTTCCTCTTGCTGAAATTTCTCACTAGTTTGGAAAAAAAGCTGAAGTAAAGCTGGTAAAACTGCACTTGAAAATGAAAATGTGGACATTACATTGTGGATAAATGGTTGGATGGGTGGAGTATGAACTTGCCAATACTTCTGCAGCAATCTTTATGAGCAGGGTACTGACTTGGGCAAAAATCCCTGGAGCAAAGAAGTACAGCTTTCATCCAGATTTTGAAAAGGACAGACATCTGTCATTAGTGGCCCAGAGATGTGAAATCTCGTCGGTGGGAAAGTCAATTTTCTAATGTGCTGTTTCTGCTTTTGCAACTTAGAAATAATTGCCAATATGAGAGTGGAAACAGATACAAATGAGTACGCTATGGTGTTAGCAAATGGAGGTTATGTTAATCTTGGTATGAAGAGTCCATGTATGTTAATAATGATCAAGTAAAATTGCTCATTAATAATCATCATAAGTAATATTGATCTCCACAGCACTTTCCACCCAGATGCTCCAAAATGTTTTATGAACCTTTGAAAATCACAGCAAGACAAGGTGAACGAGTTTGTCTAGCATAGGCAGTGGTGGGGGGAAATGAAATCTGGGGTCATAATGACTCAAAAACTTTCAGTGAACACAGCTGAGTTGTCCTGAGAAGAACTGAGATTTCTTGTCTTGGTCTGATGCGTGAAGATACATGTTCACTGACGTTGCTAGAAAGCGGTTTTCTTCTGGGTTAACTGCAGTTGGAGAACTGCAACAAAACGTAGTAGTTCTGTACACTGCTTCTGCTGCTAAGGAGCAACTTCTTCTTTATACCGTCTTTGGCATGTGAGATGCCCTCAGAAGATAGCGAGTGTTGTATATTTCACAGCAATAATGTGTGAAAAATCTTTTAGGTTGGTTTTCTAATTTGTTTCTACTCCAATTAACTTTTTTAACTGCATGTCTTGTCTCATAAAATGATGAACGCTTTCCAATTTATTGAAACAGTGGTTCTATAAAAGAACAATATGCTTGAGCAACTCTTTGCACTGATACATCATCATCAACCTTAGAAATGAGTGGGAGAGAGATAGGGCTGGTTTTGGCTCCATTGAAAACATTTGCAGATTTTATCTGGAACAGATTTTATTAAAATTGCAACAAACTTTATAAAGCCCAATATACGCTTCATTAAGGGAACATTACCTTACAATTATGATTAATTAGATTAAACTTATGAAAGTGTGTTATTTGTTCAAATCAAAAGGGTGGCAGGAAAGAAAAAAAAAATAAATGAAGAAAGCAGCTGAACTAAATTGAATGTGTATTCATCCGTTTTCACTTCATAACTAATGATAAATTGAGCATGTCACATTTAACAATACATGTCTGAGCTTAAGCACAGTCCCAGCTCCTGTAGCCTAATGTCTTTTGTCAGGTAGCTGCATTCAGGGGACTGATATTTTGTTTGGAGAAACCTACGCAGTTCATTATCTATCTGTCCCTGCAGCTAAAATGACAAATGAAAGCTCTTGCTCTCTCTTGAAATAAAATCACGGAAGTCTCAATTAGGATAGAGTTGTCTAGGAAGCAGAATCCGACTGTGAAGTGTTAATTTGACTTGAAAAGAAAGTGATGTATTGAAAATTGTGTGTTGTTGACAAGAATACATTTTGGGATAATTGCGAACTTGAACAAGCCTGTGAGGGTCAGAGTCTAACTCATGGGCTCACAGTCACTTGTTGTGCAGCCACTTGAGAATGATGCTATTCAGCACCAGCTGAAATGTCTGAATTTGGCCTGAAAGACTCAGGGACTGTGCAGGCAATGCCTGGGTGCCTTGGGATGGTTTTGCAGGCTTCTGAACTTGTACCGCGTTTTCTTCTGGGTTAACTGATTTTTCCTTCTGCCGGTCAACCTAGAAAAGAGTCTTTCCAATGGTAATCAGCAGTTCTGCTTCTATTCTTGGTTGTAATAGATGTGAAGCAGGATGACAGCAATGAGTGAGTACTGGGAAGAGTATCTTAATTTTGTTATGATCAAAACCAAAAAGGAAAACATTTTGTTCTGGGATCACTAAAAGCTTTGGTCTACATTTCATACCAGAAATGTTGTTTTAGCTGACTTCGTTCTTCCACTCCTGTTTCAAAACTATTTGAACATGTTAGGCCAAATTTAGTGATGATGGATTGAACTGCTGAACTACACCACAGATGAATTTTGGGCATGAGATATTTAGCATTTCCAGGAACAGTTCAGCTGCGATCCCGCAAATCCTTGTGTGCTGTAGACCAAAGAGAGAGAAAAGGTTGTATAGTTTTAAGGAATGTAAAGGAATATGTAATAGGAAGCAACTGCAAATGAGCTGAGTGCATGAAAGAATAGCTATGGTCCTCCAAAACTGAAATGGAAGAAAGTCCTGCATCTCTTAAGAGCACTGGGCATAAAGGGATGTGCTGTAAACAGAAAACGAATGAAACTGGGGAGCTCAGCATGGGCATAGATGTTGCGTATACCAGTAGCCAAAGAGTGTGGGGAAAGGGCAGTCTCTTGTCTTTCTTGGGTAGTTAGGAGGGGGTTCCTTGTTGCTTTAGTGCAGGATCAGAGACCCCTTTTGCTCCCTGTGCTGTTCCTAAAATGTTATGTGTCCTGTGCTTGCAGTCAAGTCTCTCGACATGGGAATTGCACTCCGTGCCCCATCCTTGTCCCTTGCTAGGAGCACCCTGTGGAGTTTGAATGACAGTTGTATTTTTGAGCCTCTAAGTCAGGAGTGGACCAAACCTCATTCCTATACGGTGCTGCCTGTAAGACTGGATATTAAGCAGGTTCTGGACAATTAAAGTAATTTAAGAAAATTAGTGAGATTTAACTTTGCCAGCCTCTCTAAATTTAATGATGGGAGGAAAGGAGTTTGTGTGTGTCAAAGTTAAGAAAAATCTAAAGACTACCAAATAAAGGAAAGCAAACCGTCATGTTAAACTTTTCAACCCATTTTAGTAATGACATCGTTCCCCCCTAGACTAACACCAGTGTTTTAAGTGGCTGTAGTATTGTTCAGCCCTGGCCTCAGGTGGCTGGGCGCTTTGTGGTTATGTGCCAGACATCACACCTGGATGGGATGGATGTGAGGGAGCATCTGTAAAGTTGTCTCTGCTTTTCCTTTATCTGTTTCCCAGGCATGCTGTAAAATGTTTTAGTCTATTTGACTGAGGAGTGCAATAGAGAATTTCTCGGTGTGTAAAGAAGTAATTTATTTACACCTGTAACCACCACCCATAAAACCAGAACCTGACTGCGTCGAACTATTAAAGTCTTACCCTTTGGGAAGCCTGTGATAACACATGGCATGGAATTGGCTCTAGCAGTCAGGTTAATAGGAGCAGGATTCTGTTTAAATGATGAGCTTTGTAGTGAAATTAATTCTGCAGTTCAATTGTGTAGTTACTGGCAACAAAAGTTTAAGGAATGGTACAGAAATCCTGTGCAAATTAGCAGTTTTATTTATCCCTCATTCCATGAATGCGGTTGGGTGGTTTTTTTATGTAGCGTACACGTGAAAAGCTACCTTTGTGCTTATCCCTGGCTGTTATTAGTAATGCTCCTCAAACAATAGTTCATGGTTGCCACAGAGAGATTTCTGACTGTGACCTGATTGATTGAGGTGGATTTTTTGAGAAATGGTCTATGCTGTGAAGATATTTAAGACCCTAGGAGATGGAGGTAAGTGGACCATGTGGACTGTTTTAGCCATCTGAAGGTTCAGTATCTCAATACCTGATTTTTACAGTGAGGCTAGATTTGGGTGAGAAAGGAGGGTGTGAGGCGCTGGGCTTCTTTTTGGAATATTCCCACAGGCTCTTCGGGTTGCGTGTGTTTAATGCAATGCACTTGCATCTCTGTATTGCCATCTCTACAAGTCCCTTCCCTGTGAGCTCTGCTCTGCTTAAGCTGCTGCATTCTCTTCTAGAAAATAGTGAGTTGACTGAGGAAGATGAGAAGGTGAGTCTTCTGGAGGAAATGCTGCAGACTGTTTGGCCCCCTTGAGGAGATAACTCCTTTGGTGTGCCACCATTTTGGGGGGCCCAGTTGGAGACTCCTTGAAAGGAGATGGCTCTGAGTGCTTTCTGGACTTCAGATTTCTCCAAGGCTTTGCAGTGTGAGCTCCTATAAAATAGAGGTACTGGAAGCGACTCCTTTCTTAAAAGGTAGCCTTTCATCTTTAAAAAGCTATGTAGGCCACCCTTCCCCCATGGTTGGGTAGAAGGAGAAGGCGCAGAGGAGACACGGGTGTAGGAATCATTAAAGTGAAATGTGAGTCATGTTCATTAAAGGCAAGCTAGCAGAATGTCTTATATTAGTGGCTGCGTAATGATTAGAGCTTCCTGTAATAATGATGATGGTGATTCTACTATATGAATTGAACATTCATTCTAAGTTAATTCACATCCTTTTAACTAATAAGTTATTTAAGGGAACAAAAAAAAAGAAGCCCTTTTTAGCTCATAATTTGAATAGACTGCTCAGAAGAATACTGAAATAACAACTCTCCTTCTGTGCTGGGGAGATTCAAATACTAATCTGTATCTAAATTCTGTAGTGAAGGCATACTTATATTTATTTGTTCATAATTCATTGCATCGCTGCTAAATACTAGACCTTCCTCCCATTGGAGATTATATGTATGTTCACTAGCAATATGTTCCTAGTCAAGATGATGATAAAGAGCTTTATTTTGGTGTGAAATTATTTAAAGAGAACTTCACTTTGATTTTTGTTATTCTGAGACATGGCAGGGAGATGAATGATTTACTGGTTGCCTTACAAACATCCCCATTTTGAGCAAGAAATCACAGTCTACAAATATTTTTCATCAGGAAAAAAGTTCAAAAAAGGGAAAGAATTATTTATTGTATATAGGACATAAAAATTTAGAATAGCAAGATGAAAAGGAGGGCAAAAGGTTTAGTTTAAATATTGAAGGAAAACTCCGGTGGTGGCAGCTGTGGCTTTGCAGTAGTCTCTCGGCAGGGAGGAAAACCTGTGGTTAAAGCTGTTTAAAGATAGCCTGGGGGGTAAAAAAAGTATATAAACTGCCCCACTGGACTGGAAGATGGATACAATAAGTTAATCGGTCTTTTGTGCTTGCAGCTTGGGTCATTCTGGAGATCTGGACCCATTAGCAAGTTGAGGACTTTAGAAGTTGTGTTCCATTAATGTCAACTTCTGCATGTGTGCAAATTCACCTGAATAATTCAAGGTCTTTGAGTTAACAAGGTGGGTTTTCTCGTAATTTTATTCAATACCTTTGCCTTGCAGTCAGAACAGGTATGTCAAAGACAAGTTTTGACATAGTTAGGTATAAACACTGTACAGAATGCCTCAGTGTTTGTGTTGTGAGTGCTGCTTAGAAGTAACAACTGAATTATCTCTATGATTTCCCTTCTGATTAAAGGATTACGTTTCTGAAAATATTTCTTGCATTGCCATACATTTCAAGATTAAACTAGTCAAAACCTTGGCTCTGAACACTATAAAAACTTGGAGGAATTCCAAATTGTGTGAACTGAGAGATTCAAAGTGAAATTCAGATTAATATAATTTGGTATGAGCCTGGATGATACATTCTGATGCCTTTGTACATTCAGGTTTGTTCAGCTGAGTTCTAGCATATAATAGCCTTTACATATTAGCTTGTGCAGAACTGCAAACATGTAGGAATTGTGAGTAACTTGTCACAATAATTTACTTTTTAGGTTGTGCTCTTGTTTCTGACATGCAGTCTAACCTGCAAAGCCCTCAGAGTCAGTATCTTCTATTTGAGTCATCGCAGGTATCTGCTTCCTTGTATATTAATCACTTGATAATGAACATGTGGTTATTTGAGATGTAACTCAAATTAGTTTGGAGAATGTTTCCCTTTGGATGCTGTAACAGATTCTGGAGGAGAACAGCCGTGGAAGGAAGGCTGGCTGCTGACGGGTCTGCCTTGGAGGGCCTGGCAGGCTGAGGGAGCTGTCCAGCATTGTTTTCTGTATGAATTTTGCAATGGTGATTCTTACAGTATTTTTTTTCTTTCCTTAAGATGAGAACTTTCCTCTTCAGAACTACAAGCAAATCCTTACTGCATTCAAAGATGCTCTTGACCAGCAGTTCTGGAATCCACTCCAGATCAGGCTTGGATAATCTTTTAATAAAATAACAAGTACTAACTACCTTAGTTAAAATAGGCTGAAACACTAGCACCTTACTATGTTATGATGCTGCAGATGACATTCTCACTTCAGGGTATAACTAACTTGAAATAATCTCTACAATATGTCCCTCTCCTCATCCATAGCCCTGAGAAAAAAGTCACTTGAAATTTCTCATAGATAGTAAGCAAATAAGTGTTGTTTTCTTTAGGGTTTGGGAATACACTGCTAATCACTGGCGGGTGATTTGGAGACAGAGGCCTTTGAAAGAGAAATATTTTTTTCCATCTTAAAATAGTTTTTGTTCAGCTGCTTCTTAAAACTGAGTTGTCCTCAGACTCTTTCTCTATTCGGTTCTTCCTGCATAGCATCTAACATAGGGGACTATTTCTGGTAAGGTACTAACTTAAGTAGTTTCTGAATGCCTCTGATAATCTTAGTGGTTTGCATATGTTTGGACATGGGTCTGGAAGACATGATATATTGCACCAAAGGTTCAGCATAGTTAATAATCTTGACCTGAAATCTGGCAGACTTTTATGAATCTATTGGTGAATGGTGGAGTCTAAACACTGCTGGGTGAAATACAGAGATTTGGCAGCATGCTCTGCAGTTTTGAACTTCTTGGTAGGCTTAGCTGTTCTGATTTTAAGCCATATTGCCTCCCTCAGAGGTGATTATGTGCTTTCATCATCTTCACTGATGACAATATCCAAACAGAGTTATCATGTACTGTGATATAAATACCAAAGAATGCTGGCTTTTCTAACCCAAAACATATATGAAGTAGAATATGTGGCAAGGCCTAGTATATCCTATCTAGTGCTTGCATGTTGCAGTGGAAGATAGCGGGATGTTAGGAAATGAATCGATAGTCAAGATGATAATGATCAAAAAGAATGTTCACGGACCATAATTAGTGATCTTTTGGTTTTATTTTTTTGCCAACAAATATAATGTTCTGATGAAGTTGTAGTTTAATTAACCTTATCTTAACAGTATCCAAAAACCTGTTTTTTGCAGGAATCAGTCATGTCCTGTCATCTGTCTACACTGATGTTACCATCGGTCTTGTTTGCTGTAATCTTCCCGCATAGTAAAGCTTCCGGCTTTACTATGAAATTCATGAAGAACTCTGCTTTTGAGCAACTGTCAGAAGAGGTTTTTATCTATCCAACATGAACATTCATGTATTTACAATTAGCTCTGTGGGGAACCACTTGGAAAAAAGGGATTTTCTCCTCCTTCTCCTCTTACTTTCCTCTTCCACTGCCTTTCCCAATGCCCTCCTTTACTTCCACCTCCCTTTCATAACCTCATCTAGATACCTATTAGCTCTCTCTTTCAATAACACTGCTCTGGCTTCCATGAAAGTGCTTTTTAATGTAGGAGATGTACTTCAGCCATAACACCAGGGTCACTTTCTGAGTAACATTTTATGGGATTGATTAAACTTTAACACCATAACTGTTGACTTTATAGGCCAAGGAAGAGACACTGAGTGCTAAGCTCCGGATAATTTGTGCTTCACAATTTTTTAAAATCATATAGAGTTTAATGTGTTTGATAAAGCAACCCTCTATTTTTTCCCAGTGTCTCCTATTTTAAAAGACCTGCAACATTTAACATGAAATAATGTCTTTAACACTAATGAAGTAAAGTCATAGTAAATAACCATACTAAAAAAAAAAAAAAAAAAGTGTTTAGCTCTATGGGAAGAATATGAGAAAAGATTTAATTTGTTCTCTCCTTGGCTCCAAATGTGAACACCTCATATTTTTTGTTATTGCTAGAAAGTGAATGAATGGGTGCTGTTGGCTGAGAGTTGACATTGCAGAAACATGTCGTTCCTTCTCACTGCAGATTCTCTCCTTGCGGTGACTTTGGTAGGATAGAAAAAATGGTGGTTTGCTAAATTAACAGAAGACCCTCAGCTCTCCTTAAATTGCTTCTTTCAGTGCGCACGGGTGTTGCTGCTGAAAAATTGCTGGATGGTAGTGCATCTTGCCATGTACCAAGAAGAAAGATGAGTATGAAGGAGTGCTTGATGGATGAGTGTGACTCAAGATCTGAGGACAGTTCCCAGGTTGGTTGCAGTCTCACATGACTTTAAGCAGATCATCTGTAATCTCCTCATCACCTCACCTGTCAAGTGCCTAGCAGAGTACTTATCTGCCAGGGTTTCCCTATTCTTTTTTGCCTGTGGGTAACTCCTCTGGCTGAAGCTGACACGCTGTTCCTAATTACACTGGAACATTTGCCCAGCAAAAGGGAAATACAGTTGTACTTTTTTGTGGAGCCTGGTGAGTTAAATCCAATGCATGATTGACCTCGGATGGAAGGACACAGAGGTTCAGTTTCATCCTGCCTGAGCGACTCAGATGCAGGTTACCTGGAGACCCTGGGGACATACCCAGGCTGCTAGGATGTGCTGCAGCTTATGAGACTGGTGCTTCCCTGTACATTTTTACTCTGTTAGAGCGAGTTAGCGTGGGGATGTTGAATAACGCTGTGCAGATCTGTATTATGAGCATGAGCTTCCATTGGGGTTTCTGGGCCTCGGATAATAAATGGTAGTTAAAAGCTCTTCACAGATCCCTTGAAGTATTTAGCCTGTGTCATGGTGAAACCCAGGCATCTTCAAGGTGAGAGACACCTTTCCAGTTGGAAAAGATGGCTTGGTGTGGCCAGTGAGTGCTGTTATGGCCCAGCATCAGCAGATTTCCTGATGAAGACACAGTAAGATTGCTATTTTAGAAAATCAATAACATGGTTAATTGTCTTGTCCTGACATTTCTTGGGAAGGGTAATAGTAAAGCATAAAAAAGAGCCAAATTTTAAAAGCCTTGTGGCTTACCATTTGAGTTGAAACATTTTTAAATTGAAAGCCAAATCCTGTTTGTATTGCTAACTTCCAGAAAAGGGTTCACCTACTTGAACACCTCAGCCAATTTCCCCTTTTGAAACTCAAAGGAGTCACGTGGAGGAGTTCTGTCTTTCCTCTGAACGCACGAGACACCTGGCCTCCTAGGAAGGCAAATACCTGAGAGCTGCTGGGAAAAGCTGGAGAGCTCAAGGTGGGTTATTGCCAAGGAAGGCCAACCTCTCCATGAGCCCCTCACATGAAGCTCTTCTGCCTAGGCCATTGCCAGTAGCACTGACCAACATCTATCTTAATGCCCTTCTCCAGAGATGGGTGGTAGTGCGAAGGGTTAGCATTGAGTTAAGGGCAGCTCTCTAGAGCTGCTCGAAACTGTTCATCAAAAGCACAATTACACTGTTGAGGAGGATTGGATATTACAAGTGATGTGGAATAGGCAGCCTCTGGCTCAGGAGATCCCTGAAACATTCATTGCTGGAAACTGGGAATAACACCCAGGAGAACAAATGCTCCATCTTGATCTTTTGCAGTTTCCTGGGGAATCTGCTACTTGTGAGAGATAGGTGCAGTACTGAATGGATCTTAGTGCTTATGAAACCCAATTCTTACCTTATAACTAAAATAGTTTGGTATAAGCCTCCAGGCAGCTCCATAGCACACAAAATAAAGGTTGCTTTATTTTCATTCCCAGAGTTAAGCATATGAAATTTAGCAGACTTTCTTGTTTGTTCAAGTTTCTGGGTTGTTTTATCCTGGCCTCTCTGACTGAAAAAATTAAAAGAGGAAGAGTTTGCATTTTTTTCTGATTTTGTTCATGTTTTTTTTCTAAAGCTAGTTATCCACAGTCTGTGGACTTTTTCTATTCATAAAGAGCTGCATATTCATAAGCCAAACCCCATATTTTTTAAGATTAAGAAATGCAGTCCAAGATCAGATGAAAGTAAAATCTCTATGAAAAAGCAGTGTGTACTTTCTCTGGATTACTGTGCTTTCTCAGCTGCAGCAGGACCCAAAGTTTGCTATTTCTGCACACAGGCTGAATCCAGGAAAGTTCAGATTGCTTGTGGAAACCGGGAGGGATTTTGATCAGTGTTCCCTAGGTGGAATTTCACGAGGTGAGTGTAAGGTTGCAGACAGTGGAGCCTTGACTGCTGGAAATTCACTGTATCAGGTGCCTGCTTTCTCTGCTACTTTTTTATCTTTGTTGTTCTACTTCACATTATTTTTTCCCCCTAATTTTCTACTTCGCCTTCCTAACTTTCCCAGAGCTTTTCCCTCTGCTTTCATTCTCTGGTTCTTCTCATAGGGGTTTCTTTTTCCTCCTTAAACTTCATCTTTCTCACTCAACAAAGGAGCCTAGTAAACATCAGATGTCTTTTCCTTTCCACACTGGTGAGTCGATCTGTATTTTCTCCTTAAGTCAAATTTATTTCTTAGATAATTTCTCGCTAGCTGTTACCTTCTCTCTCTGAATCCATACAGGATTTGTTACTTGCAATTCCCCTTCAGTATTTTCTTTGCTCTTGAGTCTCGTGTCCTTCAGCGTGCCACTTAAGCTGATCGCTGAAGTCTCAAGAGGGCCTGGCAGGCACTGTTGCTGTTTTCTGATCTTGCCAACAGTAATATTTCTTCCAGGCAAGGCCCCTCATAATTCAAGTGAGGTCAGTCAGGACCCAAGAGCTGAACCTGTCCTTTCCAATGAATCAGCAGTGGGATTGAAAGAATTTATGCAAACCATCAAGATGATTTTGTTTGTTCCCGTGTTGGGGATAGGTCTCACAGCATCGCAAGTTTTTTCTTATTCGCAGCAAACAGTAAAAAATGTAGGATCAGCTCAAGCCTTCTTCATCCTAGCTGTGGGCCTTGAGTCAGTCCTCGTACTGCATGGGAAACAGTAGAATGAAGCTAAACCCAAACATTTTAGGTAACAATTTATGACAAGCCTGCTTGTTCCTCATTGGAGTCGCTCACCACCACTCAGCTCCTGAGAGCCCTGCCTCTCACTTAAGGGAATGTAGTTTTTCTTATAGACCATAATTAATTACCTTCTCAGATAAAGGTACTAGACTGGGAATTTGTCTCTTACTGTGCGTTTGGCATTTTTCAGAGATTCTCAGAAGAGAGAAGGAGGTATTTTTTCTTAGAGCAAGCTGTATTTTCAGAATTACATAGTGTAATAAAAGTCCATCTACCTGCTATGGTTTTTTTAATTGAAATTAGAGCTGATCCAGATTCAGCAACATATATTTTGGTATCACTTAACTTTCTGAAGGCTTTGAGATCTGACTCCTGGTCCAAGCCTGAATGTCTGTTTTAGGCACTCATGTCGTAATGAGGTGGATCATAAGAGAGAGAAAAACAAAACACAGGATTTGAACCCTCAGGGAAAGCTTGTCTCGACAGAAATGCTATGGAATAAAAAACCTGAGTGGGTAAAGGTACGACTCTAAAACCGATCAGTAAAATCAGTCTGTGGACACCCTGAGGTAAACCTAGTAGGTAAAGACAAAACTTGCTCCACACATGCTCCAGGCTGCCTGGAGCCAAGTCTGCTGTCGTGGGGAAGCTCTTCCTTTGGTGCTGTGCTTCGTCTGGTATCTCACTGCCAATGTGCCTTTGTAAATAGTCTATCCTTAAAGGTTAAGATAAGATACCTTCTAATTCTCATCCCAAAAGACTTTGCATGTGCAGATTGCTACCACTGCTGAACTAACACACTTTAGAAATTAAGTCTGCTCAATTTTCCTGAAAATTTGAATGTAGACATATTTAGATTCAGCTCTTGGAGATTTTGAAACCTTTTGTGTATATAATATCCTACTCTAAACACTGTTTCTTTCACCCTAAAATAAATCGGGAGCATTAGTAGTAGCTCGGAAGTGAGAATTGGACCCACCGCAGGTCGCCACTGCCTTTGGGCCGTGGAGCCTGTACAGTCCAGGTCCAGTTCCAAAAGGTGCACATGTGGTCCGTTCTTTCTTTCAGTCACTTCTTTACCAAGGAAAAATGTCTTTTATCCACGTAAGTATCCAAGTAGTCTTAAATCCGGGGTGTGTTATCTTTGCTCACATGAATGGCACCTCAGTTCCTAAGCAGTCCTTGACTTGTTGGTGCTTGCCAGAGCAAGGTGCTACCTGAACAGCCCGATGGTTGCAATCTACCCATGACACATGAGCAACACAGAGCACTTTAAACTCACACAGTAAGTTTTTGCACACTTCTCTCCCTCGAGCATGCTGCCAAAGCAGACATTAATCAGCTTTACTCTAGGAGTTAGAATAGAAACTTGCTTGTAAATTACGACCATTACATTTCCGGCTTAAATTTCCCTACTCCTTTAAGCTAATGTTTTAGAAGACTAACCCTACCACTCTGGCAAGAGCCACGTCTTACCTTTATATCCATTTGGCACTCTCTCTGTCTCTCTCTCTCTTTTTTTTTTTTTAAGTTGAAGAATTACATTATCTCTGTGAAATAACTTTCCTTCTTTAGTTGTTCAATTTGATTCAAGGATTTTTGATTAAGCGTTCAGGGGTTATGAATAAATAAGAACCAGCAGCCCAGTAATTGGTATATCATTACTCCCTAGTAGCACATTTAATCCTCAGCTTCGCTGCACCACATAACCTTTTCCTTCAGTCCTCCTCCTCCTCAATATTGCTTACAAAAAAAGAGGGGGGGGGGGGGGAAAAAATGTCACTGCAAGCTTTGCAAGTTACCATTAAAATGAATACTTTTTAATTTCTCTGGATGAGATGGGGCCCTGTGCTCTGGGACAATGCTGATGGATGACATTTTAATGCAGCTGAAATGTTATTTTTACTGAACCAGGGAAAACTATAAATTTTGCTTCATTGCCACTGATGGCTCTATGCATAAAACTATGGTGGCGCCCATTGCCCATGAATAATCACCTCAGCATGGCAGATGTTACTTCGTGGGGAAAGCAATTCTTATGCCGAAGAATTGTGGAAAGATTAATTGTCTACAGCTGTTTCATGGCCCACAGCAATCTTGATACATTTATGATAAGTTTAAGAGCTCACTAGAGGCAGCTCCTATTCCCTGTTGGGGGGGGGGAGCTGAATGGTTTTATTTTGACACCTGGATTCATAGAATCTGTCAGCTCCATTACAGCCTTCATAGAAAGCCGGCTGTTGGCAGGTTTGGGATGATTGTGAGCGGGCTAAGATGCAGGAATTATCTAGACATAGATAAAGAAAAGGAGACTGAGAAGAATTATTCAAATTTGTGCAAATGAATTGCTTCCATTTTTCCTCCCTCTGCCAAGTGGAAATTGAACGTAACCCGCTCTGACCTTTCTCTATTAAGTGCTGCAAATTGCAGTAAATGCATAGTTCTGAGTGCCCTAATGAGACAAAGCTCTAGCAATGCCTCATTAATAAGGAAAGTTTGACCTTGCTGGTCAGCCCTTCATTCGATATTGAAAAGAAATAGGAAAAAAGAAGAGATGACCTGCTGTAAATTTTGAACAATACCTTTGATTTAGTTTGTATATACTCCCAAGCAGACACTTCACAACCTTTTTTTTTTTTTTCTTCCATTTTTACTATACAAGTGAAGAAGAGGTATTTACTTACCAGGTTCCTCTGTAAATTCATGAGGACAGTGGTGACTTGTGGCAGGGATGGAAAGATGCTTTTTTAAATGTGTTTTTAGTGCCCTTGTATTGATGAAAGAATATCGATACCCTCCATCCTATATAGGTTTGTTTTCCTTTTTTCCTCAGCCCATATCCATTATCACTGTATCTGAGTGTCAACGTGTATTCGTGCGTTACTTGAAAAGAGTACCGCAGGGAAATTGTATTCTATCCTTAAATATACAGTTGTTGGAGCAGGGAGTGCCTCTGAGAAGATGATGAGAGATGTTTGCTCCCCACCCTGACAGACAAGCAGGTCACTATACTGTTCCAGCTGAGATATAATTTAAAGGGTACAATACTTTATTCACTGATATATGCTAATAAGCCAGCCTAAACAGCTGTACTAGAAAATCCCAAACCGGTGAATGCATGCATATAAAGGAGAAAAAGTATTGAACAAGGGTAAAAATTAAGAGTGAAACTTGAAAGTTGATAAATAGATTTACATAGGTTGAATGGTTATAAACTGTGGTGTTCTATGGTCAGTCTCGCTCTTAGAAATCATAATGGGTCAAATATTGCAAATGTTGCAGAAGCACATTCCCCTTTTGAATGACTTGTTCATGATGCACCTCCTTTTTTTGATACTTATAGGGTCTAGCTTGATTTTTATGTTCTTTGTTTTTTATGGTCTCTTTTTGTATTTGTATATATATGTGTGTTATTTATTATGTATTGATATTATTTTAGTTACATAAACAATATTTTATATAATAATATATTTATCCATATTTATGTTCTGTACTTGTTTCTTATGTTCTTTACTTGTGTTAATTATTTCACGTTTTAAGTCACACATTCAAGAAATTTAAATAAGCAGTGAGGCTTAGATGTTTTCTCTGCTTGCTAAAACTTGCTTGTGTTAGCTGTGTTAGATGGCTACAAACAGTAAATGAAGTTGAAGTCTGCTCAGAAACGGTTAATGAACCAAAATAATGTCACTGAATTTGCTGGGTAACTTACAAAGAATAAGCTGACCAGCTCTGTTAGACATTCATAGTTCCTCTAGAAGTTGCATCCCCTGGGATTTGTGGGTGGCAGGGGATGTGCAGGATGATGCCTTTAGGGATACTGTAACAAAAGGGAGCTGGATGGAGGCTCTGTGGGTCCTGCACAGACCACCTGCAGTGGTATCCTTAGATCAGTTTTTGGAAATTTAGCAAAGCATTGAAAACTGTGATCAATTTTGTAAGTGGAACAGCAGCCCTCTTGAGGTGAAATATACTGCCACACAGAACAGAATACGAGTATGTGCTTTACAAGATCAAAACATCAAATATTGAAATGTTGACCAAGGAATCTAGTTTTGTCCACCCAGTTTTGAAAATGTTAGGTTTAGGGGCTGAGGGATGTCAGGTCTTCGTTAGTAGTACTGTTTTCTGGAGAAAAGCATAACAACTATGCTTGCCATGTCCCTGTTTGGGACATGCTGCTGACATCCAGGCGGCTCATGAAGCAGTGTTAATCTTGCAGAGGACAATGAGGATGCTAGGGTGTGTTTTCCTGCTTGATGGGCTAATTATTACTATTGTCCACAGACACAGATATTTTTCAGTTTCACATTCCAGTGCACTATAACTGTTGTGGATGCTAATGTTACAGGTTCCAAATCAGAAACAGAGTTCAGAAGAGATTTGAAAATGTTGGGACTCCAAGGGAAGGATTGAGTTACCCCAGAGTGGCAGCGTTGCAGAATGGCAGCCAGCAACATTGTAGTCAAATCTGATGGGGAAAAACTGAAGTCTGAAACTCCACTTTGTTTATTCCATCACTCTGCTGATGACAAAGATCCCCCCAAAACATTTCAGGAAATAAAATAGATGTGTTATAGTGGTTTTATATATACAGTGCTGTAATCAAGAGCAGAGTTGTGCCTCTTAATGTGGGTGTCCTCGAATGCTTTGCAGCAATACCATTTATTCCATAGATGTCTCTCATATACAGTTGATGGGCCCTATGTAAACGTGCACAGCTGGAAGTTGAGTCTCAAAGCCCTGGTTCCCAAATGGTAGTCTGCAGTCCGTGAGGTCATGATAAGTGGTCTGTGACAGGTCTGCAGACCTGTAACCTGGAATAACATTTATATAATCACAGATTTCTAAGCAGCCGAGCTGGCGGTGGAGAAAATTTGGGGGGGTGACAACAATCATCAGTCTAAAACGTCTGGGAATCTTTGTAGTAAAGAGACATCAGATGTCTGGTGAAGTCCTGTAAAGGGATTTCTATAAAGGAATCCAGGCGGGTGCTGTATACAGTAAGATTCTGTGTAATGGAAGATATGAGCATATGGAATAAGGGCATTTTTAATGGGTGGAATAGTTTTAGATCTTTTTTTGACGTTTTATATTTCTAACTTTGCCATCCCTCTGAGATTTTACTATTAGACCTAGAGTAAAAGGTCAGTAGCAAAATGAACACAGATATATGAGAAAAGAATCCTAAACAACAAGTACTAAAACTATCAGCTTAATAGTTTCCTTGCGTCAGCATATGTAATGTAAAGAGTGCAAGTGCCACATAGCAGCGTTCATCCCCAGCTTGCTAAGATTAATATTTTTTGTTTCTTTTAATAAGTTATACCTGGGAATAGATAGGATTTTCTCAATATATTCATAATTCAAAATAATTCACTAAGATTCTGCAAACATGTCTTAAATTCAATATTATTTGTAAGTGGGCTCTGACAGATATAATTTTAAATATACCTAAGTCAAGACAAGCAGGATAGCTTTCCTTGGATGTGTGAGCCTCACACCTCTGATTGGATGAGTGTAAAGCTTTGAATCAAATTCCCACAGTGAATATTTATACTTAAGACTTAAAATGTTCATTTTATATCAATATTTTCCAACATGAACTTAAAATGTACTGTTTCTGCAATCATTCCTCCAGAAGGAGTCATTTGTTTGAACATGGTGAAAGCGTCTCAAAAAAGGTTGCCCACACAGCTGGAATAATTTTGAATAAAAATTCTGATGTATTTACCTGCAGGTTGTATAATACTCACTTTCCCCTTATGAAGGGTGCTATTTGAGCCCGATGAATAAGATTAATAATCTGTTGCCAAATTCTCCATTCTTCAGGATCAGGTTTTTAAGCGTAGCTCAAAAATTGCAAATATTTAGTAAAAGATTAATTATGTAAGAAAAAATTTTGCTGTCCAAAGTGCCTTTTAAATAGTAGAGACAAGTCTTCTGTTTTACTTGGGTGGGAAAATACAATAGTATTTATTCAGAGAAGCAGAAAAAATACAAAAGCAGCTAAAATGATCTTTTGTGGGAGCTGTCACTAAACTAAAATATGACATGTGATTTCAACTAGATTTTTTTTTTCTGTTATAATTAACTTTGTCTTTTGACAACTCCTTCTGAGGCATGTATTAATTAAATATGGGATAATGAATAGAGACAACTAGATCACCAGGGTATAAATCAATTGAGGGGTTCTGATGATACCATAAACCACAAGAATGGAGTATGTGCAGTTAATAATAACATCAAAAGACTGTGATTGATTTGGAACTTAGCGATCCTTCCACATTCATTATTATTTTATATAAAGCATAAAAACGAGTGGTGTTTTATGCAAAGAGAAGACGATTTTTCTCCCCCGGGTTCTTTGATAATGGAGAAATTGTCATTGTTCACAGTTAAAGGAAAAGGCCGTGCTTATTACGTGGAAAGGGATGGCGGAAGATCCTTGTGTGATCACAGAGAAGCCCTGGGACTAAGAACAGTTTTACTGTAATTATTTATATACCTTCTACGGAGAATTTGGGGCCAAGTTTTCTCGTGGTTTAAAATACTGCTGCTGCTTGCAATCCACTGAAATTTTACTGATTGATTATTTTTTAATTTTTTTTTTCCCCCTCAGGTTGAGCCCATTTGCCAGATTCTGTTCCATGGAGTCTAAGACCTTTTCCCTGTAAGTGACCTCAGATTTTATTTTTTCCAGAGAAATAAAACCATATACTTAAGTATGTTTAAAGTCTATAAATGCTAATAACCTTTATTTATCAATGGTAACATTAAGGTCAAACTACTGGATTTTCCCTGCAGTTGTGCCTCTTGCACAGTTAATCTGGACCAAGGTGTGCTCCCTATGGTATCACAATAGTTGTTTTAGAAAATTTCATGGGAATAAATATGTTTGTGTGTGTGTATACACACACACACGCACACACGTATATATATAAAAATTAACTTTTGTAAAATAGCATATGATGAGCACAGTGTGCCTCTGGGTTACACTACGCACACTCCTGACGTACTCAGTGTTTTCCGTTTTAAATTTATTGGGCGTGGGAAGATCAGGTGAGGGAACGTGGGACGTTTTGATTCCTAATTCAGAATATTCAATGGGAGAAGTCTTTGGGCAGAAAGATGAGCTCGTGCTCCTTTTAGCTATGCTGTGATGCTGTCAGAAGTGCATATGGAAAGGTTTTTAGCAGATAAATGGGGCATTGGTCAAAGTCTCGTTACTATTTCTTAATAAACCTTTCAAACGTGGTCAGGTATCTCTGGGCTATGCAACACTTTGTAAAACAAAGAACTAGAAGAAGGCTCTGTAATTGCATACCAGGCATAATGGTGGAATGTGATTTTGGTTATTTGATCAGATACAGTTTTTAAGAATGAAGAGTCAGGTTTGAATTTGTCAGTTAACCCAGCTATCATCATCAACCATAAATAAATGCATTAACTTAAAGTCCCTGTCCGCTGCCACCCAGCTGCTTTCCCCAGGCTAGTCTGCAGCTCTAGCATTCATTCTTTGCTAGTAACTTTTGAAGTTATAGATATGGAAAAGAAAGACCCGGAGGGGATATGAGCCCTGGAAATCGTTGGCTTTGCAGTTTGGCACTTGCTGCTCCTCTAAACATCGCTCATTTTGACACTGATGCCAGCACCTGAGAATCTGCCGTGTTTTATGTGCACGAGGTTAGAGCCAGGGTGTTGAGGAGAGGTTTTGGACACTGGAAGGAGAACCAGGGCGGCACAGGTATGAGATAGCGTACCAGCTCCAACCCCTTGTGGAAAGCCAGGCTGGGCTCAGAGGCCAGGAGACGGCCACTGCGTACTCTAGCACAGCCTCATCTGCACAGAAAACAGCAGGCTGCTTGAGGAGGTAAATCCCAACACACGTAATAAGCTCTGAGAAAGGTGTTTCCAAAGCTGGAAATGCATGGGGAGTAGAGAAGGACTGTCAAATATGCAGCACTGTTTATCCAGCAATATAAAAGGAGGATCAAAGACTCCAGGGGTATTTTGGTTTATCTTGGCTGCCTCGCACTCTAGGTACATTTTAAAACCAAGTTCATTTATATTTACCTTGCAGTTATAATTGCGTGCACACATAATCCAACGTAACTGGTTGCTTCAGGAGCTTCTCTTTCCATGTAATCTGCTCTGAGTCCTAAAGAGGAACCTGCAGATGGCTTGGGCTCAAAATCCTTTTATATCAGCTTAAGTTGGCTTCCAAACACTTGGGCAAACACAACCATCAGTGATTTTTAGAAATGTGTATCTGTCCATCTAAAATGTAAATTTGCTGTTAAGGGCACTGCGTATAAGTAAATCACATTTTAAACATCAAATCCATTTTATTTGCTGAGGCTTTGGGCACATTTTAATACTGCAATGCTAGCATTTTAAGTGTATTTTTGTGAGGCCTCTAGAGCGCTGTTGCAGATAGGCACCGTATAAATAACATTTATTGTTATTATCATTGTATGTCGTATTCACTCTGTTTTGCTACCATTAATAAACCATTCAGGCAATGTTGTTGTAATGTATAATATTAGCAGCAGCCTCCTTTGGGAGACATATAACCAGGTACTTAATATTCTAGCTGTTTCCTGGGCCATCTCTCCACAGGCGGAGACGCTACAGTGTGTTCAAAGTTCAATATAAAAAAATGGGCTGGCTGTGCAAAGATCACAGCATATTACAACACGGCTCGCAGTAACTCACACTGTGGTCATTGTGTCAAAATTCTGCTACACTAGATAATAGTAAATTAGTGAAATTGCTGGTAATTTTGGGAATGCTATTTTGCTCCTTTTAAATTTGTCACTGCTCAAAAAAAAATGCATTCACTAAATTCATCCCCCTCCTCCTCAGCCTTCCAGATAAGGCTGTTGCCCTGCAGCCCTCTTGTGGGGCTGCCTAAATTACAGAAAAGACTGGTGCTAAGGAAAAGCAAACTGCGAAGCCCAGGGTTGTTTGAGGGCTGTATTAATTTGTGCTGAGGATCTGAGCCTTATGAATATCTTCCTTAATGGCTTGCAAAGCAAAATAGCTGTGACCTTTTCTCATAATAAACAGTATACAAAAACCAACCATGCTGAAAATTGCACTCTTAAAAAACAAACAACATTTTTGGATAATGATGATGTTGCGAATATGGAAGAAAGAGAAAAGTATGTACGTGTGAAATCAGTGTTGGATTAGCGGGTGGCTTTTCCAGCCAGGGAAGAAAGATGGGGGAAGCATCCCCGCTGCAGGGCTTCCACACCACGTAGCCACCCAAACGCTTCACCGGCTCACAAGGCAAAACATACCAGCTGGCAGATGCCGCTGAAGGGCACTGCTGGCCAGGCGGGCCTAGGGCAGGCAAGGGAGGCTGCTGTCAGTGCTTGGCCCTGTAAGGCCAGTCTTGGCTGCCTCCACCTGCCTGGCCAGTCTCTGTGGACTTTCTTCCTCTAGTGTTGTACACCTTTTTTGTATTGCTGTTTTTCTTCTTGGATCCTGTCTTTTAACAGTCCTGCCTCTGTTCGTGATGTATTCACCTTTCTTATCGCTCTGCGGATTTTCTCACAGCTCTTCCTAGGCACCCTGAGTCATGGCAATGTGGCTGGGACATATCGGAGCTGGCCCGTGGGCCTCGGCACACTGGCAGCCTACCTCAGGAGGAGAGGAGGGAGCTCACGCCGGGCAGCCTCAGCACCAACAGGCATCCAGTAAGAACACAAGCTCCACCACCCTTTAGCTCTAGACACACTTTTCTTTCCTTGTTGCCTGTCCTGCTTTTACATTTTTCCTCTCTGGGAAATAAAACCTTGCTGACATCAGTCACCAATAACACGCAAAAAGCCAGAACGAGCTGTTGGTTTGGAGGGCCCCTGTGCTGCGACTCCCACCCTGCCTGTCAGCCTGTGGAAGTCTCACAGGGGCCCTGCTGCCTGTACGGCCAGCTCATGGCATGGGATGTAGCTGGTGTCCTGCAACTGAAACACCTTTCTGAAGGTAAGAGTGCACTACTGCCTCCTTCCCAATGTCACTGGTAGAGCCCTGTGGTCTTTCCAGCAACTGATGCTCTTTTCCAGTCTTTCCTTCCTCATTCATCCCACATAAAGCTTTAGATGTAATTTGCACACTCATGCATTACTTGTTTAATGGCCTCTCTGGGGCTGATTGTTCAATCTCTTTGAAGGTAAACTGTTAACTTTTCTGTCTAATGATGTGATCACCATCTTAGTCCATATTAGACCATGTAAAGTCCTCCCAGCCCTGCACAGCCCAGGAGAAATGTTTCCTTGCCTGTAATTGGTGGGACACTGCATTTCAGGGCAGGATGACTAGCAGGTTTTCAACCTGCACACAAGATGGGAGGGCAGGTGGGTAGCATATCCTCCTCAAGGTCTAGTCCAGTGCCCTGTTTCTTACATAGACAATGCTGTCTGTGGAGGAATCAGAGTAATGGGCACATAGTAAAACAGCCATCTGAGACTGAAAGGATTAAACGTGGTAAAATGATGTTATAAATGTGCTTCGTGGTTTTCTTACATTCATTTCACTGCGTGACTGCTATCGGTAGGCACCTGCCTCTTGAAAACATGAATAACCAGCAGTCCAACCCATGGCAATCCACCATTTCCTGCCATAGGTTCAGCTGAGTGCAGTTGTGTCACCTCATGAAATGATCGCAGCCAGACAATGATGCTGTTTTGACCAGTGGTCAGAAGTGCAGTGAAAGTCGTTGGGGTTAATGCTGTGTATGTTCCCAAATGTTCCTGCACATTTGCAGGGCAGCTAGTGCTAAAAAAACCCCAGATAAATTGATTTTAGAAAGAAGAGACTTAAATAAATTAAAATAGAGAACAATAACTGAACTATATATGATATAATTAAGTTCCAAAAGCAGTCCTGGATTTCTTCTTAAAGATTATGTGAGAGAGGAATGCAGGATTTTAGGATCATGGACATCGCTGTGTCAGCTCCCTCACAGAAACTGGCAACCATTTAATAGACACCATGTCCAGAAAGGCCCAAAAGGATTATAGTCTCTGATTGCCTAGTGTGTTTCCTAGGTACTAAGCCAAATTGTATCTCATGATGACAGAGTTCTTTTAAATAGTGTCCTGCTAAAGACTTGGCCCTGAACAAGGCTGGAGGACTAGTACCAGTGTGGCTCACTTGAATTTCTGCAGTTCGGTCACTCTCTGGATACAGCCTGTTGTTCCTCCTTGGTAGCATGGACCTTTTCTGTGTGATCAGTTGATGGGAGCCTGAGGATGTTAAAGAGGAAAAGAATATGGCAAAGCATGAGGAAAGGTGATGGGGCCTGAATTGATTTGTAACTTAGATATTTCTGTACGTACATAATAAACATACTTCAGTACACAGGTCAGATGGGCTGTGCATATCTTGTTCTTCAGCAGAGCTTCACCAGTTCAGTCATGTATTCTATTGTGAGGGTAACACTGTCCCCATTCATGACCACTGCACAGATGTGGCACAGAAAATAAATATCTGTTTTTCCCAGAGATTCTCTGCATGTCAGATCTGCCAGCATGGAGGTGCTGCACTGGTGTTATGGGTCAGGCGTATAGTATCATCCTTATTCCAAAGGAATCCAGGAAACGTTACAATATTAGAATAAGACCCTTGGCTTAAAATGTTAAGACTGCTGGAATATCACAAGCAGTCAGGGTGACACTCTCTCCCCCTGAACTAAACATGGGAAGAGAGATCACATATCCCTCTTCAGTGTCTGTGTGCTGGCCGCTGCATCCTTTCAGACCCTTGCTGACCCAGCCTGTCACTTGTAGAAATCCCAGGGTAGCATGTAGGCCTCACGTTGTTCTTTGTGCTTATTACTTTATTTCAGGTCTTTCTTTTTCAATTTTGGGATTGACATGTGGCTCTGGTGGTGATGTGCAGTGTCATAAATAGACACCCTGCGAGCAGACAGTTAGTAGCCTGGGAAATCAGGGAGTGAGCTGTTGCCCTCCCACTCCTCCCCCCTTTGCCCTAGGCTGTAAAGCTCAGAGAAAATGGTGCGAGTCCTAATAAGTAAATTATGTATATATTTCATTATGTATAAGAATATTATATATAACCTAGCTTATTTTTCTTTAAAAATCTTTAAGAAGAGTATCTGAATTACTGCATTTCATCAACGTTTGTTCTAGAGCTTTACGCAAATTGTTTGCAAGGTGAACCTGGCTCCCTGAAAAAATACAGTGCTCCAGGCTCTGATGGGACCCTTCCTGAAAGCTCTTCAATGGACACTGAAGTTTCCTGGGACTCTTCACTGGCTTTTTTGGAAGCTGTGAGCTAATTACCCATTTGGCCTTCACAAGA
>NW_008825107.1:470335-474694 GCF_000699105.1 Pygoscelis adeliae
TCTTCCAGAAGTGGGGAAAAATGTGTGTGTGTGTGGGTCAGCTAGAGGAGGATAGAGCGTGGGGAGAAAAGAGTAGTGAAAGCAGCTCATCAAAGTCCACTCTTGGCTGCTACCTGTTGATAGTGAAGAGAAGATGAATCACCAGCTTAGGTCTGTGACAGGTTTCCTGAGATGAGAAAAAAGGGGCCCAGTAAATGCATGCAGCCTTCTCCCATCATCCCTTTAATAACCTGTAATATCGTAGCAGGATATTTTTGTCAGACCGAATCTGATTGATGGTCTTGGCTATAAGACATTACAAGTGTAAAGTAAATTGACCGAACACCTAAACATACAAATTATTAAAAGGAGGGGGGAGCGGGCTTGGGCCTCCTGGGGAAAGCAGGCAGGCTTTAGTTAAGATGATCCCATTTCCAAGTGCAATTTATAGTCTATTGACTTGCAGCAGTGTCTTTTCAGATGTGAGGAAATTGTCATACATTGCAAATGAGAAGCTGTTTTGACATCAGGATCGCAGAGAGTGCCAGGAAGAAATGATATCAATGCCTGGTCTGTTAAGGTTAAATGAAGTTGCATTGTTGCCAGCAGATAGGCATTCATTTCCTTTTCTTCCCTGCCTGTCCCTGTGTACAATTACTGTGATTAGGATGAGTAACAATGTGCTTCTGACACCCATTGTATTGACAGCTCGCCTAGTTTTTTCCACTCAAGTGGCACTAGTCATTACTTAAACACTTGGGTATTTTGACAGGGAAGATCCATGCCTGCCAGTCAAGTGTATCAATGACAAGGCGGCCTTAGCCCCTGGACACGTACTGCTGAATTAAAGCAGTCAAAGCCATCGCTGCTGGAATATGATGAACCTTTTTAGAAACGGGGCTCTAGCAAGCCTGTAGGTGCACTGATGCACTTGGTCCATTCTTCCTGCCTTCTCCACCTATTACTGTTATTCATGCGTTCATTTTTTGCTATGTACATTGTGATCTTTTGGAGGAAAGCATGATTGCAAAGTAAATTATTATAGAGGGGAAAGGGGTCAAAATGGTTGTGGGCTTTTACGTTGGGGATAGTTTTAATTCGGACTATCCTGGAAAAGAGCATCAGTTAGGATGGGTGGGTCAGCCTGAGGGTTGAGCAGGCTAATGAAATGGGAAGGTGCCTTGATTTGTTGCCATGTACCCCTATGGCAGTTTTAGTGTTAGTGGCTGTTTACTTCCTGCAGGCTGTGTTTTTAAGTGCTGTAGTACTTGGACCCGCTCTTGAAGGAATAAGAGTGCAAACCAGCTGCGTTTCGTCTGTATGCCACACGACTCCCATCAGGCTAATGGTGTACTACTAGCAGTGGCAAGCAAGCCTTCATCGAGCACTGAGGGCTACTTCCTTGTCCAGCGCTGAGTCCCGTTACTAGAAAGGGGCAGTTTTGCATATCTGTCAAAGAAATGATAATGTGGGCTCATACGAGTAGAGGGACATATATATGAGACCAGAAGGCAGCCAGTTGGCTCTCGATGACGTTTTGCAAAGAAATCCAACAACTTGCAGGCTGATGTCACACCTAGCACCTTTCCTTTGGTTTGGCAGACAGTTTTAAGTTCTCTCTGAATGCTTGGAGAAGGCAGCTGCCCTGAAAGGGCAGCAGGGTGAATATACATGTTAGTGCCTTGGGTGAAAGCACTCTTGAAATAACAAATTCTGCAGCCTGAATATATCAAGTAAGAGAAGAGAGTGAGTTTGTCAGTGTGACCTAAGTTATGGTATATATTATATGGGAAACTTTACATATGGTAGATGATCTAATTGCAGGCGGGTGACACATTGCATACCGTATGTGGCATTTGTTATATATGTTGGACTGTACACACTAGCTTCCTCTGTTGTGTGTCCTGAGATCTTTTTCCAAATTACGTCTTTCATATGTTTCAAAAGCAAATAAATATACCAAGGTTCCTTGATTATTATTATTTTTTTGATTTTTTTTTTACTGTTAGGAGGCTTTGATAGTTTGGGTTCAATCTGGAGAAAAACTTGGGAGGAATAAAAAAAAGCTTTGTGCAGAAAGATTCTGAAAATTGAAAAAATATCCATGCTGAAGGTGAGAGGATGAAGGGGGAAAACTAACATACATAGAACAGAAAAAAAAAAGTACCAGCTGTGAGTTTTTACCAGGTCTCGTTCCAATGTCTTTGAATATTGAATAAGTGCTGGTACTTATCCAGTTGCTTAAGTATTATTGTGCTTTCAAAGACCTTTAGGGCTTTGCAGATGTCCTTGCTTATGTGAATATATGAGCATGTGCACACACACAAAGAATTCGGCAGGTTATTATCAGAGCTACTAAACTAGTACTCTGCAACACTGCTGGATTTTCATAATCTGCTCCCTGCCTCCTCCCCAGCCCCCAGCGCTGGATTATGATAATAAAATGGTTTGCAAATTTCTATTGGAATCAGAAAGGAGTCTAAGCTTTACTGGAAAATCAATTATGTAGTAGGCGAAGTACCCCATAATGTTCAGCAAAAAAATATGCTAACATCCAGGTCAGTACATTGGAAAACACATTTATCATGATTTCTATGATAGCCTCAGCCTAGTGCGTCACAAGAGCAACCTCTGAACTTTCTTGAACCAAATAGTCAAATGGACAACTCTGCCTACTTAGCATTTTAAAAATTTGCTTCTCTTCTGAGCCTTGAACTGGAAGCCTCATAAAATGGGCCCTTCAGTCTCCCCAAAGAGGTTTTAATAAATATTTCCTGTAGAGTTTTTTTTTTTTCCTGACTTTTTTCTTTGACTCAACTCTAAAAAGGGCTTCATGTGGGTCCCCAAACTTCTTTTGCCAGTGATTTGCCTCAGGAAACATTGACTATTAAATGTAATTAAATGTACAAAGCATTAAATGTATATAATATCAAATTACAGCTTCTGGCAGTCACATAGATTTCCTTTAAATGCTTGCTTCTTTACTTAGCTTGGTATTTCACATTTCTGTTACAGATTATTATGGAGAAGCTAGTTATGGTCTCGGCAGTGTTGTGCTAGGTGCTGTACAAATACAAGGCTAGAGATAGTTAGAGACAGTCCTTTCGCTGAGCTATTTACAACCCAGAAAATATGTGTGTACACCTGAGCAAGTGGTTGTGCAGTGATTGCGTGCGAAAACTATAAATGGCTACACGTCAATCAAAACTAA
The DNA here is from genome assembly GCF_000699105.1 of Pygoscelis adeliae. Lineage (NCBI taxonomy): Eukaryota > Metazoa > Chordata > Aves > Sphenisciformes > Spheniscidae > Pygoscelis > Pygoscelis adeliae. The sequence goes on from NW_008825107.1 coordinate 473,526, forward strand.
TCTTACCTTTGCCCTGCTGGCACTTCTGAGAGCTAACAAACAGCTCTGCCGCAGCCTTGGGGCTTGGAATGCAAAGCAAATTTCCAAATGAAAAAACAGCGAAGCTTCTGTAGAGCTGTCCGCAAGGAAGATGTATCACAGCGTGCAATATGGTGCACAGAACAGGTTAAATAGCCACGGTTACCTCCTCTGGTGAGACAAACCTCTGCAGTCCTCTTCCTCTGAACATGGCCTACTGAAAAGGGACATGGAATTTCACCTAGCTGCCTGTGTCCCAGGGCATATCCAATCATTCTGATGTGTATCCATTCCCACTTGTCTTTTTCTGCATAGTTTGTAAGCAGAAATTGTCTTTGCTAAGTAGCTATAGTGTTTCCAGTAGCATATTTGGAATAAAGTAAAAGGGGAGCATCTGGCATCCAAATTTGAGTGGCTTGTTCTCTCAGCTTTAAGATAAAGTATTAACGTTGTTAGGCCTTGCTAGACTTTATTCATAGTGTCATTTCTCTACACAAAACAGGCACAGTACTGGAACACAGGCACAACTGTGGATTCCTTCACTAAAAAAGGCAGAGGATTTCCCCCTTTCACAGCCATGATTTTTACCCCAGCTGGATTCCTGAACTGACCACAGAAACTGTAGAAAAACAGGGCAGAAGGGACCGTTGAAAGCAGCCTTGCACACTCCTCTGCCCCAACCAGGCTCAGCGATACTTCTATCATTCCTGACAGATGTCTGTTCAGTTAGAGTTTAAAGATGTCCCTTTCTGGAGGCTTCACAGCCTGTCCAGGTGATCTGTTGGAGGGCTTCATCATCCTTCCCATTAGAAAGATTTTTCATGCCTAACCTTTTTTTCTTTCCCCACAGTTTATGGCCATTCTTTCTTGGCTTAGCCACTGTGAATGTGGAGAACAAGTTGTTCCTTTCCTGTTTGCAGCAAAATTTTTATGTATCTTATGACTGTTAGGTCCCACATCCAGTTTAGCCTCCTCAGGCTGAACAACCCCAACTCTTTGCAGTTGACGGCTTTCTCTCTGTCATCTCCCTATGTATCTTGTGAGGTTTATTGATTCCGCCATGTGATATTCTTTTCTGCAATGATAAAATTGGTTTGGTAGAATTTTTTTATCCATTTTTAACAATGCTTAAGCATGCAGAGGATACAGTG
>NW_008825107.1:474742-481949 GCF_000699105.1 Pygoscelis adeliae
TAAAGAACAGAGCTTCCCACAGCCTCATCAATGCGCTGATATCTTTGGCTAATGGAATCTTGTAACTTCATTCTCGTTGATGGATGGAGACAGAGTATGCATGGATGAAAGGAAAATACCTCAGATCTTGTATTACTAATTGTGACCTTGAGAATATTCTGTAGCTGGAAGAAAAAAAAAAAAAGAATTTGATGGAAGTCTATACATTTTTCTTTTATTTGTGACCTAGAATGGACTATTTCCTGTCCTGGCAGTGAAAGAAAACAGCATCAGTCCTAAAAAGGCAATCTACTTAAAATCAGTTTGTAATGAATTTCAGTGTGTGTGGGGAACGGTGTTATTAAAATGGTGCCACTGCTGGTGTTTCTCTCGGACAGATGAGGTGGTTAAAATGCTTATTTACCCAAAAGTGGGCCTAAGGCTTAGCATGCTCAGGGGCAAATGCGAACAGAAAAGTCCATCTCTCTTTGCTTTATGCTTTTCAGTAAAAAGATGATCTCTGTTCAAAATTTATTTTAAGTGTTGGAAGAAACAACAGCATAGCACTTTTGTTGATGTGAGATGCCTGGAAGGTGACACTCACAGGTGTAATGCACTTGCCATAAGACAAGCTAATCATGGGTGAGAGGGGATCAGACTCATAAAATACACCATATTTTCTTGATATGTAGTAAGAACACAGCTATAAGGGACATTACACCTGACACTCACAGGTGTAATGCGCTTGCCATAAGACAAGCTAATCATGGGTGAGAGGGGATCAGACTCATAAAATATGCCATATTTTCTTGATATGTAGTAAGAACACAGCTATAAGGGACAGCCTCGAGCTTATAGTCAAAGCCTATCTAAGGACATCCTTCACCATGCTTGAAGCTTGAAAAGAAAGCTGAGCAAAAGGAATAGGTGAGAAATCTGGGTGGACTTTTTTGCATGGCAGTGTTAAGTTCTGGGTGAGAAGTGCAGAGATGTGTTGCTAAAGTTAAGCTGTGGAGGTGATGCTACTGGGACCTATTATGAAATTTATTATTTTTTTAATCTTGCAGCGTCTTGTAGGGAGCTAATTTTTCGTGTTATGTTGTAGCACACTGCCCTTCAAATCTATCCAGACAGGTTTTGGCGTCTTTTACTCCAAAATGTTGTAATCCTTACGTTGATTTGGTTGCTGATGTACTAAACCCTGTCAAAAACTAGTAATGAGCTGTGTTCATTGCTCTCTTTTATACGATTTTATAAAATGTGATTTTTTTTTCAGCTCATACGTTGAGCTGAGACTTAAATCCTTCCCTGCTGGTCTGAAGGGAGAAAGGATAAATATTTTTTTTTATAGTCAAGTTAAGTACCAGCCAGGTCTTGAGATTCTGCAGCCACCTCTGACTGATAGACTTATTTTCCGGACAGCCAGTAAACAAAGCTGCCTGGCAACACCCAAGGGACATGAGCATTTTTAAGCATTCTTTACACGTCTAGGAAAAAGCTTGACTGTAGCAGTCAACAGTCTTGGGGGAAAAGCATGGATATCTTCATTACTTTTCAATTAAGCAGCAAGCTTATGGATTACAGGAAACCCTTGTGGGAGAAATTGAGCTCTGAATGTAGCTCTCAGGGATCACGCTGGGGAGAGTTTATCCTTAGAACAGTATACGTTTTGGGAAAGGATCCAAAAGATGTGATTTATTGTCTAGAAGGTGCAGGGTGGCAAGAAACACCTTGAGAACTAGTTTTATCTGACATTCTGGTGACTGAATGGAGGAACAGGAGAAGCTGAGAAACCAACCCCCAGAATCACTGGTTGTTATAATTTCTCACTTACCGTGAAGAAGTCAGTATTTCTTTGAACTTGTGGTCCCATTAACTCATGTTCTACACCTATCTCCAGGTTTCTTAGTACCCAGTATGATTTCATGGTTTTTAGAAACCTTTCAGCTTCCCATCCTCCTTGAAGAGCAATTCCTTCAAGGGTGTGTGGCATTACAGTGGCAAGATTTCCAGAAACAAGGCTGGATCCCCAAATAGTTGTGGGGTGCCTCCCAGTAAAGCTGGAAGTTGACAATGCTCTGAGTTGGTTAGGGAAAATGATCTGCTCATGGGGAAATATTTACTGTAACATCATCATTTGTGGAAGGAGAGTGGGAAGAAAGCCTCTGAACCCCAGTGCGGTCATTGCAAGGTATAGACGTTGGGGTTTTTTTGGGAGGCCCATCCATAATGATTAGCTTTTGAGGACACCTTCCAGGTATTGGTGCAACCACAGTAAGAATAAAGTGGCATCTCACAGAAAGCACTGAGATACATTCAGGCTGTCTAGCCACTCTGAGCTGTTACCAAGACCTGATAACCACCTGGAAGCCAATCTGACTACTTTCCTGTACGGCACTATTGCAACAGTTTGAGAAAGAGGCACCTGCGTGATGCAGCTGGCTGCCTGTGCCTTCCCAGCAAGATAAAGGGCATGCTGAATAGAATAGCAGAGTTGTACACTGTGCTGAGGTGGGTTGTAATGGCCACAGAGGCAAGGTCAACAGCGTCGTTATCCTGTTTTGTTCTAGTATGATTCCTCTAGCTTGTAGGTGCTATTGGAATACGGGTTTATATCATCTCTGTCAGTTTGCAGTAGCCTATTTAGACAATGCTGTGGCATGTGTTTGGAACGAGACCACTGCATCTCCTGGACCTTAGTGGCAGTTGTCCTGCAGCTTCTATGAAAGGTTACTCTACATAAACTGAAAAGGGGCAAAATGGAGTAAATGGAGACCATACTTGGTATATTTGCTGAGTGTCAGAATGGGATGATCTATGACAGATGTATGTGCAGTATGGGAGCATCACAGAGGGACAAATAGGGAAAAGCAAGAACACAAAACACTACCTGTTCAGTTGCCTGATAAATGATATCTCAGATAATGTCCTCTATGTAATAGAAAAAAGCTCACATTGACTTCATTGACCACACAAAACTGAATGCCTTAAAGGTTGAGGAACAACTATTAAAAATGTGAGGTATCTTCAATTTATATTTCAGAACTTTATACCTATTATAAAACTGAAGATATTTTATAATTATGCCAACAACAATTAATTAACTTAACATCAAGAACTCCAGAATGATTGAATTAACAGTAAAATCATGATAAGGATCCAGTTCGTCTTAGAGTTTTAGCAAGTAATTTATTATCCAGTAAATGCTTAGACTTAATCACATGTTTTAAGAGTCACTATTTTTCTCGCTTCCTTTACATGAGTTTCAGTCCCAGTCTTGCAGTCCAAGCTGAACTGCCATCTCCTATGCAGAGCTCTACTGATTTCAGCAAAGTTCTGCTGGAGACTCAGAGTCAGCTTGGGTGGAGCCGGTTTCAAAACTGAGCCTGTGACTGTACGGAAAAAAATCCCACAATTGTTTCTACATCACAAACTTTGCGCAGTGCAATGCATACTTAAAATGATCCTGTGCTAAACTACCTCGGACAAAAGCAGTTCTGCAGTGACCCTGATGGCCACCTTCTTGCCATTGAGGTTGTTGGCACCTAATACTTAGATCAAGTGGGTAGAACATGGCATTAATGTGATCGGGTAGCTTCTGCTCAAATATAGCCAGGAAAGCCAGAAGGCACACGGTGAATTTTTCTGTTGGATTATTCTGATTTTCATTTTTTCAGCTCCTTGACATCAGCCGCAGTGTAAAAGTGCCTTGTAATGCAAATGGGCTCACCACCAGTGCAGTGGAAGCCACCCTAGCATTATATCACTTGCAAGTGAAAGTGGTTTGAACCCTCCACATCCTTGCCTGTTCTCTGGAACTACAGTTCTTTTCTTTGGGTGCAGAAGCCATTTAGGGTTACTACTGTCAGAACCGCAGGGGTGGAACAAGCAGTTCCTTTAACAGGGGAGCTGATAAATCTGGCTCTGTGTGGGTCTGTCTCTCAAGAATGTGCTTCTGTGTGGAGTGTCTGAAAGGAGTCCAAAAGCATTTGTGTCCCTGATGGTGAGTTTATGTTGCAGCTTTGATCTCTACTGGGACACTGACAGAGGCTTGCGCTCTCTCTCTCTCTGTGTCTTCTCTCTGGCCACCCATTTTCCTAAGGCTGTGGGAATTCTATATCGTGGAGAGCTCTATCTGCCCATCGGAGCTGGTCAGAACGTATTCTTGGGTTGAAAAGTTATTGGGGAGGGATATCAAGACAGACAGATAGCATGACTGCAAGTTTTATTTCCTCAGGAAAAAAGTTAATTAACAGTTATAACCAAAAATAATATTTCTAGACAAAAAGAAGTATAGTGCAAGCTTTAATACAAGAAAGAATCAGGCTCAAAATTACTTGTGTGGTAGTCACACTTAAAAAGCCTTTTAAAATATTAACATTTTTAAAATTTAAGTGCAGACTGTAAAGCTACAATATCATCCCGGTGTCTCCTTTTTTGTTCTAGGATTTGTGCACTGACTTCAGATATGATTTACATATCCATAAATAAGTGATAAGCTTTTCCTTTAACTCTACAAAAGTTTTTGTATCTCAGCATCAGGATCCTGCCATTCTTAGTCCCAGGAAAAGTTATTCACTAAATCAGATGTGCGGTTTAACTGACTTGGAGTAGGGAATGTAGAGCTTATTACTGTTCAAACCAAATGTATGCTGACTGGGTAGTATTTCATACCTAGTTATTTTCTTGTATTGGCTTTTACAACTATGCAAGATAATGGAAAATCACGGTCATGTTACTTTCTTAGGCAACTTTTGGTAGAACTTCTAAAAATTAAATCTAAATTCTCATTAGCACAAGTCATCTTTGCTACTTGCAAATCAGTTTGAAGAATTCCTTTTCTAAATGTGTAGGGTCAAATTCTGCTCTCTTCACTCATGTCGTTCCCACTTCCTTTCATTTTCTGTAGTCCTTTTCAAAATAAATATGCTGAACTTGAGCTTCTGTCTGCACAGCCAACACAAATTTTCACAGACAATGAAAAACTTCTGTCAAGTTCACAGGACGTCTTCTGCTGATTAGCCTCGTTAACCAAGACTTAGTGCTCTTGCTTTCTTAGTTTTGGAGGAGTGAAAAGATCTTCATTCCAAAACAGACCATGAGATAAAAATAAGTAGCAGAAGCACTGCGTTATTAGTGTCCTTCCTTGTGGCTTTCTCTCCTTCAGAGTTTTTGTAAGAGTTGCTTAGTTCTGTCTCCTGGTTAATCTTCAGCATTTTAGCACGCTCCCAGTGATTCCTACACAAATTAGCTTGTCTTTTCATGGCTATCTGGGCTGGCTCAGACAGAACAAGAAAGCATGAATAAAGTAAGCTTTCCATACACCATTCTCTGTTTCCTTTTGCATGCAACCAACCTCTTATAGGCCTCTGAGAAATCTGGCTTTATAGAAATAAATATATTTACATACTATATATTTAAGTCCAACTCCCCCTATACGTCTTTCGCCCATTTTCATCCATCTTTTCTTTTTATTAAGTTGGCCCCTTCCAGAAGAGAAATAAAACCAGGGCAATTGAACCAAATAGCTTGGATGGCAACAAAGGGAGCGTCTGAAGTTTAAATGACTTCATTGAGAAAAGTAGTGGCACAAAAAGATGTGCAACAAATGAGCATGACACATGGCTATTGTGTTTACAAGCACCTTTCCTATGGAAGAACCCAAATGATACTCGCCATCAACAGTGACCAAAGGAGAGAGATGGTGCTCACGCCTATCTTGACATTAAGATCAATCTATACCAGAAACAGAAGGTCAGATTGTTTGTGGCCTTTACCGTATGAGAAAGGGAGGGGCCATCCCTTTATGAAGGACAAGTGCTCTTTATTTGTTTACCAGTTTTTCTCACTTACACTCGTATAAATCCATTGACTCCTGTCCTAGAAGTAAAAAGATAAGTTTAGCTCCTTGCACTTGCAAGTTTTATATGCTGCAGTCTATTTACCCTGAATTTAGACTGCCTGTTCCCCTTTGATGGCACTGTGAGTGGCCGTCTGATACTGTCAAATGTATCGTGTTCAGTTCAATCTCTTATTTCAGAAGAGACTGGATGATTATTGAATGGCTATTCACCGACAGCAGAGGTATGGATAACTGGAGATGAATACACGTCTTGTTGAGGAAACAGTCAACATTGGTAAGGAGGGATTTCTGAAAGGACTGCACAGAAGGACATCCTGGAAGGTTGGTGAGTTTCTAGTTTCCACTGCTTGGGAACCAGTTGTATTTTTGGAATTGAATTCAGACTGGAGTCCATAACAGCATCTTCTGCTGTTACCATTGCTGAAGCTCAGTGAGGAAGCTCATCTATATGAAAAGAACAAACCAACAAAGAGTCTAGTCTGTTCCAGAATCGAGAGAAAAAGGAAGAGGGACAGGATTTTACAGAAGGATAAAGATCTTAATATTGGGTATGATTCTGTGCATGGGGGGCACGAACAAGAAGCATTTAAAGCCTAGGCCATGTTCCTACATGGAACTTCATCCTCAAAGTGTGACTTGGTCGCTGGTGGACCCATACCACTAGATGTAGAGAAGGCAAAGTGGCAGGTCGATGTATTCAATAGACATTAGACAATTGACATCTATCTTTCAGGCAGCACTGGCCAGCTGAGGTCATGCAGTACGTTTTGAAATAGTTGAAAAGTGTTCTGTGGTATTCCCATCTCTCTATTTCCCAAAGGTGCAAAACTGTCAGCTTCTGAATGACAGGAAACATGGGAGGTTGCAGTGATACGGACACAGGTGTGCAGACTGGAACTACTCAAATGAGTGTGCAGCTTAGTGCTTTGGGCAAGTGTTATCCTCATTCATCTGCTTAAAACCAACTTCAGGTACCCAGTAAGAGCAGGATTTGCCTTCCTGGATGGAACAGGCTTATGCAGCCTTTGAAATAAGCAGCATGTGACACTGATGATTATTTTAATTTCAGGAAAAGAATGACTGTGGTGCCCTAGAAAGTTTTGGTTTGCTTTTTAAAGGGGTGTGTGTGTTGCGGGGGGAAAGGCTGCCTGTTGAAAACTAGAAGGAAGTGGCTGTTTTTCGCTAGGTGTTTGATCTGACTGACAGCCCCTGTCTGAACTTACTAGTGATTTGCCGTTTCATTAGCTGCCAGGTTTTCAATTTCTGCCTCTTGGAAGTTACACCGCTTTGAACAAGTCCCCACAGTAATTGAATTTGCCACAGAAATAGAACACTGGAAAATTTCATTTTCTTCCCCGCATGAAG
>NW_008825107.1:481996-486082 GCF_000699105.1 Pygoscelis adeliae
CCCCTCTGCCTCCTCCTGCCCCCTTCCCCCCGCGCAGCACAGCAATGCTTTTGCTGATGGCCCCCACCATCTATACACACAGAGTCACAAAACAGACCTCCTTTTGAATCGGCTCCGAGTGCATCAGCCTGTCGTTTTGTAATTTTCTCCTAAATGCTTCCACAAATAATGGTTTTCAAAATGAGCATTAACAGGCTTGATTACATGAAATTGTCCTTTTAATTTACACCAGGATTCTATTGATCACACAAGTGCAGATTAAAGTGTTCAATGAAGCCCATGATGAGGTATTAACCAGCTAAGGGTCCTCCAGGGGCCGCCAGGGACGGCCAGGAATATGCTAGAAGTGTACAGTTATTTCCCCATAATGAAGTGGCACTATGCGAAGGCATGAATCGCTGGCAGGAAGAATAGATCGGAGATGATGAGCTCTTCAAAGTCATTTCTCGCTCACTCATTCAGCCTCATGCCCAGATCCTCTTGCGATTCTTCTGCATTACTTGTCATGAAATGCCAGGATTTACTTAGCCAGCTGATGCAATTTTTATGACCTTATTGCTTTTTCACCATGGTAATAGTTTTGAATCAATTTATCAATCCAGCGGTGCCATCAGACATATTGCCCTGAAGATCAAGTCCAGGTCATTCCATCAATTCACTGCGGTTTACGAAGATAGAGAAAAAAGCCAGGCCGTGTGGGCTATCAACTTCAAATGGCTTAGTAAACATGCTGCTGCTACTTTAACTGCTTCACTTCTGACTCCAGGCCTTTTTGCTTATAAAAATCAACCACCACACTCTCCTTCTCTTCCTGCATTTTAATTTCAAACATATTAGCTGTGCTACAAATAATCTAGGGAAGAACTGGTAGAGGACTATAGAAGGATGTCAAGCCTGCCATGAAAGCCTGGAAAAAACAATCAGGTTTTTAATACGTTTTTCACTATTGGACTTCTAGCTTTGTTAGTTTGTCTGTTGCTTTTTGTGCATAGTCAAGGAACGGCAACATCCCCTGTCAATGATGCAGAAATGAAGGTAGCACTAGCAAGCAGAAGGAAAGCATAGCTTGAGGAACAAATAGCTGGATACTGAGCTTTTCCCTATTAAACGTCTTGGTCACAGTGTCCAGAAGACATTACCATCCGCTGGAAGTTTGATAGACTAGAACCTACATTGCACACTGCAGAAATCAGTGCAAGTTTTACTGGCAGGCAAAGAGTCAGGTTCTGGATGAAACTACACAGCAAGCATGTCTAAATCGCAGTAGAGAAAATCTGGCAAAGAGGTAGCAGGGAATTGTGGCAGGTTAGAGCCAATACTGGTACTTCACAAAGATTTTAGGATTAGGGAAATGTTTTTCCCATCGTACATTTCCTTTAAGGTTTCATAAAACCAATGCTAGCCCAGTTTCATCCAGTCTGCGCTGTGAACCAATGCTGTCCTCCATAATTTCTTGACACATAGTTATCTAACTTCATTATATCTCTTATAACATAGAACTACAGAGAATTGCTGTAATTACTTATGAGGAATTCTACACTTGGCCCCAGAATTCAGAGGAGTATTCTCTGAGTGCTAGGAAGCGACACATCTTCCTTCACCATTAAGCAGAGCCCGAGATAGAAGTCCCATTTTTCCAGTATTTGCATACACAGACTCATGAGGAGAGTCACTGAAAGTCTTTCCCCGCCTCACTGCAGCTGTCTAAACTCTACAAACATATGTGATTCAGGCACAATTAAAGCCTTCATAGGGAAGTGATGAAACCAGCCAGAAACCACTCACGCAACATCCACGCATGGTTTCCATATGGCCTGTAATCTGTGGCATGCCTTGTTTTCACAAATCTAAGCAATGCCCTACAATAGGAATAGTACATGTGGAAACATAGGCTATTGCAACTTGAGACACATAAGTACATATACAAATGAGATCAAACACACGTGATCTGAGCTGCTTTGAAGCCTGACAAATCCTTGGGGCCAGAGGACTTGAAGAATATCTTGAAATCTCATCTCTCTACCCCCCATTTATACCTGTGGGTCTATTAACAGCTGTGACTCTTCCTACATGCCTTGCATTGCTTGTTCCGTTAGAGCAGCCCAGTTGCAATAACATTATAAACCGAATATCATTCAGGTATATGAAAAGAGCTAGTCAGTATGAATGAGAACACGAGCTACCAGCTTGTGACTGACATGGCTATGAGATAGGTATGGCACAAGTATATATATATGTATGGGGTAAACATAGCTGACCACTTCAGTGATTGTGGTGGAACAATTTTAAATACAATGGAGAAGTAACAAAGTTTTTTTGCTGGTAGTAGGAAAAGCAGGGCCAAAAAGGAACTGGAGGCTGTAGCTTCAACTGGATGAGGGCTTTCAGACTCAGATGGCCAGTGTCAGTGCCAGCTACTGTATATAAATGTCTTATTTTGTTCTGCTTGTTTTAATATAACTCCTCCTTGATCTGTGAACCTGATAAGTCTAGAGAACTTAACAAGGAGCGTGAACATCACCAAAATGCTGGCTTTTTGGTCCAGCAGGCTCCAAATGTCTCCCTCCACCCTGGAACACACACTTTAGTGTGCAGAATGATTTTGCCGTAAAGCCATAGCCTTTTCGTCTTGGTGCCAAACTTTCAGCTCAAGGCTGCTGGGAGCCCTGCCTTGGGTATATAAGCCTAACAGCTGTTCACGTTAGTAAAGTAGGTTCAAATTTATACTTGAAAAAAATAGTGGCTCATAAAAAAGGATATGGAACAATGACAACCATGGGGAAAAGGTAATAATTTAAGTCATGAAAAATTAATCAGGGAGTGATACATTATTTTTTTAAGCAAAATGTGTTGCAGTAAGAAAAAAAAAACCTGTGGCTTTAATTAATTCTGCTTAACATTAATAGAATAAGGTCAGGCACACCAAAAACTGTTGAATAAAGCAAAAATGTGTGAAAGATATATTCTCTGATGTTACTCATAATGAAGAAGGGTTATCTTGTGGTCAATACAGCACCATTATTTTTAAGTTAGAGGTACAACTGCTGAAAATATAGAGTGGCCATAACAACTTACCTAACTGGATTGTGAAAAAGGGTTCACATAAAAAGCATTTTATGAAATGATACTCCCATTTAGATGATCACAATTTACGGCTATTTCTAGCTCTTAAACAACCCCAGTGTTGTTCAGTCCAAAATAGGGAGCCTTCCTAGCATGATTGAACTGCACCATGCATTTGAAGTCACAACAAAATGACAAGAATACAGGTTTTCGGAATAATTTCTTGCTAAAAGCCCATGTGCCAAGAAATGGCTCTCAGCCCAGCTGTTTTGCAGGTCCATAAAAATAGAAGCTCTTGGGCAACAACTGTAAACATGTTGTTTATAGTCAGAAACAACCTCACATGTTTTTCCTTATGGCACCGTATGGGACCTATGGAAACAGCAGCTTCCTGAAAAAGGAAAATGCTTTTAAAAACATACAGAAACATGTGAGAAACAAATGGGTTCCCAGACAGTTCAAGTTCCAGCTGTCTTCCTTGTTTGTTCCTGAGCCTGGACTAGGACTCTCTATAGCATACATGTCATTGGGAGAGATTCGCCTCTGCAAAATTTAGATGTCTGTGCATCTCCTAGCTGTCTAGGTGCTTTTTAGAGTCAATGAAGAGACACTTCTAGATAGTGATTTGTCTGACACATTCTAAGTGACTGACTTCAGTTCCCCCCAACCAGTCACTGGTAGTAGGGACTCACTCAAAGGCCAGCTGAGATTAATTTGATCGCTTGTGTCTGAGCAGAGCTCTGGCAGAGGCTGAAGACACCTGGAACCTTAATTGCCCTGAGCAGGCTCACCTGCCCTGACCCCATACTCTCTGCCCATGGGCTTGTGTCATGGTTTAACCTCAGTTGGCAACTGAGCACCACGCAGCCGCTCGCTCACTCCCCCCGCAGTGGGATGGGGGAGAGAATTGGAAGGGTGAAAAGTGAGAAAACTCGTGGGTTGAGACAAGGACAGTTTAATAGGTAAAGCAAAAGCCGCGCACGCAAGCAAAGCAAAACAAGGAATTCATTCACTACTTCCCAT
>NW_008825107.1:486204-486628 GCF_000699105.1 Pygoscelis adeliae
ACGTCACATGGTATGGAATATCCCTTTGGCCAGTTTGGGTCAGCTGTCCTGGCTGTGTCCCCTCCCAGCTTCTTGTGCACCTGCAGCCTTCTCAGTTGGTAGAGCATGGGAAGTTGGAAAGTCCTTGACTAGTGTAAGCACTACCTAGCAACAACTAAAACATCGGTGCCTTATCAATTTTGTTCCCATCCTAAATCCAAAGCACAGCACTGTACCAGCTACTAGGAAGGAAATTAACTCTATCCCTGCTGAAACCAGGACACTATCCACCCCTTATTCTATACCATCTGCGTCATGCTCAAGTCTCATATTTTATCTATACATTTTCATTAATCACCACCCCTTTTGTTTTCCTATACACACATATACACACACACACAGAGATATCATTCCCTTAGTCTGTGGGCCATCCCTCTAAAACGTT
>NW_008825107.1:489104-499767 GCF_000699105.1 Pygoscelis adeliae
TGGTAGAGCACGAGAAACTGAAAAGTCCTTGACTAGTGTAAGCACTACCTAGCAACAACTAAAAAATCGGTGCCTTATCAATTTTGTTCCCATCCTAAATCCAAAGCACAGCACTGTACCAGCTACTAGGAAGGAAATTAACTCTATCCCTGCCGAAACCAGGACAGCTTGGAACTGCTATTTAAGTTCAAGTCAAGAGGTGTGACTCTTTTCTGATGCATCTTGTGTTCCTTACTTGAGTGCTTTGTTGGTGAAGACTTTTTTGAAGATCTCTGGGCTGTGGCTGACCTTAGTTGCTGCTACCAACCTGCTCTGCTCTCTTCTTTTGAGCACTGTGGTCTCCTCTGGCTCCTGGATTGCCTGACTCTGGGGTGTGTGTAGCCTTGCTCCTGCTGCTCTAACAGGTTCTGCCAAATATGTTGCTAATATAATTTTCTGTTGAGTTAGTAAGAGTTAAAAATATTTAGAATCTCACAGACAATACTTGGCATTGCTGAATTTCTAGTAGAGCTTTTATGTTTTATTTAGGCTTGACAAAGGAGATAAATGTAAATAGCATTCAAAACATCTGTTTGAGGAATTGTTACACAAAGATTGCACAGCCACAGCTTTAGTTTAAGTGTCTCTGCTGGTTAATATATAATTATACTGAGCTTTTTCAGTCATGCAGAACAATGCTAGGACAGTCATCCTGTTGTGAAGTTGCTGTCGGTTCCTTAGACCCATTACTGCAACTCCTTTTCTCTATTGAAACTGCTAGCAGAACTTCAGGTGGTGATACAGATACCATTTATTTATCTATGAAGCAGACTAACATTTTTGTTCATGTGATACTTTTGAACAGTTTCTAAATGGCATTATCATGCTGTGTGTGGTAATAGAAAGACTTCTTATTGCCTCAATTCAGTTTGACCCAGTATAACCTTATGTTTCATCACACCAGCACATAGTCTTCAGGCCCAATGGGAGCTGTGAGTAAGATCCCCTTTGCTTGCACAGTGTGTCATCTCCCGGGGAGCTCCACCCCTTGGGAAGGCTAGCTAGAAAATGCTGTCATTGATTGTCTTAATTATGTTTAAATTCAAGTGCAGTTTGTGACTGTCCTAGGGGTCTGTTGCTTTTTCCAAGTTTGTGCTGCAAATAGGGCCTTCTTCACATTTTATTAACTAGAGGTTATTTCTCTGGCAGAATTTCTGCCTGAAAAAAGGAGCACCTGAATGTATGTAGGGACAGGGGAGGAACGAATACAGCTGGCGTCCTGGGTCTTACAAGGTTAGCCTAGAATCTTGGCAGATGCATAAGAAGACGTGCATGCTTCTTTTACTTTGAGGTAAGTAAGCAGAAACAGTTTTTAAAGAGAACAACTCTGACAGCCCATCTTTAGAGTCATTAAATTCCCTCCCCGCCAAAAAACAAAGAAAAAAACAGCCTGAAAGGAAACTCTAAGGCTGTCCTGATGACAGCCTGAGAAGTGTCCTGGGCATTGATTGTGTGCGCTCACCATTGGAGAGCCAAAGTCTACATGACTGCTCTGCACTCCAGGCTCTGTCCTGCGATGCACCAGTCTTCATTTCTGTTACCTGCTGCTCAGCCAGTGAGGACTATGACCAAGACTTCCTCAGTCTGAAATATATGATGAAAGCTGTCTGCTAATAAACAGTACTCATTCTTAAGGCATTCCTCTTAAAGCATCCTGTATGGATTGCTTGTCTATTTTATAAAGTAAATATTTTCAGTGTTTTCCTATGATCTTACTTGTTTGATCAGGTTATGGTTATTTACCTTGTAAATAAAATCTAATAGCAATGGTCTGCTTATTGATTTGTAGGTGCAGCTTGATATTTTGTGTATCTGAATATCCTAAGAGGCGTTTCTAAGAACAGGGATGCACACACCCATGATGCAAGCAGGCAAGTAGGCCTGTGTGTCAATCTTCTCAGCCATGAAGGCTGTGCCTCTTTAAGTTACTGAAAGAGCAGTCAGTTTTGGTATTACAAGATAGAGCAGTGGAAGCCACCCATTCCATTAAATAATCAATGTCCCTTTTGGGAAAATGCCTGGGTGGGTTTTTTTGGTGGTGTTTTGTTTTGTTTTTGTTTTTGTTTTTGTTTTTTTACTCCTGTAGCTTTGACTTTTTCCTCCTGCTTAGGAAGACCACAAATAGTTATGCATAAGGGGATCTTGCATAGGCAGAAAGTGTGTTATACGGGGAAATTGTATCTATGATTTTGTTGCTTATACTGCTGGTTATTTTGGATGAGTTTAACAGAGTATTAGGTAGGGTCCCTTCATAGTTCAGTTACAACTTGAGATCTGATTTTGAAAAAGTGATTAGTTTTTTTAAGTGCAGATGTTGCTAAGTATTGGTGTCCCATTGCAAGTTTTCTAATGTTGGGTGTGTTCCATAATGCTGAAGTAAAAAAAGTGGATTTTAAGAGCAGTGTTAAACTCTGATTTCACCTTTCAAAAAGTGACAACCATGTGATTTTTGGGGAAAAGCTTCAAAGTTAAGTAATTTGGGTTTTTTTCCTAGAGCTTGAAAAATAGAAGAGGAGGGAAATAAACTGCTTTTCTACTGTTTTAAACCCTCATGCTTCTTTTTGGATAGACATATGGTTTTTGAATGTTGGAGTTGAGTAATACTGAGACCAATTTGAGACTGAATTATTAACTCTCATCTTTGAGTGACTTGCTGGGAATCAAATGGATTACCTCCTGTGGCATGGCTTGTGAACTGATGGGTTTTACGGCACAGCTTACCTCCCCTTCAAATTCACTGCTTGTTTCTTTGGCTAACTTATGTTCGTGTACAGATTTTGGTCGATATACTTAAGGTGCTGAAATGAATTTTCTGAGTGAGTCATAACATGCTGGTTTTGCTCTTGCTGGATGCGTGTCCTAGACATTTCAAAGGGTGTTTAAGAGTTATTAAGATATTAGACTCGTACAGTTTTTGGACAAAGTAGAAAAGAAACTTCTCAAACTGTATGTTAGAAATTAGTTTATCTGTTGGTAAATACAATGGCTGTGCCATCTCTGGAAAAGATAAATATGATTGTGCACACAGGGGATATCACTAGAGAGCAACTATGCTGAGTGTCATAGACTTAACTCCTGTACTAAGTGCCGGTAACACTTCATTGCCATGAAGTGTTTTGCATCTTTTTCTATCCCTAAACTCATGCAAGATAAATTGCTGTATGTTGTGTGGATCTCAGACCCAGTCTGCTCTGATACTGATGCAGTGTGCTTCTTACGTCTATGTCTGAATAACTTGCTTATTCTTTGATGTATAAGATAAGGTTACCTGACCATCCAAGGGTATTTTTAATGCTTGCTAACTTTATAAAGCAGTTTAAATATTTAGTGAAGAGTCATTTGAGGCAGTAATACCACATGAAAAAATTGTTACTGATCATAGGATAAGATATTAGGGAAACTTAATGATTCTCTCCATGGGAAGGATATAACTCGCCGGTGGGATGGTTGTTCTCCAAGAGGAGATGCGCTATCCTAATGCAGAAGGTGCATGAGCAGTGTGATTTGTGGAAACCCTGTGTTGCCATGTGGATTATCTTGTGCTTTTTTATTCTTAACTGTCCCTTCCACCTCTGCCCTCTGGATGTAGCATATCTTGATTCTTGCTTAGCACTGGTGAAATAAAGATTCATTACTGCTGAGCTGACCCCTTTCTACAATATCCTCTTCATCAACAAAGTAGTGCCCTAAGCCTGGGTTCACTGACTGCAACCATATTTATAATGAAGACACACCGAATAATTGTGTATTTACCAAGTTCCATTTAACCTCAAGGTTTGAGTCTTTCATCCTTGTAATTTGACTGATTGTTTTTCTCTGCAAATTGAAAAATCATGTGATTTTGCTACCCCTGTAGTGTTTCATTAGCACTGCAACTGTTCCCTTGCTGAGAGCTGTTGTCTAAAACTGGCAGCCATTGGGAAGGAGGCTCAGTTTGTGGAGTATTTTTCCAGTGTATCTTGTGCTGACAACAGATGCCTTTATGCAAAGAATAGAACAAGTGCATATACCTTTTCTTACATGCCTCAGAGGGGCACCCTTTCATAGTGTATATATTACTAGGCTGTTTTGTAGGGCTAATGGAAAGGGAGAAGACTTTTCCAGATAATGTTTTATATCCAGATACAGTTCTTCAGGCTGGGCTTTTTCGCTCTTTCAGTTAGGGAATGGACCTTAAATATGTGCGTAGCGACTGGAGCATCTTAAACCCATAGTGTTTTGCTCTTTAAATGGAGGCTGTATTAGACCAGCTTCTTGGGTAACGGAGACACTGAGTTTGTTAGTGTTTAATACTGCCAAGGTCCTTATTTTAACAGAGATGCAAGGAAAAATAGCTGCTTGTGCAGGTGTTGACCCCTCTAATGCTCTGTTGTGAAAACAGGTCTTATCCTCCCTTCTGAAAAACAGAGGAAATAAGAAGATAGTGAAACCCAATGCAATCCCTTAGCTGTGTTCCAAAGAGAAGGTGGGAAGGCCAAGGAAGCCTTAAGGAAGTTGTATAAATTGCCTAAAACCAGCAGAGTAAGAGGCTGCTTAGATTTAGAGATTAATTTCTTCTAAGAGTTTGGGGTTGTCTCAAACTTGCAAAGGGTTTGTGCTTCCCTGTGCTTGTTGCATGTTTCTGCCCATTCTTGAGTCTTGTGCATCTGTATTCTCTTCCAGCTCCCAAACATCCTGGCTGTTTCTTCTTCTCTCCTTTGCTTCATCAGTATGCTTTTCCATTGCCACTGCCTCAGGTAGAAGAAAGGTGAATGAACTTTACTGCTAATATTTCTACCTTTGAAGACCCATTAATCCTGGCATAGCTTTCCAAAGCATGGAAGGCTTTTCCAGCCTTCTCTCAGTAAGAAGCTGATAAGTGAGACAACAAATTGAGGACTAACAAACTTATTTTCTTATTTCAGACTGCTGGAAATGAGCCTGGTGCTCATCAATATTTTTATTTACAATGATCAGCTGCATCATCTTTGAATGTATTTATCTTCAGAAAACACACTGCTCCTGGGCAGTGTGAGTAAGTTTTGACCCTATTAGGCTACAGGTGAACTTAACAAAACCTAATAGGTTCTCCCACTGGTCAGGAGATCCCACCCTATAAATGCTGACACAATGAACAGAAAGCAGCACTGTGTGTGTAACTATGCTCTGTTTCTGCTTCTTAAAGCAATGGCAAAAGAACTTGTCCCAAATAGTAAAATTAATTTTACCGAGCTCTACTTAAAGTGAGGTCCTTATCTCATTCCATTGTAAATAGGTTGCCATTGGCTATGTGAGCAGGAGTGCTCTCAATGATATTCAGTGTGATTTCACCCCCCCCCCCCCCCCCTTTTCTCTCTCTCCACACCCCTTTTTAATTCATTCACTGAAGCCACAATTCAGTATTTCTGACGTCAGACTTAATTCCCATAGAGGCCATTGTGGCCTCAAAAGCATTGAACTGTGGCCTTGCCGAATGAATCGGGCAGGAGAAATAAGGATAATCATCAAGGAGGAAAGTGTATATTTATACATGGATCGTTGTAATTGGTAATAGCTGAAAGCCAAATGCAGGAGAAATACATAAGGGTTTTAATGAGGATTTTGAGTAGCAGTTCTCTAACCATGCTGCAGGAGTAATTACTCATCAGAGCTATAACTTGGGGATTATCATAACGTGGTTTTGTGAAAGTGAACAAGAACTCTTAAAAAAAAAAAAAAAAACCAAAAAAACCCACCCCTTTAATCAGTGTTTCCCTTTGACAGCAGGTGCTTTAGCCTTGCCAAGACATTTTTACTATGAAGTCAGTTCAGCATCAAAGATCTAAATGATGCATAGGATTTCATGGCTAACTCTGTGGTTTAAATGTTATGACTGATCGGGGCAGAAGAAATGCCTTTTCATTTCACTGTGATAGTACAGGAAAATCTCATGTTGTGTGGAAAGAAACTACCATTTTTTTTTCTATACCCTTTCCTCTTCACCGCACATCTAAAGTTTTTCCCCCTACTGTTAAAACAGTTCAGTCTAAACAATAAAGCACCGTAGGCAGGCTGTACAAAGATCAGTCCAGTTCCCATGTTTATTAGCCTGAGAGGTCTGGGTTTTAATAATGGCCAAAAGACAGGCTTTCCTTGCGGAGAAGGGGGGCATCAGCAGCCTTTTACCTTCAACCTTCAGGGGTCTGCTTACTCTAACAAATATCCCAGTGGTGGTATCGAGCTGTGTGGTTTAAAACTTCATCTTTCTTCTTGGACAAGCTGAAAGGAGCAGACGGCAGAAGTGCTTCTTTTCACATAAGCTAGGTCTCAAACCAAGCTAAAGCTTGGGCTTTAGACTGGGGGGCATCGTGCCCTCTGGGCATGCAGAGGGGATGTGGCCAAACCTTTAAGTACCCAAGCAGTGGGTAGGACAAGGGAGAACTGCTCTATGTACCTTTGAGAAATAATGAGACTAAATAGAACAAGGGAAAACTTGAGTTGCTTACCTGGCACAAAACATTCTTGTATGATATGTTAGATGAGAAGCTGTCTCCTTAGTGATGTAGCTCATCGCTTCCCCGACTGTGTAGATATGCTAATCTGGCTGGTTTAGGGTTAGTCTATGATAGAGGTTAGTAGAGCAATCACATCACTGTGGGGATTGATTTTTTTTTTCATCTTTTATTTCTGTAACTTCTAATAGGAACGCGTGTGGTAGAACATTGTTTATGTGTGGGGCCTACAGTAAGAGGGGTGTTTGTTTGAATTAGTCAAAGCAGGAAAGATTCATGTTTAAAATCAAACATCTGGGTATGACCGAGATGACATTTCCTAACAGAAGATTCAGTGTTAAAGGTATATATTTATAAATACTGGGGGAAATGGGACATGTGTAGATCTAGCTCTATTGGATATTTATGAAGTGTCATGGTTTTATTTGGACAGAGGTTTGGTAATTATCAACACTAGGGCCATTTATTAAGTTTGAAAGTAAATCAATAACAAATTGGAATTCCATTTATTTTGTGACCACTTTGCTGTTGCTTAACGTGCCAACAAGGTGTAGCAGAACACACCTACAGGACTGTCACACATACCAGATATGAGGAGAGACACGCATATGCACACTTTCCGCTGTTAGTTGCTTTCATGAAATAGACCGTGTTATAGTAAGGAATTTTCAGAGGAGAATGAGGAGGAAACTCCCAAGGTAAAGGAAAATCCAGTGCAACATGTAGGATTCAGCTGATGGATGCCAATGCTATTGGAAGCTCTGTGGTAAGGTGCTTGTGTGTTGCGTGGTCTGCTTAGCAGTTGTTTTAAATGTCTTGAAGCTTTTGCAAGTGCCAGGAAAGACATTTGCTTCTCATCTTTTTGTTATCTTTGAAAGCTGCTAAATATGCAGAGCGCTACCTCAAACCAAGAAAAGCATTCTGATCTTGAATTGCTGTCAATGATCGTGATAGTAATAAAAAGGACATCATAAAAAATGACACCAAAAACTGAAACCTGTATGTTTTTACTGGCAACACCAGTTAAATTTCTGGTAATACAGGTGGAACAAAGAAAGTGATTAGAGAAGATGAATCTCTGAGGGCAGTTCTTGCTTGGGCACATTGTGCTGCTTTGAGGATGGCTTGTCCCCTGGTAGCATGTGTAAGTTTTGTGGGAGATTAATACTGTTGTGCTCAGTACAGATACATCTTTCTGTTCGTTTAGTTTTGCACAGTATCACCATGATGCTGTGGCGGGCAAGAGTTGACATTGTGGTTCCCCTGGAGATGGGAGCATGATCTTATCCCATCCTATGGACTTGGCTTCAGCTGAGCTCATAGAATGCGTGCTGTGTTTGTGAAAGCATAAGAATTAATGCCTCTTGTTACATACCAAAAAAGGGAAAGAAAATAAAGCTATAACACGTGTAGCTTGCAAACTGCCTTGGTTTTTGTGGCAACAGTATGAATGAAGGTCTCGTGTGCAGTGGAAGGATTCAGGATTCAGCAATTGACACCTACCATTGGGCTGCTGCCTGAAGGGATTGAGCCAAAGTCTGAGATCCTGATCTCTGCTGATACCAGCGTAGCATCCAAACACACATCCCGTGGCACGGATCCATCTCTGTGTGAGTGTGCACTGAGGAAGGTAGGAAATATTTCATAGTCTTAATAATATTACTCTAACTAAAAACAAAACTGAGGGAAGGAGTCCAGACACAGAGAAAAGACTAATTGCCTGGAAGCTGTTAAGAAAGCATAAAGATCCTGAAACAATCACTCCACAAGAATTACTGTTTTTCAGATTTTCCTAAAGGTCCTTCAACCTTTGATTATGCCTACTGCTGGTCAGCAGGTGGAACAGTGTGCTGTATTTGTGAGTTTTCTGGCCTGACTCTGTCATTATGAACTAGGAGCTGCCCAGATGAACTGTATTTTGTTGCACTGAGCTGCTTAAGGAGGGGTCTGGTATGCTGCATGGAGGCCACTGCTATGGTGATAATTCAACGTGAGAAAAGGTTGTCTGCCTTCTGCTTTGAGAACTTATTGCTTAGAAAACGGAAGCTGTGGCTGATGTCATCAGTGTGGTGACCCTTGTGCCTGATGGTCTGTCAGTGATACTGGATGAAGGGATCCAGATGTTACTAGCTAGATGTGGCTATTCTGTGGAAATATATATGGCAGTGATGTTCACAGGTTCAGATTGTGTATGTATTCAGGTGCAATCTGAATCTCATTAGTTAAGCAGTGATGTTACCCATGTTGTTCATTTAATCTAAGTGGCTTTGTAACTGTACCATGATCAAAAGTGGCATAGGGTTTAAATATACCTAGAATAATACTATTGGGTATGTGGAACAGCATATCTGATTTCCAGTGGAGAAGAAAATTCAGTACTGTAACTTGGTGCTGCAGCAAGCAGTGAGAACTGCCTTTAGGACTGATGCCATAGTGTTTAATGACTTTTCTCTGTGCCTAGGGAGGCAGGCTTGGCTGAATCTTTACCTGGATGTAGAAAATGGCTGGAGGGGGAGTTGTCAGGAAAGCAAACTAGCAACCTGTTACCAATGGATTTGTCTTTTGTGGTTGAGGCGCTGGCAAACTCTCTTGTGCCTAAGAATTGATCTGATGGTTATGTACCTCTTAAAAGCTGTGAACTTTATTTGACAGAGGATGCTGCCAGTCATGTAAGCAACATACTTGGGTAACCTTAGTCTTGCCTAGTAAGGATTCTGTAGTTAGGCATTGTATCTAAGCACCCTCCCAGCTGTAAATGTGTTGCCTTAATAAGTGTTGCCTGGTCGGCAGGAGGGTGACAGGCTCTAACTTTACCTGAGGAATAAGCCGATGTTTCTCAGCCAATGATCACCAAGGCTTTAATGGGAATGTTGGCTCATTGAGAAGTATGTGACCAGGCACTCTGCCATGAGAGCTGTGATGAGATGCTCTGTTAGCTTCACCTTTTTGCAAACCAGAGTTGTATTTGTTAGAGGAGGAATGGGTAGAGGGTTCCCTTCTCTGCCAAAGTTGCTGTGTCGGAAGAGTACAGCAGATAGTGGAATATGAAAATACAAATAGCTTGGAGCAAACAAACCATTTAGTTGAAAATGAATGACAAACAAATATTATGCCGTAGAGCAAGCAGGATATGTTCTGGACCTGTCTTTCCTGTGACCTACAGGATTTTAAGAGAAGAGCTTCAGAATTTTATTGGCATTGCCACTATTAGACGAACTTTTCTTTCTCTTCTCCCCAGACTGGGGTCAGCTTTAAAGAGAGCATTAAGTGAATGGCTAATGGAATTAAGGGTATAATAATAGAAGGATATAGTGAGACAATTGTATTAACAAGAAATAAATCATGTTGAGTGTAAGGTAAGTGTTTTTTAATTGATTGATGGGAAGGATGCTTCATAGGATTTTTTTGAGGACTAACAGCCACTTGCCTTCCCATCTACAGTAAAAAGCCAAAAGGGAAAAAGAGATAAGAAAATTATGCAGTGGGGAGATAAATTATTCAGAGAAGATGGCCATTTTGTGCTGACATCACTAATGTGAAAAAGCATTAAATCTTTGACACTAGCTGCATTCCTCAGAGGTTGTGGTGGCTGGAACACGAGGTATTAGAGATTACAGCTAGAACACTACTTCAACTTCCCTGGATGCTTTAAGTGGCTTTCCAAGGTGATCTAGCAAGTAAAGACTCAGCAACGGCTGTGGGTACCAGGCTGCTCTGACCTATTTTTAATTTATATTATTATAGTGACTTCATGTCTAGTGAAAACAGCTCTGATGTTCTATGTAGCATGGCCTGGAGATACAGGCAGTGTATGTAGAGGTTGATGAAAGCTGGTGACTGTTTTAAGTTTGGAGCTTAAATCTTGTGTGTACATAACTCCACCGAAAAAGGGGAGATGCGAATGTTAAGTATGAAGTGAAGCTTTTAGGGCCAAATCTTCACACTCTGTAAATCATCTGATTTTACAAATAGAAGCATGGTGCCAAGTTTGTACCTTTTCAGGACCTGGTTTTCTTCAGCCAGGGGGTGCAAAAATTAGGTCCTAGACATAAGCTGATGGAAAACCAAAGCAATGTGAAGGGAGAGAGTTAATTTCCTGGCTTTTTTTTAGTTGAGAGCTTTTAAGCACTGCAATTAAAGTGCTTTTTATTTTC
>NW_008825107.1:499828-508004 GCF_000699105.1 Pygoscelis adeliae
GTGATGCAAGACCTTAAATCTAACCTCATTTGATTCCTCAAGACTTTAATCAACTGTCCCCCCAACAGTTCCCCCACCTACTCTGTGCCTGTGTGTGCTGCTTTTCCTGAGGTCAGAGTTGCAGCTGGCAGTCTGCGCTAGCAGAGATGCCTGTGTGGAGGCATATCTCTGCTGGTGGGCAGCATGGGGAGACCACTTCAGCAGCCTCACTGCTTATGTGGTATGCTCTCATATGTTTCCATCAGAGAGGTTGGAGTGGCAGAGAAGGCCACTGCATAGAGCAGTACTTGCTTCAGTAGAAAGAAAGAATTTAATAGGCTTTGAGAAAGATTTTTGAAGACTTAATGTTGTGGAAACAATAGGAAACTAATGTGAGTGCATGAGTCACTGAATTTAGGTTCACTGTATTTTCACAGAGAGACTTAGGGAGGTGTGATGACCCATTGAACCTTTCAGGTCAGCATAAGGGGTTTTTTTACTTCAAATAGAGTAACCCCTGGCTTCTTGCACCACTTAGACCACAGATTTCACACACAACCCTTTAATGAGTGTTGACAATTGGTTTAATGGGTCCTTCCCTTACAGTTCAAAACTCTGGATCAACCTCACCGGGCAGCTTGAACGTAACTGTGGTGTTGCTGTTGGCAGCTGACCTGAATTACATATGAACATACACTGTTTTTCAAATGAAGGAACAGAAGCTTGTGTAGTTTTTTGGTGTGTTTGTGTAGCTCTCCAATAAAGCAAAACAAAAACGTTTCCAAACAGTCAGCTTAGTAAAATGCAATAAAAATAAAA
The DNA here is from genome assembly GCF_000699105.1 of Pygoscelis adeliae. Lineage (NCBI taxonomy): Eukaryota > Metazoa > Chordata > Aves > Sphenisciformes > Spheniscidae > Pygoscelis > Pygoscelis adeliae. The sequence goes on from NW_008825107.1 coordinate 500,627, forward strand.
TTGAGAGCTCTAATTAATATCTTTTTTGAAAGGCAGTGTCTTGTTCTATAGGTAATTTTCCAGCAAAATACACAAAACCTGCTAAGTAGGCAGCTTTGGATATTGCTGTTATCATTGAGGGATCGGCTGTGCTGTTGCTGTCCTGCAGCTTCAGAACTCTCTAAATGCTTGTCTTTGCATTAGTGTTGTCCTGTGGTCAGCTTGTCATTGACTTGTCAGTAGCCGATCGCACCAATTTTTGACCATACCATGGTGTCATTTGCTGTAAATTAATCTACTTTTGCCATTAACTACAGACAGTATGCGGTCAATTCAATTTTGTCCATTAAAGACAATAACCCTAGCCAAGCTCTTTGATGCTATTCTTAGTTCACCCCTTGGGACTACTCTACTTACATCTCCAGAGGTACTGGTAAATTTATATTATCATTCCTTGTCTAATATTCGTGATTTGTTGGCTTTGCTTTAATACATGGAGAGTTAAGTCTAAATGCAAAGACTCTTGCACAGCGTAATCTCAGGGATGTGAAAATTCTGGGAGGAGAAAGCAGAGTGCAATGGAAATGAAATTGCAGTGATATATCCTCTTGCATAAGAGAAGACTTAACTAAGCTGTATATACAGAGTAGCAGACGTGCAAAGTTGGCCTGGGACTCCTGTCTATCCATGTGCTGTGGAGTATTTTCTTTTCTAGCCCTCTGTAGGGTAAATGTCCCAAAGCCTAGACTGCTGTAGAAGGCAGATGTGATTGCATATAGCAAATCTAATACTTGCTGTCTAGTTTGGAGAGTGGTCATCTTTGTTTCCTTACTCGCAGGCTGACAGAGATGACTAGTTTTACCACAAAATACGGTGGGGTCTCCCAGATTGCTCGACACAGTCTTAGAATATCCTACAAGCTGTGTATGTATTTAGATGCTCTACTGATGGGGGTCATACTGCAAATAACTTTGTAAACCCCTGATTTAAAGGATAGTTATTATTAAAGTAATACAAGGAGATTGAGAGATGCATGCGGTTTGTGACTCTCTCACGGCTTTATCAGATATGGGAGAATCTTCTAACCTGTTTACTTCAGCTCCTTTTATATGCAAAGATGGCTGGCAAAAAGGAGAAGGAAATAAAGAAAAGGAAATTTTGTGTCCTGTCTGTCTTTATTCATTTAGACTCAAGTTCTTGTATAAATCCTTGTATCCAGGTTCCCTACAAGTTGTTGTTTCCTCGCTCTCCTGTGACATGATGAAAAAAGCTGTGTTACTGCTTGGGTAGAGTTAGACATGAGTGTTGCATAGCTTTATTGTGTTGGTCCCTGACTTATCTTGAACAGCCAAGTGTTTGTTTTTGGTCTTACGAAGCAGTGTCAGTGCTTTTTGTATATTAGCTGTTAATAGTGTGTGTATGTAGTAGGTGCTTTCAGAAGTCATGTTTTCTGCTAGTGATTTAGAAAACTAGGAACTGTATTGAATAGCGCATAACTTCTTGCGGTAATGGGTTCACTTTTTCTTCTGCTCGTCCAGTTCAATGAAGAAATCGGGCCTCTTTGTAACAATGTTAGTCAGGTTTTTCTTTACAGGACCTTGTTATCTAAAAGCTGGATCACACACTGGTTTGTTTAATGAAAGAACCTGATTAAGTGGAAGGCAGTTGTGACTTTACAGTCTGGCCTCTAAAAGGGAGGAAAATGCACACAGGATGACATGGAAGTAGCATCTGTGCAGGACACAGAACTCTGTTCCTCCAAGAACACACATGTTCTGCTCTGTATGTGGTGTAGAAACACTTCTTACAATACTTCATTGCTGTATTTTGGCTGTTTGTGTAGAATTAAAAGGTGGTACGAGTTATTATGCATTGGTAGTGCTGTACACTTTTCAACAGACTGAACAGAAAGATCTTGTCTTCCAGTTGTGAGCCTGCAGCACTCAGAGGGGTGCAGGAAAGCATCGTAATGCTGGGGAACATGGCAAAGTCTGAACTATCAATCTCTGAAAAACAGGAAAGCAAAACTGATTTACGTGATGCTTTGGCCAACACGAGGAACAGAGGCTGCATGCTAATCAGAGAAACTTGAACAGGCAAGAGACAATTGGAAAAAATATCTCCGTTTCTTTGGCTTAATGCAGTATGCTAGCCTTCCACCCCTTGAGACGGTAGGATCAATTCAGGTTTGGGTCACAAGTGGAAATGAGGTTAGCGACCTCAGGCTAATCTCCAGTGGACATTTGTCTACAATATGAAGTCATTGTGTGATATGGTAGGAATGGCCAGCAGTGTTTTCAGAGAGGCTGGGGGAACTGGGACTGCCTCAGCAGTTGTACCCGGAAAAAAATCAACATTCTGCTTGAAGCTGCTTCCCAGGTATTTTGTCTTGCTGCTGTCAAAAAAAACCCCAAACAAACACTTGAACTTGTGGCAAGGCCTACTGTAGTGCTGTTCAAAACAAAGCTTATCTTGAAATGACTGCTATGGCTGAAATCTGACTTTTAATGTATGCACTCTGCTAAGCGCTTAAGCAAGTGCTGGTGGAAGGCAATTCTGGCTCTCAAAATATTGTGACTTCTACCTCTAATAGTACCTTCAAAGCATGGGGCTCTTGATGAATAGAAACATGAAAACAACGCTTCCTCCAGGGAACCAATACGTAGGGTATAAAACTGTAGTGGCAAGAGAGGAGTCATGATGTTAGGACTTGGCCATGGCATGGTGGTTAAGGGGCAATGCTCTGAATCAGCCACTGAGGCCAATGTTACCATTCGTAGAGCTGCACAAAAAGAGTGGGCAGGAGCAAAATTATGGTGTGAAATCAAGTTTTTGTGCAGCGTTGTGGCAGATGTGAGAGATCATGTGAATGGTTGATACTTTCCAGCAAGTAGAATGGCCAAAAGAAGATGCTGTGGGAGATAAGAGGATAAAAAATAACTTTAAATTTTAAGAAGAGTAAATGCTGCAAAAATGGGAAAGGGATTGATCAGAAGATCACTAGGTGACAATCTTTGAGTGATGGGCTCCAAAGGGGGTTGTTCTTGATGCTGGAGGGTCTGAGGTGGAAAATAAATACATTAATTTTGCATTCTAGCAAATTGCCAATTCAGGATGGAAGTTGCAGGCAGCTAAGGTAAACTTACGAGTTAGTAGCTTGCTCAGTCTTCTGGCATGGCTTTTTCTTACTTAAAAGGTTAAAGCAAAATTACGTCAATGTTGCTGGCTCTCTTGCTCTTGGTTTGAAAGTGAACAAGTGCGAAGTTGAAATGAAAGGGGGAGGGAAGAATAAGAATGTCAATGTTGTGCAGAGCTGAAGCTGTTTAAATGTCTCCGGCTGTAATCTGCTCCATTTCTAAGCTTTAAATTCACTCATTCCTTAATTTAGCTACAGGAATTGCTTCTTGCACCTTGCCTCAAAACCCACCTGCTGCTATTGCATCTTTCCTGGGGCCTCTTTCTTTGTTAACTACTTTGCAAAACCTTGGAAATAAATTGTCCTCCCAGACTAAAGAGCCATGGTGCCTTGAAAATGTGTTTGCTGCTATGTTAAATTGCATACTTCCTGCCCTTTTAGTTTCTCCAGCATGAGGACTGAAGTGGGAGTGCAGCGGGCAGCCCAGCAGCACGAGAGGATTGGACAGTGTATGGCGGCTGTGCCTGTTTTTCTGCTAATGGCCTAGGGATTTTAAACTCTTATCGTGCAGCCCACAGTTGGGCCTCGTAGTCACGTAGCCAACTCACCGTGGACTGACCCTGTAGGCACAATTGCCACATGCAGCTGGCCAGCAGCTGTCTGGCCTCTAGGTGGGAGGTAAAAATTAGGCTTAAAGTAGTTTTCCTGCAGTGTTTTGCGCACTATTAATTTGCAACAGGTGTTTTTTTTTCCTTAATCTGAGAAACTTACATTTTCTTTCAGATTGATAACAGTGATTACCTCTGCGTGTAGAGCAAAGACTGGATCCCCTGTGTTACACTTACGTGCCTGGAGCTTATCTGGGGAGTATTACCACAGTGGGTGCATGTGGCTCCTCTTGCTGGCAGGAACCATGTGTTTGGTCAGTGTTTCCGAGCCCTGGCTTTGCAATTTGACAGTGTTTGGGGTGATTAGCTTAATTGCAGGGTGTGGTCTGTACCAGGACTTAATTGTTTGATATTTGTGCATCCTGATGAGGAAGATATGCAGACTGCAGGTTTAGGAAGATGAGCTGCAATTCATCACACTCCTTTCTGATGGTAAGTGGGATAGAAGTAATGGAAATCTTGGAACCGGGGCATGCCCTGTGCAGCACGAGGCATGCTGTTGGCTCCCATTGGGTGCTCAAGGCCCCTCTGTGCTGGCAAAATGTGGAAAGCCATTGCTTTCTTCCACTGTCCTTTGCTCTCTTCCCACTTTGATATCAGCATATATTCAAGCAGCTGACACCCACCAGCCTCGCTGCAGGCCTTAGTGAGCAAGGCAAGTGTCTGTAAACACCGGTTTAAAAGTAGTTATAGAGATTCTCTTAGCTTAATCCAGTACATAGAATGAGTGTGAATGACAAGCATCATATCTCTCAACTGGTGAGGCTATCCAACAGAAAACAGTGGGAGGGATTGATATAACTTAAATTGTTGTTACTGATGTGCATCTACAGGCTTTTGAATGGCCAAAATGGGATAAAACCCACTGACGTCTGATCCCAGGGAGAAAAGCCTGCTTCTCAAGACTTCTCTCCCATATACTGCAATAATGGTAACTGATTTTCTAAATGCTAGGTCATGATGAAAATTGTTGGTTGGCAAATGACTTCCAGTAAGTTCTTGTGTAAGATGTTTACTTGAAGGGTCTAAATCTCACTGCCTGGTAGCCTGTCCTATTAAATACAGAGTAACCACTCCTGGTCCAGGAAATGACTAATCCAAATACAACTGGAAGCTGAGAGACTATTCTGGGGAGAAGGCCCAGTGTACTTATACTTTTCATTTTCTTCATGCTATTCCCTAGACATCTCCTGTGGACTACTACGGAGACAGGATCCTGGGCTAGACAGACCTGGATCGGATGCAATAAGGCTGTTCTTACAGTCCCAGTGTATGGTATGTGCTATTTATACATCAGGCTGCTCAGAGAAGACTTAACTGAGCAAAGCCTGCCAGGTAGATCTCATGAGGTCTGCTGTAATTCACTGAGGCTTTTGGTGATGTGAGCTGTGGTCTGTTCACTGGAGTTCTTGCAGGCCATCTTCCCATGGTCAGCCCATGTACCCACACCAAAAGGAGCAGGGGAACATCAAGAGCTTTGAGCTGTGCCTTGGAAATGCAAGAGGCATAGTGTCCCTTGGGGCCTGGGGGGGGTCGAGCTAGAACAAGTTTGGGGCAGTATTAACCTTCCACATGCTGCAGGAGCCCTTGCAAAGGCAGCAATGACAGTGTGATCCCTACACCTTAAAAGTAAATGCTGGGGTCAGACACTTTCTGCTTAAAACAATAGTATTTGAACACTGAACATTTGTCTAGGGCATTCAGTTATGCCACAAGTAATGGGGTTTTTTGCGCTTTCTTCCCGATATAATTTTTGGAAACTTGCATTGTAGATGTTGAGGCTATGAAATGGCTTGTGTTTGTACATTACAATTAGTACGAGTTGGATAGTAAGACATGGTCTAGTCTAATGGCCCTTCTGGTTTTCTTAGAGAAGGAGGTGTTTGCATTGAAAAGGGGCAGAGCTATTAATTGCATAGTTTGCTGCTCAAAATCAGAGCAGGCTTTCATCTAGACAGCTGAGATAGATATGAGTCTACATCTATCTTCTCACTACACATTTATTTCTTTTTCACATATGTAGAGCCAAGAGCAAGAAAAAAATATTCTTTTAAAAGCTGTGAAGTGCCACATTATGAATGAAGCATGTGTTATGAAAAAATATGGATTGGAAAGTAACATCACTGAGCTGAAAGGAAAGGGCACCCTGCTGAGAGGGAGCTAGCAAGGGCAGATGCAATATCACAGATGCAATAACCAAATTAAAAGACATTTAAACATACGTTGTCTTTCAAGCTGTCGGCAGAACTTTGTCCTTGCTGCCTTCTCCCTTAAGTCATGTCATGATGTGGACTTGTGTGGAGATGCTGCTCTGTGTCCAGGGCTTCAGGTGCCATTTCCAGTAGTGGGAGGTGAGCTATCCATGCATGAAAGGCTGCACTTTAAGTGATGCTTGCAATTAAATGCTCTGGAGTGTGCAGCTGGATGCCAGGTCAGTGAGTGCTGCCAGACCATTGGGGGACCCATGGGCAGGTTCTGGGCTGGGTGTATCTGTTCTGACATTCAGGAGTTGTCTGCTTTTGCTGCAGCTCTTGCATGCCCTTGGATGAGTCAATTTACTGCTTGGCTTACTTTCTTTGCCTACAAAGCAGAAGTGATAGTATGTATTTGAGCCTATTTTCCTACACTCCCAGAATCCACTTGCATAGGTGAGAGCCATGTAATTAAAAGATGAGATGAAAAGAGGATCTCTTCTCTAGAAATTTACAAAACAGCGAAGAAAAACTCCTGAAGACAATTTTTATCTTTATGCTTTGCTGACCCAAAGCAAACCTTTACAGCTTTACCTGTAATTAATGGCAGTTCAGTTTAGACTTTGTCCTAATAGTATTTGGCTAGTAGAGAGACAAGGAGAAACTCCTAGTCCAGTTGTGCAAATATTGCAGCCTGGATTCTGCTGATACTCTTTCATAGGTTGGCAATATTTTACCTGAAATACTGGGATGCTGGTCACAGACTCCCTGGAAATACAAAATTTCTACCTGCTGTTCCTTGGAGGCCAGCAGATGAAAAATCCAGGGACCAAGATTTCAGTGTATTGAGGGAGATTCTAATAGTCTTTGAGTAAAATTGATGGACTGCAAAAAGTGGGAAGAATATTTTTGGCTTTTCCTGAATTTTTACAAGTCCCTGTTGAGCTCTCCCTGGCCTCCTTGAAGCAAAACAAATAACAATCAGCCTGTTAAGACTCTAGAGCTAGACCACAGATTTTGTTGCTGTGAAACCTACCAACATGAAGCTTTAAAATATTGCAGAGAAAACTAGATAATCAAAACTTGTTTAAAGAGTTGTTCAAACCGAAGGTGAATGGGTTGGACAGATCAGCTGAAAGTCGATAGTAGTCTCCATTGCATTGCTGAATTAAGCTGTTGTATTGGCCCCTTCCTAAATTTTGTTTTTGCCTCCTGTTGCAGTCGTGCACTGGAAGTGCTGGGGAGAAGCATGTATGCCTTTGCCCTACTGGAGTCTTTAGTTTTGCTTAGGTGGATCTGCTTTTGGAGGAATGGGATCTGCTCAGTTCCGTGCTGTTGCCATTGAAAGCTGCTTTATGCAAATGGTTGTGGACTTTTGGCTGCCTGATCTTCCCGCAGGAGTA
>NW_008825107.1:508075-516169 GCF_000699105.1 Pygoscelis adeliae
GCTTTCCCAAGTCGAGCAAATCAGGCAAGCAGGTTCTGCTGCTTCTCTCAAAAGCGGCTGGTTGGTTTGACTTGGGTAAGTTTATCCCACAAAAGGCAGCTGCTTGCATACCACCTGCTTCTACATCACCACCTTGAGCATCTGTTTGAATATGTAAATAAATGTTTCTGGTAATTATTGTAAGGGATCCCTATGTTAGAAGAGCTGGGGTGCTGCTAATGTAAAGTAGTCGTGGGTGAGCAAGAGATGTGTTGCCCCCAACACTTTGTTTTTCAAGTTCCTCTGTGGACCAGAGAAGCGTGAGGGAGTAGCTGTCCTGAACTGAAACAGCAGGAGAACAGATCTGTGTTTTATAGAGATGCAGCATCTGAATTCATGGTATCCTGGGTGAACTTTTTTTGGTCAGTGCCTCTCCCCATCTGGCTTCACTCCTCCCCTTGCACTCACGCAGCCCCGTGCTCTCATGATAATCATCCACCCGCAGCTATTATAAGCAGTACAAACAAATGACAAATCTCTGGGTGCAGGAAGGTAACAAGAGGCTGATCAGTAGCTTTAGTTATCTTTCCTTCGTGTTTATTGCAGTCTGCTGCAGTTATTTCAAAGGCACTGACATTGATCGACAGCTTCTATTAAGGCCCATCCAAGGCAGCTGGATTGAACAGATACATTAAATAAAGCAGTTATTGCTTTTCATTGCCTTTCCGTAAAATATCACTGCTAAATAGCTTCTGCCATCAGATGCAGTTAGGTACATGGTTTTAATTTGAGGGACTGCTTTATAACACTGCACAATTGACACCGGTCTTTGTTTCCCCTACAATAATGATTGTGTACATCCTGGAGAATTGATGAGCTGTCTTCTGAGGGGGGAGGGGGGAGCTGGGGCGGGGGCAGCCGCCTTTGTTGCTCTTGCTCTTTTTTATACTTGCCATGCTTGTCAGTTGTTTGCAGCACAGACAGAAATAATGTCAAGCAGGGCCCCTTATCTCAGGATGTTGTAATGTAGCTGCTGTAAGCCCTCGCCTGGAGACGAGATAAGAGCAACCTTACAAGCTTGTGGGGGAGCGAGGAGGGGGGCCAGCAGTGCCATTGCTGGGACACAATGGCAGAGCTGTCACTTGCACATTATGACTCTTTCTGGTGCCAAGGAAAGATATGTATGCTGAGTGGTGAATAACAAGCACGAAAATAAAAGTCCCGAATGTTCATCTAATAATGATGTATTTGTAACAGGATTATACTGCCCAATGATATTCTTTCTTTATCTCCCCACTAAATGGTGGGGCAGCTGTGTGCTTTGGCATGGCATGATGTCCTTTCTTTTGTGTGCTGCATATTAATCCTTTATTGAAGTAATTAAATGTGTGCTTAATGGCAATGAGCTGGCAGAATGAACGTACAATTGAATTAGCAGTTATGATGGGGACCATGCTACAAGATGAACTAAATGCAATTACTGTAGGCATTTTTCTCCAAGTCGAATCTGGCTACATGACATGACTTAATTACAGGTTGTTAGACACACTCTCTGATCTTGTAGTGGTGCATGTGGAGGCACAGCTTCATCTCTGCCGTGTACCTGTAACACACGCATGGGCACCCATTTACTAAGAGATTTAGCCTGGCGAAAGGGTCGATGCGGATTCCTGACATTGCTGCAGGCAGCTCTCAGTTGTGGTGGGAAACACAGACTAAAAATCAGGAAAACAACAGAAGAGGAAGGCCAGTGCTCTGCTACTGGGAACCTGGTGGGGTCTTTGACCAGCTCCTCATTGTCTGGTGATCACCCTCCTTGCTTAAGGGATACCTGCTCTTCCTTGAGGACAAGGTGGACAAAGAGCAGGTGGCAGTGTCTTCTGTGGAGTCCTACTCTCAACATGTGTGTCTCTGGTCAAACTCTGCTCTCAGCAGGACTACAGATCAACTTGTCTGACCCCAGCTGGACATCTCTAGACTAGCAGGAACAGTTTGGGAGTTGGTTTTTGAAAACATTTTGGAAACAAAATGGAAAAAAGGCAAAATCACGTGGAGCTTTTAATTTGCAATGTTAACTAAGTTGTACAAAATGACCTACAGTTGCATCAGGACAAAGATAGTGCTGTAGTTTAGGATGTGGTAAGTCGCTGAGATTTCTGACACTAGGGGGACTGTAACTACAGTATTGCAAGTATGGATTTGACAGCTCTTTAGTGATCTAAAATGTCAAATCCTGGGTTCCCAGAGCTGTTTTGTCACTGGTTCAAAATTGGACTAAGCTTCAGCTGTCATGAAGGAAAGATTTGGTCTGTTTTGATAACTATTGAGCCCGGATCACTGCTAGCAGCACATAGACATCTCCACTGTCAGGGCCTGCCTTGTGTTACTGACACACAAAAGACAAGTGCTCCTCCGTGTTCTTAAGTGCTACATGCCTGTTGTAGCCAATGTTGCATGCCTTTGAGGAAGGCAGGTTCTGAGGTGTGAAATCTCTCAGAGAAGGTCCTGAGACAGAAATGTGTTGTGGCCACTCAGGCCTCAGTCTGGAGGCAGCACAAACCTTTCCTTACATCAGCAAGAGCTCTGCTGTCAAGTCAGTGCATCTCAGAACTTACCAAGTCTCAAATTGCCAATCTCAGTGGCCATTCTAGGTGACTGCAAACCTTTCAGCATGTCTCTGAGTTGCTGTGGAAAGGTGCAGGTGATCAGTGGTGCATTTGGGTGCTCTGCTCTCTTGTATTGTTTGTGCTCTATATTAATTTCTAAATCTGACATGGCATCACAGAGGAGAGTATGGTGACAGAAGTGGCAGTGAAACTGATAGTACAATATGTAACTGTTTATGAAACAAAAATGTGTTTTTTTTTTTTTATTTTAACATAGTAAGGCAAACCTTCTGGTTACCAGGGCTCCCAACGTTTATTTTATAGCCTTCATTCTCTTCGGGGCCATAAATGAAACCCTTTCAGCCCTAATGACCTCAATGACTTTCCTTGATCGTGTTATTGCTACTTTGGCACATTTATTGCTTTCACACGCACTAATGGATGACTTTGGATATGTTAACAATTTATATATCATTTGATCCTAAAAAAGAGCCCCTTCCCACCAACCAAACTAACTTAGCCCTGAGGATTGAGTAGCTTTTAAGGAGTATAAATGAATTTAATGCTTTAGAAAGAGCTTCTGTAAATTATGAACATGACACCTATTACATTAAGCTGCATTAAGCATTAATACATCTTCATTACTGGCAGGTTGCCCAAACCTCCAAGGTTGAAAAAGCTGCCTGAAATGCCCATCGTGGTAGTCACCTAAGCTGAGATTTATGACCCCTTTTTGGGAGGGTGGGACACCCTGACTCTCAGCCTGCTGCATTTGCCTATAAGGAAATGTCCTCGTAATACCTGTTGCATGATGGCTTTTTTCCTAGAGTTTCGTTGACCTGTCTGCATTGGAGTGTTAGACTCTTAGGTAAAAAGGTACAATAAATCTCATGGAAGCCTTTGCAGAAATAGAAACTGGTTTCGCTAACCTTTTAAAGCCACTGGTAGTGGATTGCTTGACAGATTTTTCTAACCACTGGCCAAAAATTATCTCACTGAGCATGTAATAGTCATTTCTTATTGTAAATCCTTTCTCTACTGTATGCACCAAAGGCTGGAATTGCTGAATTGGTGTTTCCAATGGCTGTGGAGGAAGAAATTCTGAAAAATAATCACAGTACATTAATGAGACCCTGATCTACATGGTCAAAGAAAGAAAAAAAAGTGATTTTAGTGTCTTAAAAAGCAATATCCATTAGACTCGGATTTGTCTAAAAGTGGACTGAAAGGCTCTTATTTCAACAAGATGTACAGGCTCAGGGAAAAAACCAAGCTAAATGCTTCTGACATTGTAATTGATTTTATGTGGTACATTTATGAGACTTTCAATTCATATTCCATATGGGATTTAGCACTGAGGTGTTATTGCAACTTCTGAGATGATTATGTTGTTCTTGAAGGAACAATCCAGCAGTTCCTCTGTTCACAGAACAAGTACTGTCTTGGGCTCAATGTTTACACCCTGCGATGGAGGAATACTTAAACTAGGGACTGCTTCTTCACAGATGGGAATACATAGCACATCTTGGGAATGTGGGTGCCACAGGATGCTGTAATGAGTCTCACATCGGCAGGGAGAGGGTAATCCACTGTCTCGGAGAGGCTGTAATATGAGACTGCAATCCAAGCATAAAGCAATGTGGTCACTATATGAGATGGAGATTTAATGGATATTGTTCATGGTGTTGGAATATATGAAGCAATAAATTGCTTTTCTGGATGATTTAATGCTGAAGCAACGTTGAAGACTTGGGTAACTGCACATGGTTTACTGCAAATACACTAGCTTTACAGTAGTAAATGTATAACTTATTAGACAGTAGAGGAGGGAAGGAAAGAAAAAACAAGGAAACTCCAAAGCCTTTTAATCAAAGCAATATTCCAAGGTTCGAAGTCAAGCTCTTGGAAGTTGAGAAATACCATATTTAAGGTAACCTGGCCTTCTAAATCACATACTCTGTGAATGTGTGTGTGTCTCCGTATCAACGTTTTATTATGGGTTTCAATTATAATAAAAGCATGTTTTTCCTCTGGATGCTACCAGCTTCAGTGCACAGCATGAACCATACACAAAATGTGAAACAACTCTACATTATTTCTTCCTGTAGTGATGGCTCAATGCCAGGGGTTATGTAAACTCTGCAATAAATATGCATTTAATAATTTCCTGATGTTCTCTGTGGCAACCATCACTGCTGTAGACAAATATTAATGAATTTATCTTTATTGCTTTCCTGTGAAACAGCCAACTAACATACTTACATAATTGAGTATAATTCACCAGAAATCAGTGAGAAAGTTTGAGTGCTTCAAGTTAAGCACATGCTTAAATCTCTGTGGGATCAGGGCCTCAAATGCCTTTACTGGATTAGCAGCAATGTGAAAATGAAAATAAATAGTAAATGACATCAGTGTGACTTCTTTGAAACTGTGAAGCTTACTAGTGTGTCCTGAAAAGCACATTAAGAGGAAATAATTAGACATGCGGAATTTAGACACACACTTAAGTCTAACTGGAGCTGTGCTTGCCACTCCTTGGCTTCTTTGTTTGGTTTTTTGTTGTTGGCAAGCAAGCACCACAGGTGGTAGCATTGTCTGTGCTCTTAACTGAAACTTAATTTGAAAGGGCATTGGATTTTAGGGAAATTATCCTGGTTCTATTGGTGTCCATGGCAAAACTCCTATATCAAGAAGTGTGTCCAGGAGGATGTCCCTGAAAATGATATACCATAAAAAGCTCTCTTCCTGCTGTAAGGTGCCTTCAGTAAAGCTCTGTGCCTTTTGTCACCCTCTAAGAAGTTTGGTGCTTCTGAAGAATGTACTTGTTTACTTCATTATCTCATCTTGTGTAGATTGTTCAACATACTGTGTGTTTCTCAAGAGAACAATAATGATTGCTTTTTTTAAGATCTTTCCAATTTTTACAGAAACTTCCTTCACAAACAAAGTCATGCTAAGTATTTGCCCAGCTCTTGTCATAAATTAAATGTTTACCAGAAGAATTTATTTTAAGTTTGCTTTATCATTTATCATTAGTTCCTACACACTTTAAGTTGTACAAGGAAATACGGTCTTGAGCCTTTTTGGCTATTGTAAAAATCCTGTCCAAAAGCTGGCAGAAACTAGGTCATTAATAAAGTTAAGCAAAAAAACTTGCATCTACTAGCTTCAAAGGAACTGAAGAAAAATATTCTTAGAGCTTGAATAGAATAATTGGGCTTTTGCATCAACTCTAATATTTAAGCTAAGAATTTGCAAGAGTATCTAAACATGGGAAGATCAAGTACTTGGGGTTTGTCTGGAAATTGGCAAAGACTGTGTATGATGGTTAGGATCTCTTTTAACTGAAAGCTTGTATGATAATTGCATCCAAAGCCAAAAGATCACTGGGTTTTTCTTGTACTAAGTGCTGTCCTGAGTCTAAAAGATGTCATGGTTTGTTACAGGAGGTAATGCTTCCTATTAGGCATAGGGAGGCAAAATATAGATGTACTTTAAAGCATGTGAACTGCTTACTTCTCTGTATAAACCTTGTATTTCTAGATGTTCCAGCCTATAGTACAGAGCATAGCTGATAACTCTCTACTCTGCTTCACAGGAAAACTTGGTGAATGTACAACGCATTCCCTGACTTAGTGCGCACAAAGGGTTTTGCAGGTTTCAAGGCCTGAAATTCTTTCTTGGGGAAAAGGTATGAGATGGTTGACTATTTGTAATACTAGAAACATGTATAGTAAAGTGTGTGTGCATGTGTATTATTTAAATACATATGTATTTCTATATACACACACTCTGATAGAGTAGCATGGAATAGGGTGGTAAACTGAGTTTTAATGTGACACTATCTCCTGTATAAATATAAAAGTATTGTAGTCAGCTTAATTTTCTACACCTGTCAGTGATTCATAGTGATGTTACATGGAAGAATTTCATATATGTAAAATGTGCGTATATTAGAAACTATGTAATGATCAAATATTTAGCAAACAAAATATTGCACTTCATAGACATGAAGTACAAAAAGTGCATAGAAGTTGGGAATTCGAAAACTAGAAAGTTATCCATATTTAAGTTTAAGGAATTCTGTTTTCTTTTCTCTCCTAAGTAGAAGAGAAGATAAGAGTTATGCATCTTAGCTGTTGTCTTTGTTAAGCCAAGCTTCTGAATGCATTTTACTCTGTATCTAGAACAAATGCAAAGTGACCTCGGGGCCCTTTGAGTGAGCTCACTTACATACTTAACTAAGTATAGATAAAGACATCTGAAAATGTTGGCTCATGTTGCAGCTTCAGTCTTAACCAGTGGGATACCAAATGCTCTGAAACAAGTCATAGTTAAAACTGTATTATCTGATTATTTCAATGCTGCTAGAGCACATGTTTGCTGGGGCAGGGACCAGCTTGATGTCTCTTTCACAGCTTGAAGTGGATATTGTTTTTCTGTCGAGTGAGTTAAGTAGGAAAATGCTCTGATATTATAAGTAAGAACTGCTTTGCCCCTGTGTGGCCCTCATTTGATGTACCTGATTGCTCCTTTATTATGCAAAGGTAATATAAATATCAGAGGTGAGATTAGTTTAATGCAGTAAACTGCTTGTGAGGCACAAGGGACTCTGGTTATAGTACATCTCTTAACGACCTGCTCAGTGTGTGTCCCATTCAAAGCACAGGGCAAAAACTAATTGATTACAAATTTCAGTGCTGTTTGATTGGAAATGGACTGAGAATTGGAAGGAAGGTGCAGGAATGAACTCTTTGCATAACTGGTTATGTTGTTGATGATGCCTAAGTGTTGTGGTTTAACCCCAGTTGGCAACTGAGCACCACGCAGCCGCTCGCTCACCCCCCCACCAGTGGGATGGGGGAGAGAATCGGAAGGGTAAAAGTGAGAAAACTCGTGGGTTGAGATAAAAACAGTTTAATAGGTAGAGCAACAGTCACGCACGCAAGCAAAGCAAAACAAAGGCATTAATTCACTACTTCCCATCGGCAGGCAGATGTTCAGCTGTCTCCAGGAAAGCAGGGCTCCCTCACGTGTAACGGTGACTTGGGAAGACAAACAGCACCACTCCAAACATTCCCCCCTTCCTTCTTCTTCCCCCAGCTTTTATATACTGAGCATGATGTCACATGGTATGGAATGTCACATGGTATGGGATATCCCATTGGCCAGTTTGGGTCAGCTGTCCTGGCTGTGCCCCCTCCCAGCTTCTTGTGTTCCTCCAGCCTTCTCAGTTGGTAGAGCATGGGAAGTTGGAAAGTCCTTGACTAGTATAAACACTACCTAGCAACAACTGAAAACATCAATGTGTTATCAACATTGTTCTCACCCTAAATCCAAAGCACAGCACTGTACCAGCTACTAGGAAGGAAATTAACTCTATCCCTGCTGAAACCAGGACAGTATCCACCCCTTATTCTATACCATCTACGTCATGCTTAAGTCCCATATTTTCCAGTACAATGTCATTAACCACCCACCCCGCTTTCCATACTTTGATATAACACAC
>NW_008825107.1:520269-564401 GCF_000699105.1 Pygoscelis adeliae
ATTCACTACTTCCCATGGGCAGGCAGATGTTCAGCCGTCTCCAGGAAAGCAGGGCTCCATCACACGTTAACGGTGACTTGGGAAGACAAACACCACCACTCCAAACATTCCCCCCTTCCTTCTTCCCCCAGCTTTTATACTGAGCATGATGTCACATGGTATGGAATGTCACATGGTATGGGATATCCCATTGGCCAGTTTGGGTCAGCTGTCCTGGCTGTGCCCCCTCCCAGCTTCTTGTGTTCCTCCAGCCTTCTCAGTTGGTAGAGCATGGGAAGTTGGAAAGTCCTTGACTAGTATAAACACTACCTAGCAACAACTGAAAACATCAATGTGTTATCAACATTGTTCTCACCCTAAATCCAAAGCACAGCACTGTACCAGCTACTAGGAAGGAAATTAACTCTATCCCTGCTGAAACCAGGACACTAAGCCACCTCATCTTCAAGGCGAGGCTTGCTCAAGATGAGCTAGCAGAGAAAGGAATAATTTTTTCTTTTCCAGTTCAGGAATAGTTGACCTTAGATTTATACACGTTATAAAAGTGCTTACAATACAAAGGATTGCTCTGTGTGTGTATCTGCCTGTGGTCAGCTAGAGAAATACAGACATTCTATAGATGAATGTACTTCAGGTAAGACCTCAGTGTCTGAGGGCATGAACTCCATCAGTTCCCTTTCCCTTCCACATTTTGGGAGGCAGATGAGTCTGGCACAGAGTTGTGTGTGGGACGCTTCTGCAGGCATGGGCTCTGAGAGGAAGTATTAGAGAATATGAAATGGTTGTAGGCAGCGCTCTACCATGATATGTGGATGTATTTTACAAAGCCTGTTGCGTTTGACCATTTCCAATGCTTTCCAACAGGAAGGAAGATTTGAAGTCAGGAATGTTTTGCAGAGTCAGCTCCTAGATTTGTAGCTGTATTTTAATGGTTCATCAGACTATAAAGCCAGAGACGTTTGTTCTTTCAAATCCCAGTAGACACTAGAGGCTTTTGCATTTGTCCCTGACTGGTCTTAGCCAGAATACGTGCAGCTCAGGTATGTGGGATCCTCTTGCCATTCCCATTAGACAATTTGTTGTCATGGTTGCTATGAGCTTTCTGGACGATAGGACTGCTGAAAATTTTAATGAGACTAAGATTGCTTTTACAAATGAGCACTCAATAAGCCATTAAAATTGTTGTCTCACTGAAAGACATACTTGAGAGGCTGCTGTAACCACAGGGAAAAATGGCTCAGGCACCAGCCAAAGAAGTCAGTAAATCAAAATAAATAAATGGAAATGCTAGGGGCTATAAGCATCTACTTGATACAGTTCAGACCAATTACTGTTACCTGAAGGGGGGGGAATCCATCATGTATAAGCAGCCCCACCTGTGGGTGGAAAACCTGCTCAGATCAGCATGGTTCCAGTGATGGCCTCTTGGCAGGAGGCATTGCCTCTGAGGGCACAACTTGAAAGTTGAGCTTGACTTTTTTCAAGGACTCCAGTTATTTCTTGGCTTGCTATTTTTGCACAGGCATCTCTCTCCTGCTAGAAAGTGATGATCCCAAACTCTGTCCAGGAGAGACGTCACTTTCTTTTGGACCATTGAGAGTAAACAGATCTTTTGATGCTGCTCGTTTGCAGTGGCAGAAGATGTTCTGCATGTAAAAATGATCAGTGAATGTCTGTGTGTTGGTGTAGGGTACCTAAACTCTGTGATGGTGGAGATTTTTAACGCTGTTGTGAATTAAAGTAGGATTCCTCCATGTATTTCCTTGTTTGGAATAAATGGTGGTATGAAATTCAGCCTAATTTCCCCAGAAAGAGAAAATCAGTTGACCCTCACATTCCTAAAAGCTGAACTAAAAATTTGGAGGCTCGCATCAAAGCTCTGTAAATAAAGTGAGTAACACTTTGGACGCTTCTCGTGGGGAGCGGGGGAGGGGGAAATTCCCTCTATAAAGAACACCCAAGTATTTAAAAAGAAATGGTTAGGTTTAAATTTCTGACTGTTTTTCTTCTCCAGGGCTCCATGCTGAGGATTTTGTTTTTCTTTGTGATGCTTATGCTGCTGAGCCCTTTTCTCAGAGGTAGGCTGACGTTAGCACACTGAAGCGACTAGCAGGTTCACCAGAGCAAGTTTATTTGTAGTGTGGCCTAAGTTGTGTTTGACGGTGCCATTACGATTTAGAAGGCTCCACAAGGTTTGAATATCAATGACACTTCAAAGGACTATAGCTGTGAATGAGCAGACATGTTCCCTTGCAGGCCCCAGAATGGAGAGGGGGAGAGAGATGGATTCAAAGGTAGGAAATGGGTAGCTTTTGTCCAAGGGCACTAACAGTAAAGTAGGCACCCCAGGTCTTCATAAATGTGGTGGAGTATCTCTGGGATCTGCAGACTGTGAGGACTGTATATAAACTACTTGTAGCAGCCAGACTTCTCTGCCTGCTTTGCTGCCCTGTATGCCCCTTTAATCCAGCCAAGAATTGAGGAGAAAGAAATGCATTCGCTTTTCCCCTGCAGGTATTTTTTTTTTTTACTGAGAGATATAAATGGAAACCATGTAATTTATCTTAGGCTTTCTCATGTATCATTTTAGATTTCGGGATTCTTTCCTAAGCCACCCAAAGCTCCTTCTTTTGCTTGATCTGTCTAAGCAAAACTTAAATTTGGGGTAGTTCCTTTTTCTTAATCTTGTATTTCAACTAAGCTGAGTACTTAGTTTTATTACTGGGGGATAAGTGAGGAAGAGACCTACGGTAGTTTTTGGTCTTCACTGCTGATGCACTATTAAAAATTGTTTAGAGATTAGTGAAGCTGGACAAAATCTAGGACATTTCCTAGCATGATCAGAGGTACCTGCTTCTCTAAAAGACTGCATCCTTATTGATAAATCTGGTGGATATGGGACAAGGCCAATATCCTTAATTTAAGGATAGGAAGCTTGTGAACAGGTATTAAGTGACTTGACCAAGGTTATTCAAGCAGAGAGTGGCAGGAACAGGAAACTCATGGCAAAAAAACGTGATTTCATGCTGTAGTAATGAGCTATAGCTAATAGCATGGCCTTGGTACCTTTTAACTAGATTAACTCTGCTCAGGCAGCTTGTTTTGCTGGTTTTTCTGTCCATTTTAATTTTTTCAATGGGATTTTACCTCCCCACCTTTCTTTCTGGTAATATACTATATCAGAACTCGTATTGTAAACTTCATGAGGTAGGAGAAATCACCTGTGTGTCCATATGGCAAGACATTGGCAAAACTTACTTATGAATTGGATCCAGACCAGAACAGGCTTTTTGGCTATGTTCTGCTCGGATAGGCAGAATACTTTAACATCCACTGCTATGACCTCTTAGGAAATGGTCATGTTTCTCATGAGCGGTTAAAAAGTCAATTGTCTCTTTTTCTGGTGGCTAGAAGTGGCTGTCTCATAACTAGTGACCCTGCTGTGGTAGGCACTATCACAGACTGTTACAGAGATGCTTTGTGTGATGTGCAACGCTGCACTTAACAGCCCTCCACTGCTGAGAGACCATTCGTCGTGTTTATGCTCCAAAGGAAAAGACTGGAACTGAACTTTCTGCCCTAACTTTGGCTGCACCTGAGTTGAATGCGCCTAGGCTTTGGAGAACCTCAGCAGTATCCTTGCAGTGTTTTCATGGTAACCCTTGCAACTTCCAGACCCCAAATGCATATGTGGATGGAGCATGCTGTAGGTTTGGACTGGCTGCATCACTCACAAGTGCAGGACTCTGGGTTCATTGCCCCGGCAGATCTTGCCAAATGAGTGCCAATAACGGCTTCATATGTGCTAAGCTTGAAGATCTCTAAGGATTTCATGCAAGGTAGGCAATGCACTGATTTACTTAGTTGATAAAATGCCATGTGCTGGGTTCTGCCAGGGAAGCTTTCTTCCCTTCATGTTTATAAATATAATTAAATTGAACATTTAAGCAGTTGGTTTACAGAAATTAGCACATAATTTTAAGCACTGCTAATCCATCTGCTTATGAAATGTTAGACTAAGTATGATACTAGAGTATGTGTACAGAATAGTATTCAGCAATGCTTTTAAGGTATGCTCAAAAATCTACTAATAAAATGTGCCACACATCCATGTTTCCTGCTCTGCGTAGTCAGTAGCTGAGGGATTCTCTCTTTCTTTGACCAAACAAACCATAATGCTCTAAATGGTTGTTTAAGATTGCAAAACCCGTTTGCAAAATTTAACACCTGTTAACCACAGTTGAAAAAGGGCTTAAGGACACATGACTAAAAGGTACTTACAGGCTGCATCTGCATCTAGATCCTTGTCATAATTTCTTGTGAAGTTTTCCAAGGTGGAGACAATGATATGCTTTACATCTGAACCTGAACTGCTGGGGACAGGTCCCAGTTCGCTGATCTGCTGTAGGCTTTTTCTGTAGTCAGGAATGACATCCTAGCTGGCCATGGTTGACTAGGCTGATTTGGGGAGGGAAAGTATAATTTAATTTCAGCTAGACAAATGTGTTCTAATTTTAGCTTGTTTTATGCTAGTAGAAGGCTGCCTAGTATGTGTATTTCTATATGTAATTATTTTTCTAACTTTTATATTTATTCATACATATCTGGCCTGAGACATTTTCCCCTTTAGACCGATGGGTTGCACTTGTTTTATTAACAAAGTAGTTCTTCTTCCTTCAGACCAAAGGCCATATTTTTATGTTGGTATTCCTAATCAGTTTACCTTCAAAACTGTTGGAGCATACTTTTGTGTTCTAACCTTTCAATATTTAATCTGACCTTGTCTGGTTTGGAGGAAATGTCTTTGTTAGCCATTGTTTGCTCAGGACTTTGATAATACAGGCACTTTGCTAGTGTTAAGTATTTGCTTTGCTAGTATTTGGTTTTTTACTACATCAGACTAAGGCCTAAAGCGTATTACTCCTGGACGGCAGCCTACGTAATACACAGGCATAGTCTTGCTATTGCTTGGCTCCAGTTATAGATCCTGTGTAGAATCATAGCTAGTTTTGGCAGCTCAGGAACAGTTGCCTGTCCTAGTGGTGCTCATGCTGCTCAGCAGGGCGCATAAGAGACGGGAAACGTGTGCCGCACTTGGGGTTTAGACTTGCTCTGTGCTGAAACCTGAGGAGCAGCCAGAGGAGGCTCTGCCCTACCTCAAACCTGGCAGGGCAAGTAAATATTCAGAGGGCAGAAAAAGAGATGCCAGGGATGGGTGGAAGAAAGCTGGTGGTAAAGGCAGATATCACAGTTGTTGGAGAGAGGCTACGGCTGTGGAGTGTGTCTTCAGTGTCAGTACAGGTTTCTTGCTCCCTTCTCTAAGCGTGCAGGGAACTGCCAAGAATCTGAGCATCACTAACGTGTTAAGATGGAAGAGAGTTCATATCTTTGGTACATGGGCTGTTGCTTTTGTCCTTGCTCTGAAGACATCTCCTGAATTTGTGCGGCATCTATTCACTTCTTTGTGGTGGAGGCGCAGAGAAGCTTTGAACATGGAGCAGACATCTGCAACCCATTTGGTGGTGCCCAGCCACGTGAGTCAGTCTGAACGTACGCTTTGTCACTTCAAGTACGCTCCTGTCTAGTGCGGCCGTTCCTGCCTCGTGTGAAGGCTGAGACCCTTCCAGCATGCCCAAGCACGAAGCAGCGGCCCATGACTTCACAGACTTCATTCTGCACATGCTTTTCTGATGGTGTATTAGTGATTCAGCTGTCGTGCCAGCCTAATGACACAGTATTGCCATTTTGTGAACTCCGCTGTGCAGACAGGAGCTTATTAGTTTCTGCAAGGATTTACTTTTTTCCCAGACCCATCAGTTGTTTTATAAAGCTATCACGTACCATTTAAATACTTATCGCTGTTCTACAGTCTTCTTACAGTACTTTTTGCTCTGATATATTGCAAAATGGTCTATGTTAAATCCAGGGCAATAATGATTCAATATCAATCATTATTATAATTTTTTGGTTCAATGATATTTCAGTGTGGTCTGACTAAGATAAAAGGAATTAGTCTTTTAGGGATGGACTCTGTCATTATTCTTCATTATTTACTTTATTCTTGGAATATTCTCATCGATTTTATTTTTTTTTCAGATCACTTGCAGTATTAGAATGAGTAAATAGGGTAAGAGTGAAAACGTACTGTGTGGGAGAGCTCAAAGCTGGAAAAGCAAATCAAGTCTGATAAAATTTCTCTCTGTTACAGTGTATTTTCTATGGCATGTTTTCACTGCTCTTAGGTGGTTCAGGTTTCTCCTTTGCTCTAAATATACTTTTTGCTCACAAGCATTATGAGGGTGCATTCTAGACTCACTTGCTGGTATTTTCTACAGTGACAAGTGATTTTGTTTTTCTTTGAGGTCCATAAACATTCTCAACTTGGGCCTCTGTTTTTAGAAGTCTTAATTCTTTTTTTTAAAATGCTGACCGGCCAAGTGATTTTATTAAAATGTTCTTTAGCAGCCAAGTGATATGTTGCACTGTTTAGGATGAATGAGCTTTAATAAACATGATTATATCTGTCTGTAATATCTCTTCTGTGAGTAGATGGCTGCATGCAGTTGTTCTTCCATACTCAGCCATTACTCTTGACAGCACATCTGAGAGCATTTTCTGCAGAGGTTTCTTTGGCAGTCCAAGTGGCTGCACAGATTTGTATCTCATCAGTGACAGGATACAACAAGGAAACATTCAACACTTTGAGTTTAACCCATAACTCCAAAGTATTAAGCTATTAATTTGAAAACATGTCAACGAAAACTGATGTGTGACTTTGTCTGCAAAACAGGCCAGAAAGTATTATAGAGTCCAGATCTTGAGCCACAGACCCTGCCTGTAAACTGTGCAGTTTCCCTCTCAAGGGGAGGGGGCACTTGGTGCTAAGCCATGGGTGTACCTCTCTGTTGCAGCAGTTCTAGCATCTGATGACAGCAGGGAGTAGGTGACCCCTGTTTACCAGGTCTCTTGCACTGGCAACGCTAGCTTTGGAAGATGGCTGTTATACTTGCTGGGGATCTGTCTGCCTGAATGTTCCTGTAAATAGAGGTAATTGCCATAGACAGAAGAAGCTGGGCACTGGTAATGCTTTGCAGTGGCTGATTTTCGACATTATATGAAAGCTTCATCAAGGGACAGAAATTGTTTTGGAATCTATTAAAATGCACGTGGTCCCCATTCTTAAGACAGTGCTAAAAGAGAGCAGCCTTCATATATGGTCTTTAGACATAAGATGCCTGATCTCTGTGTATTTCTTAAAGAAGAGTGGGGATGCACTAGAAAAATAAAATCACCGACCAAATATGAGGCCAAATCATGCGGCAAACCAACTGATAGGAGCCTTTCCGCGATGGAGTCACTGGGACCCAAGTGGCACTGCTTGTCTACTATATATTCTCTGAGACTGGAGCGGCAGAGTTGGGATATCTGGAACTGTCTGCCTTCAAAAGGGACTGTAGGATGGCACTCATGTTGTATATGTGGCTAAAACAAGAATCGATGAAACCCAAAGCCCTTCTGGAGCTGATATTCCATTCTGGCACTCATGTTGGCAGACTGATTTTTTGGGGGGGATTTTTCATAGTTCACTGTGGTATAGGTAGGATCAAAATTGGGTTCCCCTTCTCTTGAAATACTGCTGTGGGCACCAGTGGAAGTAGGGTTAAGTGTGTGGTACAAAGTATGATCTCCTCTCCTTCACGCTAATTTCATCCAGCTATTTTGGCTGAGGTGAGCAGCAGGACCAGACACAAGTGCTCAGTGTTAGCACCAGAATATGTTGCTCTGCGGGACTAACAGTGTGAGAGTGAACAGCGGGAATGCTGTGAGCTTGGAGGAGCTTGCTGGACTGAATGTGAAGCTTGAGTGAATAGCTCACTGCAGCTTTTTGGTTCGGACATACAGTCTACGTAGCCTTATGTCTCAGAGAAACAAGCCCAGCAGAAAATAGGGTTTGTGTTCTGGCTTTGTGAATATCGGATGGGGGAAGAGGTGTTTAGTGCCAGAGACTAAGCAACCAGTCCAACCTTTTGTGCCAGAGATGACTGGAAAGTGCTTTGCCTCAAGCTATGTCAGCAGAGAGGCTGCATGGTGTACAGCTATGTAAGTAACTGCCACCCCAGAATTACTGGGGGGGGAAAAGGAGGAGAATGCTGCAAAGTAGTTATTATCCAACATTATCAAGGAATGCTTTTTTAGCTTAGTTATGGCTTTCACATAATTAAGTCCCTGAGAATGAAATATCAATGGTTTTTTATTAGAGAAGTGTGTACAAGTTCAGCAGATGCACTTTCGCCAGGATAGTGATTAGAGTGTGAGACCTTCCAAACAAGAATAAGGTATTCTGTAAGGGTGTGCAAAAAGGGGCAGTTCAAGGTGTGAGGAGCTCACCTGCTGTAATAGAGGGGGATAAGTGAATAGCTGTAGAATAGAAAATCAGTTTTATAAGGACTTGCTTGAATTGTATAATTAGGTGGCAAATAGTAACACAACCGTGTGAACTGTCACACCTGACAGCCACTGATGTCCAGCTGGAGATGTTCTGAGTGTTTTCAATGCTTTGTTTTATTCCTCATGAGTCATGTGATAAATAGAAGCAAAAACCTCTTTTAAATGAAGCTGGTAAAATTCCTTTTGACTTGACTCGGGACTCAATTCTGGGAGTTGAATCAACTCCCAGTTGAATCAGGACTAAATTCTGGGAGTTGAATATACAATAGAGATAAAAGTATGAAGGAGCCCTATTCTAACATACTTGAGGTACTCTATTTTTTTTTAAGTCCTTTTATTCAAAAAAATCTTTGGTAATTTCCCCACAAGCAACACACCAATTGATTAGGTATTTTTCATACTATAAGCTTACCTTTCTTGTTGGCAAAAAATTGCTGCACCTTCTATATGGGTTCAATGCCAAGAATAGTAATAGGGGAAAAAACCTTACAGCGTATTTATATGTTCACGTCATTCATTTGCGTAAACGGTTGTAGAAGTTTCTTTGATTTATATGGCCAGCAGATGTTGGAACTTAAAGCACCTGCTAAGAAAAGCAGATTCTTTACAGCTGTGGCCTAGCCCTGTCTCCATAGGTTTTTATTTTTCCCCTGGCCTCCTTGCTGTGGCCCAGCGGTATCTGTGCTATTAGTTCATCTGTGCAGGCAGCGTCTGTGGTGGGTCTTGGATGCTCTGTTCTGTGTATCTGCCAGGCCTGCTTTGATAATGTAGCCAAGCCGTTGCTGGTTGAAATGTGAAAAATGCCAGAAGCTTCTTTTTCTGTGTGTACAAAATCAGCCCAGGAGGCCTGTGACATGAAGAAAGCATAACTCTTTCTACTGTACTGCTTAAAAAAACAGCGAAAAACAAAATAAATAAAAGAGGGTTACTAGCAACACCTAGGCAGTGCTGCAGCTCAAAAGCAGGGGCTTGTATTGTATGAACTTGATACAATTACCCTAGCTGGACAACAAAAAGTCCTATTGAGAAACTATGAAGGAACTAAATTAATCCTAAACAGACAAACTGCTTGCTCTACTGTTTTTCTTGCACCCATCCATGTGTTGAAATGTCTTGCCCGGTATTTCTAGGAGCTGGCGTTCCAGTGGCACTACCCAGAATTTCAGTCAAATCTCACTGGTTTAGCCCCCATATATTTGGATACACAGTAGTAAAAAACAATCTATTGTTTATAGCTGTTCTCCTCCCATCATAACCTCTGATCTTGCCTGTGCCATCCCTGGCTTTCAAAATAGATGCACAGCAGATGTGGAGCAAGCGGGCCAGAATTTCAAGTTTGACGCTAGGCGTCAGTGAGCTGAGCGTTTCTGCAGATGATGGGAAATCTGCCTGTAGTGGCCTTTGTCTCTTTTTAGTGTAACTCTGCTGCATAGGAAACTGAGAACAGGCGATGTGTGCCTTGTCAATAGATGACCTGTTGTTGGGGAATTCATAAGAACAGGGGGTGAGGCTGATGTGGAAAATACCCCGTGATGCTGGAAACAGCTGAAAACCTCAGATATCTGCACCAAGACCCACATGGAAGGGTGCTGTCCTCTTCCTTGAGTGAAGAGCAGACTATTCCTTGAAGGGAAAAGGCAAATGCTGTAGGCGTGGCACTCCTGGCAGGCTGGTGGAGCCCGCCGTCATCGCTGTGAGATGAGATTAATTGGTTTGGGAGCATTAGGGTAGCTGAGTAGCAGGTGACTCTTGGAACACAGTGAGATGTTTGCAATGACTGTATTGCAGCTCCTTCCCTGGACAACTCCCATGCAGAAGCGCATGCTTGCCAATCTTCAGTGTGCAGCGAAGAGCTGTGCCTCACTAGAGTTCTTAGTTTGTATAAAGGACTATAACTTAAGCATGCATGGATGATGCACCTGAAACATGAAAATGAGGCTTGCTTACCTTAAAATCACATCACAGTTCACAAATCCACCACGGATAAGGTTTTTAATTCAGTTATAAATCTCTAAATTATATTTTGATCAAAGTCATTCCTGTTACAACAGTTTTTGTAATGCTATGAATATTCTGCCAAGCAGAAAGCTTGAGTGTTAAAGGAATACATCATACCAATTAGTTAATGATGTGGTTTTGTCTAGCCAAGTTAAAAAAAAAAAGTTGGAGAGCACTAAAGGAAGTGACATGGTTTGCATAGTTTGGCATCTTGACTGATACTGCATGATCCTTGACCTCATTTAATTGAAGTAGTAACTGATCTTAAATATGGTATTTCTTTTAGCTCCTAATGACTTGCAATATCTGCTTGTAGAGTCAGTCCTCTGCCACGGCTGTTTATCGCTTGCTTTTCAGTTCTCACTAAGTCTTGACTTCTGCCCAACCCTGTGTTACTGAAGTTGATGCCTTGGCATTTACCTCGACAGGTACAGAATTAGCCCCTAGCATAGGAGGTACCCTCTTGCAAATGTTACTTTGCCCTGCTGTTACCAAAGTGAGGATGAGTCTAAGTCATCCCCCCAGGGATAGGGTAGTTATCTCTAACTAGCCAACACAGCCCTCCAGTTATTTGTATCAACAGTAGTTCTTTCACCTAGTCTGAGATCAAGTCCCTTCCAATTGAGAGAGCAGTTTCTCTTAGCCTTCACCTTGATCTGACATGCTTTACAATTGTTACCTCTCATCTTCTCTAGACAGCCTGCAAGTTAGAACTGAGGATTGCTGATGTTTGTTTGTCAGAACATAACTTTGTCACTTTTCCTGCTGTCTGGCCTGCCAGATAGGGAGAATTGGTAAAGACAGATTGTGTTACAGGGTGGAAATGAGAACAGGGCATTTGTATTGTTCAGCAAGCTGGCATGCTATCCTGGCAGCAGCCGGCTCTTCGGAAGGTGTTCTTTGGCTTCGCTGCATCTCATTCACTAAAGCACTCTCCTTTGAACACTGACTGAACCTGATTCTTAGAGCTAAGCATTTAATCTTGTGTTTGACGTTAAATTGTAGCTTTATTCTGAGAAATTTCAGAGAATAGCCTGATATGTTATAATGGACTCTACTGGTGAGTTGGGATGGACTGTCTGCAGAGAGAGTTCCCAAGTGCATTGAACAATTGGAAACAAAATGGAGAAAAAAGTAGTTAGATCTGTGGTGTGTAATGTCAGATGAAATCACTTAATCAGATGTGACAGTCACTTATGCTGCTGTGATTTATTAGTGATAAACTAATATAGGCTATCCATAGCTGATGGAATTGGCATATCATTCCTCATTGAAGTCATTCCTAATTTAAGGCAAAGGTCCTTGACTGAATGAAAGTCTTGTGAGATGAAGTGAGAGGCTTTCTGGGTTTATAATTGCATATAGAAATAGGCCTGTTTGTGAACGACAAACTCAGTTTGAAAAGGCAGCCTCAGGAATGTGAAAAAAGCAGAGTGACTTGGGCGTCAGCACGGCTCAAATTTGGTGTTCTGTATCACGATGTAAAAAGAAAAATCCCTTAACAGTAGAAACAGTAATTATATAGTAGTGGCACAAATGTGTGCAAGGAGAGGCCAGTGCATCACATGCAAATCACCACACTGAGCTGCTGAACTAGTGAAATAGATCCATTGGCTGAGCTGGTAGAGGGGACCAACACACAGTGAGCATCTCCGAGGCGTGTTGTCTGGCGCAGAATGTGTGCCCGCGGCTGAGGACAGAAGAAACGAATGTATATGGGATTCGGTGAAGATGAGGGAAGAGAGTTGGGTCCCCTCTATGGAGAGATGATCCTATTGATGGGCCCTGCTTTGTTTCACCCAGATGGTTACTGAAGCAGAACACAAAAGTAACCAGGGATACTTAGGCCTGAGAGGCTCTGGCATCCTGGTGGAGTCTTAGAAATACTTTACGGCCTCTTTCTGCTTGAAAGGAAGAGAAGACATAGGGCTTGATGAATAGAGGACGACTTATCTCTAGAAGAAATAATTAGTTATACTTAAAATCATAAGGTTGGAAATTCAAATCTTATCCCCTTAAAAAAAAAAATGAGGAGAGGTGAGGGGTGATCAGACTTGAAACAGTAAGGTGAATTTAATCATGTATATACAATACAGCTCTAAGGGACAAAATGCTGAGGAAGAAGGTTTAAGATATTATTTAACTTCTTTAATGATCTTGAAAGGTAGTAGGCAGTACATTAATGAACCGATAATAAATTAAGAGGATCTTTGGATAGATAAATGATAAAAAAGGGGCATTGATTTCTTAATACAGAAAGAATAGTAAAATGATTTTCAAGCAATTGCCACTGAAGACAGCTGTGAATGCCAGAAATCTCTAATATTAAAGAAGTACTTGTATAAAACAGTGGGTGTTCTGGCTGTGTGATGTTTGAAGCTAAAATTTTTGCTCAAGCTTGTTCTTCTAGCAAGTGACAGAAACAACTTTTCTATACTTCATAAATATTTAAATTTTGGTCGTTTATCCTTGATAACAGGTTTTCCAATGCTATTTAACTGTGAACCAGCAATACATTGCTAGTATGGTATTGTAAGTATGTTTCCAAAATATTCTTGAAAAACTAGCAGTCCTTTTCCCATTCACACATATATGTTCCCCTGCAGCTGGGCCATCAAACGAGGGGAAAACTTATCAATGACTGTTCAGAATTTTGCCTACTACCTCTTTGACTGCAGCATTGGGGCAGCATTGCACAAGATAGTCTATAAAATTCCCCCTCTCCCCCCAAACAATAACAAAAAAATTAGTAGTGTCTTCAGCTAAATATGAAATGTACCTTAAAATTAGATGGCTAGCAGCATAACCCTCTTGGCCGGGCCAATTGCAAGAGATGGTCCCTGAACCAAGGCAGTTTAAGGCAGTTTATGTAAAGTTGAATCACAGAAAAGGAGCATGAGCACCCCAGCTTCTGATTGCATGCTGTGCCATGGAGAAATTGCATGGCTTGTTTCAGGCTGCTTAGGTTGAGGGTAGTGTGAAATGTTCCCTTTGCTCAAAGACAAGATGTTTTGATTACTGGCTTAGAGATAGACAGTTGTCTATTGATAATGTAAAGAATTTTTTATATTCTCAAACTTCCATGTAGGAATCCTGGCAATGATTTTGGTCAGAGATGGAGCAGTAAATATTTGCTGAAGCTCTAGACAAGCTAAAAACACATGACATCTGTCTTTTCATTATGTGTTTATTGAAAAATAAGATACATTTTACTAAGTACTGTAGAAACAAAGTTGATAATCCATAGTAATAGGAAATATAACTACTTTTTAGTATCTCTTTTTAGATAAGGCCCAAGGAAGGCTTGAAAAGATGTGTTGTGTTTTGGGGTTTGCTGTGTAGGTATCATCTAGTGGCACAAAACAGGGCCTGGAGGGGTTTTTGTGCAAAGAACTTGAACACTTTACTATCAAACTGCTAGAAACAGCAGCCCATAGCTCATGTGGTGTGTCTTATAGGCATTCCCTTCTCTGTCTTTTGCATGTAGGACTGTAATTTTGCATATTTTTTTTCACCTATTGTGTTCTCTTGAACTTGCTTCATATTAGAATAAAACTAGCTAAGCAGTGTAAACAGGAGAGGTTTCCAGCGAGGAGCTCTTCATGATTCTGGAGAGCTGGGTATTGCTTAGTGCTGGTCCTTCTCCCTCATCCTGCAGACTGCGGCTTTCCACTTGCTGAGATGCCAGGTACAAAACCAAACTGTTGGCACATAACCCAGGCAAATATTCTGATGTTCTCACTGAAGCATGGGCAAAGGGCTCCCAGGAGAAGCTGTGTTTCTTAGAGGCCTCAGCTGCAGGTGTGGTTTCTGGAGATAACATTTGATTAAATGAAAGCTGCTGCTCAGTACAGCTTGTGGAGCCACAGTACAATCCCCTGCTCTTTATGCTCATAGCTCCCCTTAATTGGGCTGGAGTAGGGAGTATCTTGTAGCAAGATGCAGCTGTGATGGTGTTGCATGATCATGCAGTGCTGTATTAACTTGCACAGGAGCAAGCCTTGCCCACCCTGAGCAGCCTCTCTGGCCCTAGGGGCTCCTGCTGCCTTGGCCCTCACTGCCTTGAGGGGCTCCCTGGTCCTGCCTTGTTCCCTTGTGCTGTTCAGGCATAGCCTAAGGGCACTCACTTGTGCCTCCCAGCAGTGCTGCACCAACAGCTCCCTGGAAGTGCTTGTTGTTGTGTCCCCTGTGGTGCTGCTGTTGGAAAGACACGTATAAGGAAGTTTCTCAGGAGACAAAGCTATTGCTGGTAACACGGCCATCTTTGGGAGCCCTCAGCTGCCAAAATACTGGAGCTGCCTCTCAGGATTGTGCTGGGAGCTCACAGACAGATGTTGGAAAGCATCTTCCCCATTAGCCAAAGCCGTATGTTTGCTATAGAGCACATACAGTCTTCCTGTTTTATCCTGGAAAAATGCATACTATTGAAAGGAAGGTAACTGGGCAAGCCTGCTCTCAGGGAGAAGAGGCAGCAATGCCCTGCTCCAGGTGCCAAGTGCTAGGCAGGGGCCCTATCTGAGGTATTCTTTGTGTCTTTGCTGGGTATTGCCAAAATACAGTAAGGAAAAAAGTGGGGAAACTTCTTGGCTGAAAACTATTGTTATTGCTTTGGTCAATTTTACCAATTAAGTTTTTCATGGTTTTTTTTTAACCTAAAACTGTGTGCATGTTTAGGTTCTTTAGATTCAGTAACTTCAGCTTAGCAAAATTTCCAATGTCCTGGAAAAGGGACCATTTTTAAAAATGGAAACAAATCTTTGTCCTTTGTTTGCTGGTTAACTCTATCAAGCTTTTTTTTTCTTGCTGTGCAACAGAAGTAACAGACTTTATACAGAGTTAAACAATATTATCTGCTGGGATTTTAGGTATAGTTGTATGTGTTTAATCTTGTTGTAAAAGTACATCTATTTATGAAGGCAAGAAACCTTGTCAGTTACACCTGCCATTTTGTATTTGGTGTTTATCTGCCGGTGTCTGTGATGAGTGAGTGTTTAGAGGACTGAACTGGGACTGGTAGCCAAGAGTTGGTGCATCTGAATCCCATCTTCCATATTCATTTCTAGTAGGGCAAAATAAGTATTAAAAAACAAAAAAAGATTCAGTTGAACAGCAGTGTTAAACTCATTTTTCCCAAGCTGCCCTGCAATGAAAGGGGATTGCTTCTCACTGCTGCTTGTTAGTTGGTCCCCAGGGTCCCAGGGAAGTTCTGCCGATGTAATTATTTTGTAAATCTTTTGAGGTGGAGACTTTTAATATTGTACAGTGTCCTGTTGGTATCCCTTGGGTATAGCCACTTAGTGATTAACAACATATATATAATACCTGTAATGCACAATACATAGTCCATAGATATTGATATTGAAAGCTGCAAATGTCAGGAGAAAACATGGCTCAAGACCACTGTTACCAGGGTCTAATTAGGCATCGCTGGCTTCCTCACCTACTAGGTCAGGTCTTCAGTGAAAGATTTAGTTCTGAGTGCTTGTGCCTTATGAAACTGTCATTTTTTTTTTAATCCAGGCTTAATACTCTCCCTTCTGAATGAATAGGTTAAATGTGATGTGTTAATTTAAGAGAGAATGTAGCAGTAAGAGGCAATCACGTACAATTGGAAAGAAATATTTACGGTCAGTTTAGCAGGATCAGCTATCAGATGACCTCTGACATCCACCATCATCTACTAAAGAGCTAATTAGCTGTAAAAGTAGATGACAAGTCAATTGCATCAGCACAAAGGATGAATTTGTCTTTTTGGGTTTTGCTGATAATTAAGTCTGCTGGGTAAAGATAGGCAGAGAACCACCTGTGTGTGAAAAGCAAACTTTCCTGAAGGAAGGTTAAAAGATGATGCAGCTGTAAACAGAAACATAAAGGCAAGGTAAACGTGCAGGATGAGGGGATTCTTGTGGTGAAATGGGTGGAGGGGCTCATAGCAACAATGAGGCAATGAAGCACAGGAGAAAATTCAGTCTGTGGACACTAGATTTAGCCATGTGCTAATTCAGATTGACCTGATTTTTAAAAAGCTGCGTATTCTCATTGCAGCTCTTGAGAATGCTGTTGGCTATATTCAATGGCATGTTTACCTGGGAATGAAGTAAAGGCAGCTTTCTTGGATGCTTGAACACCTGCTTCTCAGCACACAGCCTTGTGCTTTCAAATACACAGCCTTCTTATTTTTGTGCACCAGTTTCCAGTGGGACTTGCTCCAGGCTTATGCCTCAGTCTTAACTTCCCCATTTCTGTGTTTTGTAGCCTTGAGACAATTTAAAGTTTCCTTCATGTTGGCATAAATTTGAATTAATTATTCTGTAGCTTTGAAATTTGCTCCAGATAACTGGAGAGAATGCTTGACCTGGTCAAGTGAAACTCCCTGTTTTGCCTCCTCAGCTTTGTCTGCTCCTTGACATTTATCTGCTTGCAGCAGTTAGAAACAGGGTGGTGGAGCTGCCATATGGCAGCAGTCTGTCTGTCATGGGAGTCTTGATGGAACTAATGCTAGAGGGGTTGAGACCTTTTCAGCAGCTTGGAGAAGATCCTATGTGAGGGATGCTGCAGGGAGCTGTTTGGCCCTACACTGCACATAATACCTTCTGGACCACACTCATCCTTTTTTCCTTTTGTGTTCCTCTATTTCCTACAAAGTTTCCTTCTGTGATTTAGTCAGACTTTCTTCAGTCAGTCCTGCACCATGATGTTCTCTGCGTAGCCGCATAACATGATGCACTGGTGGCTTTACCCAGTAACAAGTCAGGGTTATCCCTTCCCTCTTGCTGCTTCTGAAATGATGGTTGTCATTGTGAACATGGTTTATGGCACAAAGCCATTTTATGACTGGCTCTACTAAAAGCATTCTCTAGGGGCTTAAAAAATAGTAAAAAAAAAATACAGTGAGGGAAAAATTGTATACTTTCTGGTATATAAGATGGGCTCTGTGGGGTATAGTAAAACTAGTTAGCAAAACTGATTCCCATTTCTACAGTAGTACAATTAACTATATTGACTATAAACTAACTAATTTAGAGAAATAGAAAAGATAAGGAGTGTTTACTTCACCCCTTTTGAAGGGGACCTGTAAGGAGTTATGCTTACATGAAGAATACAGTTGGTGGTTTATGCCATTCTGGACCTGGCAAATGCTTCATCCGTGTTAGCAAGTGGGTAGGGGATGGCTGCCACTATAATTTTTATAGAGAAGACAACTGTGTAAGCGGCAGGCAGCTGCTGAGTGTCTGGAGTGCTAGCCCTAATCCAGGCCAGGTTGTTCTCAATTGTCTTCTGTTGTTGAAACACTCCGACAGCTGTTACAATTGTGGCAGCTGTTTTGTCTTCATTATGTGATTAAAAAAAAAAGACAACTCAGGCCAATTGCTAAGGTTCATAACTGAGCACAAATCCCCATGGAAGCTAAGGGGAGTTTATTTGATTGTTCCACAAAACTGGCTCAGTTTGTAAACTGTAGCTGTAGGAAAGTCTCAAAACCCCTGAAAGCCCTTATGCTAGGATGCTTTAGCCCCACTGACCTTGGCAACTTCTACACTACTGTGGACTCTAACTAGAGTACCTTTAAAAAGGCTTCCTGAGTTAATAGAAGCCACTGTGAGCTTTGCCTAGCCTTCTTGCCCCTGTTCTCTCATAGCTGAGCTACTTTGGGCATGACATTAGCCTAATTGCACACCCATAACATATTTGTAAATGATGAGGAAGGCAACATGGCCTACTTGGTTAAGGAGCAGCTTAGGATGCAAAGCTCTGAGTTAGGTTTCCATTGGTAATGCTCATTTGCTGTGGGACCTTCTCTGAGTGTCAGTTCCACAACCTGTAGAAGGAAGATAATTACACTTGGAATTTATTGGGGAAATCAGTTAATAAGCTAGTTACTAGATAGACAGCTACTTCCATTAGTGATGTTGAGATGCGGTGAGACCAGAGTTTATCTTGGTTGAAATGATGTCCTGATAGCTTTGTGCTTCCCTTACTCATTCCCTGCCTTCTCCTGTTTTCTTTTCACCTGATGCACATGTTGTACATTTGTTGGAAAGGGAGTCTCTCCGCCTCCGAATGAAAAGCCAAGCAGCCCTGGCTGAGGGACAGATTCAGTTTTGGACAAAATGAGATGCTGTTGTGAAATGACTGCATTGCTTTCTGGTAAGCAGTCCTGAGCTTTTCATGTAGGCTTTGACAAGTGACTGTTGTCAACAGCATGTTGTGCCTTGACATTGCTGTACTGATATGTAGTGGATAGCTGAGGGCTCCAAAAACCATGCAAAATCTCAACTTCTACCTGTTTCCACTATGATGAAGAGTGTAAGCTTGTTTTGAGATACCTGTGGTTTTTTCCTCCACCATGTGTCCTAATGATCTAGGTGATAAATTCAAGGTAGCAATTTGAAAGGGAAGGATGAATCTCCTGCCTAGGCATGTGCTGAACAGCAGCATCTCTGAGGCGTTCAGCCAGGGACTCTCACAGGGCAAGAGTGGTGTGGCAGAAAGTAGTACTCTAGTACTGTACTATGTGCTTTAACTTTTTGGTAGAAATGCTTCAACAATAAAAAGAAATCCATATGAAATCAAACTACAGTCCAGAGCAGATTGCATTTTTATAAATATGAATAATGCAAGTTTAGTTAGATTTTTTTAGTTTGAAGTCATTTGAGGATGTGGGACACATCTTTACATGTGGTAAAGATCATCTATCGTCATCTATCGAAGTCTGCAATACTCAACTGCTTGTGTTGCTTTTCATATTCTTAATAGAAAAAAATTTTAAACTATCTTTTTAAATGATTTATTAAAAAGGAAAACATTTTCTTCTGCTGTTCTTCCCTCATATTTTATTCATCATCTTCTACCACTTCTGTGGTGCATGAACGCTTAGCTACCACTGCACTACAGCAGACCAGCATGAAACGATATAAAAGACTATCACATCAGTGAGAAAGCATGAATTGAAGATTTCAAAGGGCTGTATAGGTCAGGGAGAGCACCCTGAAGGTGATGTGAAATTTGACTGGCAACCAGTGGATGATGGAGACAGAAGTGGAATTACGTGCTCACTCCATCTGGTGCCAGTCAGAATCCCAACAGCAACATTTGGTACCAGCTGCAGTCTGCTAATTGTGTGCTCAGGGAGACTGGCAAAAAGGGCATTACAGTGGTTCAAATTGAATGAAACAAAAGCAGGAGCAAATACCTCTGCTTCTGAAAGGGCAAGCTGCTGGCACAGTCGGGTAGTGTTTCTGAAGTAAAAGATGATGCATTGCTCAACAGAGAACTTCAGCTGCATGTGTTTAATTCCAGGTGCAAGGAAAAGTCTGTCTCCTAAATTACTTACTGAGGGACTAAATTGCAGTGATGCTTTCAAAATACATAAATAAAAGTAAGAGATTGAAGGCAGCATATGTAGATGACTTTTGCAATACTTATTTTTGTGTTTTAATTAAAGAACACTTCAGATACTTAGTCTAGGCTTTGGTATGGCAAGAAGGTAGCCTAGTTGGAAAAGAGGGTGTAATTTGGTAACAAGTCAATGATATGATCATATGAACATAATATAACAGTGGTGATGGTTCAGTTTGACTTGAGCATTGATGTAAAAACAGGTACCTAGGAAAAGTGCCAGAGTTTATGGATCTACATCTCGATAGTGGCCAGATGGAGAAGAAATAAGTGGGACAGATCTGGACCTTTCTTACGCAGAATAATATGTTAGAGGAGAAAAATGCAGAGGGCCCAATTCAGCCTTCTTATGTGCCTTATTTTCCCATGTGAGATACTCATGCACCAGGAACATGGAGTTTGAGTCTAAGCTTTTCTAAAGTAAAGGAGTTGCAGGAAGCAGTGTGTGATGAAGGCACGCAAATCTTAAATGCCTGAGGCACAGCATATAGTATAAAAATACCAGCAGGACAAGAAGCGATGAGTTTTAGCTGTACCTTCCTGTCCTGCTCATCACAAAGGATGTAAGATAGTTGGATGCTCTCTATATCATACACTGACAAAGCTCATGCACTTGGCTGAACACTCGATGTACCTTCCTGGAATGCTTTGCCTTTCAAATCTGCAAGCAAACAGCTGACTCTGCATTGCAGTGTTTGCTCTACCAGTCCTCATCAGGTCTGTACAAGCTGGAGGAAAAATGTTGGCAAAAATAATCGATAGAGTAAAGAATGATGAACCAATGAAAAGAATCTGACTGAAAGGCCACGACGGAGACCACAACAGTCATGACAGTATCATAATTATCATTTTTGGGGATGGTAAATTAAAGTGCTAGCACAGAAATAACAGGATCAATAATTTAAACATTGGCAAGTGTAAGGTTATAGAAGAAAAGGCCAAGAGCAGTAACTGTTGTACACAAAAGAACGCTTTCTCTACTCTTTAGTTTACCAGCATAATCATCAGTCGTGATGCGATCCTAGGCCTGTTTGCAGACTCCTTCAAATAGTGGTAGTATGTCAAAGAACAGGAGGGTGTGGGGGAGAGAATGTCTTTATATGTAGCGATTACAGAAGTCAGGTTTCTCTGTATTGCTATCGGCTGCTTGTGT
Organism: Pygoscelis adeliae; assembly: GCF_000699105.1. Classification (NCBI taxonomy): domain Eukaryota; kingdom Metazoa; phylum Chordata; class Aves; order Sphenisciformes; family Spheniscidae; genus Pygoscelis; species Pygoscelis adeliae. Next base: position 541,268 of record NW_008825107.1, read on the forward strand.
GACATTGAGCACAAGACAGTTTACTTCCTAATGACTCCTTTTTCAACTAAAAAAAGGATTGTGCTTTTTAAATTTGTGTCTCGGGAGTACTTTGCTATACTTGGAAACTGTAGATGTTCATATGCAACTTTCAGCTTTGCTTTAGAATGATGCGAGTTAGTGTCAACTGTAGTAGAGCTGTGGCTTCAGGTCTTGATTCACAAATTCTCCTAATGTTAATAGTTGCCATGCTTGGAGTTTAGAGCAAGAATATGACTGAAGGTTTACAAGGCTTGTGTAACCATGCAGGACAGTGTCATTATGGATAAGCAAATTACCTCTGTTTAAATCTATGACAATACTCCTGTGCATAGAAGCTGAGTTTTAATTTGCATGAGTTGAAAGCTCTGCTTCCATCTGTGAGAAACTGAAAGACTGAAAAGAAAAGAAGGGGGGGAAGCTCAAAACTGAACAGGAAGAAAGGAAGTGAAATACAAATACTGGAGGTGAAAGAAGTATAAAGAAAAAATGGGAAACGGTATGTAATAAATTTGTTAGGTGCTTTGAGGAGCTGTATTTGTTAACATAAAATCAGAGTGGTTGAGGCTGTCAGGCACCTCCAGAAATGGTCACTCCAACCCCTGCTCAAGTAGGGCCAGAGAGAACAGCTTGCCCAAGACCATGTCCAGTTGGGTTTTCAGTATCTGCATGGGTGGAGACTTTACAACTTCTCTGGGCAAGGTGTTGTACAGTTCAACTACCCTTGTGCTTAAAAAGATATTTCTTGCCTTAAAAAGAAATTTCCTTCTATTTTGTTAGTACCAGTTGCCTCTTGTCCTGTCACTGGGCACCACTCAGAGCAGCCTGGCTCCCTCTGCTTTACACCCTTTCCCCCTCCCTAGCTGAACAGTCCCAGCTCTCAGATTCTCTTAATGTGAGCAGTCCCTTCCTCACCTTTGTGAGCTTTTGCTGGACTGACCACAGTAAGTGAATGTCTGTCTTGTACTGGGAGCCCAGCACGGAACCTGACACTTGAGATGCCTCTCACGGGGGCTGAGTCAAGGGAAGTCATGTCTCTTGACCTGCTGGCAACTCTCCTCCTGATGTAGCAGTTTTCAGGGAGTAATCTTTGCAAAAGATCAGCTCTTTAAAAAAAAAAATAAAAAAAATTGTGAGCGTGTCAACAGAGATTCCCAAGAGCACTGTGTGATCTTGAAAATAGGATCACCACTATGCTGATTCCTTAGTGGGTGCAAGCCCACTGCCCACGCTATTTGGTGTCTGAACGATTTAAATTAAGACTTGGATTTCTGAAGAAAGTGTTTATATTGCATCTTAATGTTAAGGTGCACTTTTAAATATTTTTCACACATTTGGTTTTTTCCAGCTTGTGTATTACATTGTGCAAAGCAATTGTACTAGCTTGGCTCAGTGCACTTTACAAGCTCTGTAGGTGCTCTGAAGGTGGAAACGAATGCTGTTTAGTCCTAAACCTAAAATTTTAGTTGGTGGACAGGTTTTGGCCACAGCCTTAATTTGTTGTCATGCATAATCAGGAAAAGTAATTTTTAAGAGATTTTAAAAGCAATTCTTTCATGGCTACCTGTGATCAAATCTTGCAGTTGGTCAGTCCCTACAGCAAACTTCACATGACCATCGTTATTGACTCTTCTTCTGAAAAGATCAACAGTTGAATATTACGCAAAAATTTCAGTGTGTGTTCTTCTGACGCAAAACTTATTTCTGTTGTTGCTAGTTTGCTGTGTCTGACCTTGTCTTCCCCTAACATTTCTGTGACCAAAGAACTTGCAAAGAGCTGTGGAAAACGAACTTCAAAAAGATGTCAATGGTGTTACAGAAGGATTGGATTCAAACTCTTGCATGTACATATATGTTTGAGGAAAAACATTGAATAAACAACTAACACAGACCAATCATAAATGTATTAAGGGAGAATTCATTATAATTATGCAAAAATGCCTAAACTTGTTCTGAGGAATTAGTTTTTAGTAAGTCTGCATTTGCCATGAAAGGAACAAGCTTGTGTTCTAAAATTCTTATTGTTTTCTTACCTGATCCTATACTTTAACTGCATCTTATCTCAGGATCTCATATAACTTAGACTTTTCTGTACTCTTCTGCTTTACCTGAGTTAAACTCTCACCTTATCGGAGGCTGAGTAATGCCATGTGACATGCACCAATAGCTTTTTCAGATGCATTCTGCTTTAATTACTATGTGTCAAATATTTCCAACCAGCTTGTGATCTGCAGAACAAATTAAACATCTTCATAAAGAGGTTTAAAAAATTATCCAAAACTGGACTAAAGTTGAACCATGAATATATTAATGAAAATCTCAATCTGTTCATGGACATTTTGTGAGCAACAAAAAGCAGCATTAATCAAGTCAACTACTTGCTTTGTGGTTTTCACTTGACGGTAGGGAATGTCACAGCATTTGGCCCTCTAAATTCTGGTAGTAACACAAGCAAGAGAACTTGATTTTCAGTTTTCTCTTAAATATGTCTATTATAACTTTTACTTGAGCACAGACTTTTCTACCTCTGTAGGTTATACAGTAGAAAGTGTCTTTGTTAGCTTGGGCAGCATTTGTGTTGGAAAAAGCAGCCTGGCCAGTCAGTCAAAAGGCATATTTCCCTGCTCCTTCTGGATGAAAACAAAGCCTGGCTCTGGAGGATGCATCCTGCCCATAATTAATGCTGAGGGTGTCAATCAGTAAGCTAAAATATCTACAGGTATCTGTGTTGGTGTGTATAAGATAATATTGCTTTTCATTTTCTAGCGAAGGGCATTATTCCAGTAATGGCACCATTACCAGTATAGCTGTGAGCTTGCCTAGGAGTAAAGTGTAGCTCCTGAATATAGGTCAGAAAAGGACGTTGTTATAACTAGTGTCCTTGATGGAAACTGGTATGTGCTGAATTTGCAAAAAGTCTGAGTTCAGTGTCATCCGTTTTCAGTATTTCCCGAACAATTGATTTATTTCACATTATTAATGAACTTTGCAGCAGTTCCACTTGTCAGGCCTACTCTGCAGGGGTCAATAATGAGAGGAAACCTGATGTTAGTGGATCCAGCTTAAGTGATTCTGTCATGCTAACGATTCAATATATCAGGACAAATGTCAGCTCCTTCCAATATGTTAATTCCTCTGATCCTATTTGCATAAACTACAGTCAATGAAATACAAATTCTCCCTCTAGGATAGTTAATGGAGATTTGTAAAGGATTTTTTTTTCTGAGTTTCTAAGAAGGCTGAGGAGAATGGGACCTCATTCCTGAGCTCCATGTGTAACCTGGAAGCAAAGATGTGGCTTTGCTTGAACACGAGCTCTTCAAGGAGTAGGTTTAACTACCTGATTAGGTGATAGTAGAGATAAGGACTAGACATCCACTGTATCTGATTTGGTAGGTCTTGGAAGGGATTGCTCGTGAACCAAGCAAGCAGAGCAGGTTGACTTCTGGCCTCCTGTCCTCAGAACAGAGGATTAACCCTTCAGGTTAGTGCACGTGTGAGACTGTATTTTCCCAGCCTTTCTGGCAAAATTGTTGCCAAATTCTGTGTCCCCATAAAATGAAACTTGTCAACAAAGTACTCTCGCTAGCTCTGCACTAGCAAGCTTTCAGATCGTGCACTTCTGGCTCTCCGATGTCTTGTCTGAGTTCTCAGTTGCTTAACTTGAAGGCTTTTCTGCATTAAGTGGTGTGAAATGCTTACCTGTGGCTCATACCAAGTTCCTCAACATGGCTGAAGTGGGGCTTCTGTGAGTTTACCACAGGGATGACCTTGTTTTCTCCTTATAGTGCTGTTTTGTGTGCACCAATATGCCTTTAGGAATGAAAAAATAATTTATGAACATTAGACGTAGAAAAAAAAATCCCTAGATATTTGTGGAATAGAGGTTACTTGTTGTCATGCTCTTTCTTGTGGCCCATGTACTGCCTTCCTTGGTACCTGAAGATGCTACAACATTTTAGTAACTTTAAGCTGCTTGTGGAAACAAATGTTTAAGGCATGTATTTAAAACAAGGTTTCGCTGAGGTTCTCTCACTACTTTGCTTCTACCAAGATTAAATTAAAAATGAGGGATTTTGTATGGTGATACTTCTCTTCCCTGGATTTTTGAGATGATGCTCCAGCGTTTAGCAACAGTAATAAAAACATGGAATACTAATGGTTGTAAACACTGCGAGGGGAAGCAGTCTTTCCCACAGTGTGTTAAAGTTTCTCGGGACAAGAAAAGATAAGTAGCTACTGCTTTGTTTTCTTCTACTTCCTCTGTGTATGAAATCACTTTGATAGATCTGCAGGAAGAGATTTAGTTGCAGATGGCAGAGGTCAGTGTATTGTGTATTCAATGTAGTCAATAATAAAGTCAGGACTTATGCTAACTGAATGTTAATAAGGAATCACAAGGACCTTGGAAAGTCATTATGTCTGGTCATTTGCTTCACAATATTGCTCCAAACAGGCTCTGGAGGCCAATGCAAGGGGATTAAAAAAAAAGTATGGAGGAGTAAGGGAAAGCAGAAAGGCTAAAAATAGAAGGTTCATGTAATGTGCAGCAGACCACTGTAAAGACAATTTCAGAGTACAGTTGTTACATAGTGAAGAAAACCATATTACTTCATTAAATGACTTCAACATTGAGCCTCATCCTTTCTCCCCTTGAGACTGCTGCCCTGTTGGCCTAGGAGATCATGATGAAGCTATGTGTTTTCCCCATAAGAGCAGAAATCTTAGCTATGGTTATAAAATAGAAATAACACAAACTACATTCAACTGTCAAGATTACAGATGAAATAGATACAAAACAGAAGTGGGTTACTTCCTGTAGCTCGAGATACTTGGGCAAAATTTTTGTTTGCTGGGGTTTTCATGTCTGAACAATTCAAGATTTGTCCTAGGAGCTCTATTTTTGGGTTGGGCTCAAAAGGAAAAACCTTTAGGCTATAGCATGACTTAAGCCAATAGTCTTCCCTTCCTAAAAGCCCAAATATTTATTATCCCTTAGTTTGTCATCATTACTCTGCTCCCCCACTTTGAAATGACCAAAACTGGAACAAAAACTCCAAACCCTAAATTGAATCATTTAATCTCACCCGGACAAAGCTATCTTTGGAGGAGTAATGTCACTGTACTTAATGTAGGATCTCAGTGTTGCTCCTCACTTTTATTTCCTGAGGCTGCTAATGAAGGAAACATCTTTCATGGCATTATCAATGTAGTCGGTGAGCATCCAGTGGATGTTGCTGCCCTGTGACATGTGATTGCCCCACTTCTTGCTAGTTGTGCAGTTGAAGCTCCAGCCTTTATCACTTCAGTGAGCGGTGACCAGTCCTGCAATATACCCAGTTCTACTACTTGGCTATGCATGATATGGTCTCTGTGCCACTGAACTGGCCTCCACTAGTTAATTTATTGCAAATGCCTATAAAATGCATGTAGAAGGCAGATAGGTCTGTCATAAATCTCAAAGAATTAGCTTAATGTTCTTATTGTTTGCAGTCTGGATCCGTGGGCATAATGCCTGTGTGTTTGTTATAATTTGGTCCAAGGGCAAGAGTTCAGTAGACAGAATTGATGTCTCTGCAGCAACTTTCCAGTATATTTACAGTGGAAAGGACCAGTGAGGTTGTTAATATCGCATTGAATTCTAGTAATGGACAAGTTTCAAACCCTTTCCATAAGGCTCCTTAATTTCTAGCAATTTTGCAGTAGTGAGGAAGCTCAGCCTTCGTACAGAAAGTCAGTGTGGAATCTAAGGCTTCAGATGACTTGGGGTTAGGAAAATTGATAGTCATTTATAAATATGCTCTAGTCATTGAAGCTATGTCCACAGTTTAGATGAAGCAGCTTGAATACTGGAAAAATGCAGCCTGGTGAGTGACAAGGATTCTGTTGGGATTAATTAATTTTGCTTGTCATGTAGAGTCAAGATTTGGGCAGAAGTCTGCTGCTGCCTTGTCCTCCTGGGGTATGGGTGACTTGTACACTTTAAAAAATGTTGCTTGTCATCAAAAATATGAGGACTTGCAAAGCATAGTATTTTATTTAGTTGAGGCATATAACTTCCTTACTCAGCTTCTATGCAAAATTGAACTAAATATGATTCAGGCTGAGTTTGTCCAACCCACCCTCCTGTAGATGTGAAACCAGGTAGTGATTTAGCTCATTATCCTTAAGACAGTGTAAATGTTCAGCCTTTCCTCTTAATGCATTGGATGTTTCTAGGGGGATCCACCTTGTTGGATAGGTTTGAATAAAAAAATCTGTGAAACATCTCCCAAGGACTCATCTTGTCAGTGCTCATCAGAGCAGATGGTAAATATAAATAACCTGTGGAGCAGTTTTTCTTTAACCTATACCTGCCACTTTAATCTTCACTGGAGCAATGCTGGTCCATCGCAATTTAGTCCTCAAATATCACATCCTTGTTATATTGAAAAAGCCTTTGGGAAATATCCTGCATTCTGATCTACAGGGGGAGTAAATGAATAAAAAATGACAGAGTTGTCCCTCAAGAAGTTGATATTAACTGCTTTGCCACCATTTGTTAGTGCTCAGCGGAACATGTCCAGAGTATTCAAGTATCACAGGAGTTTAGTATTTTGGTTTATGCTGGAGCCTTGATCCAGCAAAATGCTTAGTGCCCTCAACTTCCATACAATTTCCTCAGAGGAGAGAGCATGGAGGCTCTGGGTTGCAAAAAACTTGTGTTTTCAGTGACATTGTCTTCATTAAATTCTTACACGTAAATCCTGGATTGTATTGTGTGTGAAGGGCTGTGAGGGATGGAAGCTTTAATGAGCATGCACATCCTTTTCTTGCTTTTTTGCTCGGTCATCCTCATTTGCTAAGGAATTGCTATGTTTCAGAGTTCCAATATGTAAAACTATGTGCATTTTTAACAAACTCAGAAGCACAGAGATTAACTGCCTCTTTCTGCTCAACCCGAGGCTAAATGACGTGCATGGTGATAAAATGAGAATGAAGTACAAGTTTCTATACTGCAATCAAGGTATAGAAAGGGTATTTACCTTTTGTCACCTCCTAATACTTATAATGAAAATGTGACTGTTCTGTTTCAGGTACCTTCTATCTCACAATAATATGTTGGTGTACTGGAAAACTTTTCAGGAAGCTCTTACTCTTTATATCTGTTGCCCCATGAGACTCTGGATGACAACATATTTAAGCTTTGGAGATACAGCTGGACTTAAATCAGTGTAGTTTCATTGATTATTTTTTTTTAAAGGATCTGATTTCCATGAAATGTGGTTCAAAACAAGTATCAGGCTTTGCATCTACTCTAACTTAATATAGGGAGCCTTATGTCACTTGAGTGAAGGAGAACTCAAATAGCTCTATAAACATTTTGCAAACGTAGCTAATGAAAACTAAGTCTTCATCATCTCTCAAGTAAACTACAGTTGCCCAAGACTCCTTTTACTCTGGGAATTTTCCCCTTCCATCCAAACTGACCTGATCACGTAGCCCTTTTCCTATTCCACCAAGAAAACCACTGCATTGAGATACTGCAGGATGTGAGAGGCCACTACTGGACATCTCACTTCTGAGTCCTAAATTGTGAGTGGACTGAACTGGCTGTGACTGTGGGCCTATGCAGCCTTGGGGTAATCTTCCTTCTACATCTTACCTGTGGGAACTCTAGGATTGTATTCTCTTCCTAAAACATGGAAACTTATCTACTACACTGAATATATGTCAGTGACATGCTTTCACACCATCCTGATTAAAATAAATTTAACTGTTTCAAATATTAATGCTCTTCCTCTACCAATGAGTAGAGTCAGTGGGACTTAAACAGGCACTCCTCACAGGATGCAGCTTCTTACCAAATGGAGACATGAATTATGGCAGACTTCATGAGGAAACAAGTGCAGCCCCAAAAAAGCTGCACAAGCATCCAACAGTGGCATGGTATTCATAAGCAGCAATTTGTGTATCAACACTCCCTGCACAAGATTGAAGAGCAAGTTTCAATTATAGTCCTTTTAAAAACATTTGGAAAGTGCTGCTACTTCATCCCTATTGATTTCCTTATGGAAATCAATATTCATATAATGAGGTCTGATGCATTTCTGACCTGTGTAAATGCAGTGAATTCTTGGGGTGGAGGTGGTTGGGAGAAAACTCTGGTAATGGAAATTTAAGGATCTGTCTTAAACCTACGTGAGACAGGCCCTTGAAAGATGCCTCTCATAAGGTAGAGGGTGCTTCAGTATACTTAATTTTGACCTTGATTACTTAGGCATTTTTAGGTATGAGACAGGGTCTTTGCTTATGCAATTACCTAGCAATAAGGAATAAAATATATTGAGGTCATATTTACTTTGCAAATCCTGAATGGTACAAAACTGAATAAACCCTTGGATGATACAGTTGGTCACCATCTTCGCTGCTGAAAAAGTGAAAATAAGGACAGCGAATATAAGAGCCCAAGTCCACATTGCCCTAGCAGTATGAAGAGAACCTGAATGTAGGCTGCAAAGCTGTGCAAGGTAAACTTACTAAATGTTTAGTTCAGAATACAGCAGGAGGTTCTCATGTGTACACATATCAGGCTGTGGCTGGTTTTTTTTTTCTGCTGTGGTCTTGTAAATAAAGCACTATACAGAGAGATCTGGGGGATATGTTTGGCACTGTTACTGCCCTTCTGGATAGGTTTGTTCTGCGCTGCTGTCTTCATCAGTAAAAATAAACAGTGGCTCCCACTCCCTTTCTAAAGTTCTGACAGACGAAAAATGTGGAAAGGAGTCAATTTTCACTAGTGGTCTACCTAATCCTTAGACTTTATGGTTGTTTAATATTTTTTCCTCTTCCTTTCTTGTCTTGGGAACCAAGTTTTCTTAGGATTCTTAGTGGGTTTTGATGTTCACTGTGTTTACTGCTAGTCTGGCATGGCTACTCAATCAGCTACAAAAAATAACCACTAAGGGCCAGTTGCAAATGAGAGCACTAGAATATAAAATGCTCACTTTCTTTTTTCACTCAGCAGGCATTTTAGCAAACCAAACTGCTAAAGTAAAAATGTGGGCCTAAATGAGACCTCCGGGGGTACAGGAATGTGGTCCTTCACTAGTTTAGGCACACTCATAAATCCTACATCGAGCCCAAGGTTGTGTTGTTGCTTCGCAATTTCTCTTAAGACAACCCAACTCTCATTTAAGAACATGACATTGACACAATCTAGTATTTCAAAGGAAGTGGTTTTAGTGGTCCTTGGCCTCATTGCTAAGAATGTGAAGTTCATCAGTAGTGTGAGTTTATCATGCTTCAGTTTCTAGCAACTGAATCTTTTGTTTTTGATTGAAAGCTATAAATCTACCTAAAAACTGTGTCTTTTAGTAGGTGATGATATTACTCCTCATCCCATCTTACCCTGCTGCTGATTCCTCTTGGTCCTAAATCAATTGTGTATGTTGAAAAGCATAATTCCTAAAATAGTTTTGGGAATATTTGTATATTGAAACATACAAACTGAAAACAGTATCTGTTTTTGAACTTGAACAGCTGAAAGTATTTGCAAGGAATAGGAAGATTGGTGTCTTGTGTTATGCATCTGTGGCTTCTTCCTTTCCTGCTATTGGGGATATTTGCACTACCAAGATCTCCACTGGAGAAATATTCCAGAGTGCTTCTAACAGATAGCTTTTAGTTAGGGAGTAGATGATACAAATATCTTTTTCTATAGGGCTTATATAGAATAGTCAGAAGACTCAAGAATCAGACGAAGGAACAAAATCAACAGCTCCTTTAAAGCCTCATTCTTATGAGAAGTTAGTGGGAATAACATTGTTGGTTATCTCATGCAGTGAAATAACCATGCAGTGGTAAAATATTCATGCCATTTCTAAGTGTACATGGAGGCATAGTTCTCAGACAGTTCATTGAGGATGGAGCAATCATATATTCAACTTCATCCTGATAGAAAGTAGTTGATTAGGTAAAGGTGACTTGGTTATTTTTCTGCCTGAGTGCCTAATGATTGGATAGCAGTAGATGTACTGTCTCTGTTTTCTGCTTTGTAGTAAGCAGCTTAAATTACAATGTTCTCGACTACAACAGTCTAAGCTGTTGATCTAGAAGTAGCTAGAACGAAAATGGAATGAAAATGCTGAATGTGATCAAAACTGATACTCATTTATTAAAGACAAATTGTGACAGACTAACCTGGCACCTGTCTTTAATAGGACAACTTCACTGTTTAGCAGATGTAGGAAGTACAACAGGTTTCCCACATGGGAAGTGATTAGTGAAGACAGACAACCACAGGGGTTGATAGAAGTGCAAGGTGGCCAAGCAAGTAGTTACATGCCACTGATGAAAGGTAACGTGGCTACAAAGCTCGGAGGAAGGTTGCTAAGGGTTTTTCCCATCTGGGATTGGTCTTTGGTGGCTCTTGCTCAAATTTTCATCAGTGACCTTGTCAGCACATTCACTTTTTGTGCTGAAGCTGGAAAAATGTGGGAGTTAACAGGAGACCTGGGATATCACAAGGCAGAAGAAGAGGGTACTGAAGATTGGAATAAAAAAAATGATGGCTTTACAACAGTACAAATGCACCCAGTGCTTTGTATATCAAGTACACCTATAATAAGGTGAGGAAAATATGATTTGTGGATGGCTGAAGATAAGGAGGGAATGAATGATAGGATGGCTCTGGGCCAACCAAGGTCACATGGCTGTAGGAAAGATAAATATTGCTGTAGCCAAGATAGATGTCAATTTGTGGAGGGGTGAGGTGATGCTATTGTACTGGGCACTGGGGAGACCTCACGCAGAACGCATGGTACTGTTCAGGTATAGTGCAAACAAGATGAACTCTCAGTGAATCAAATGCAAAAAAGAGACCTGGGAATAACTAAAGGACTGATCTGACTATCATCCTAGAACTGAAAGAGCATGGCTTGCTTAGCTAGCAGTATTCAGAGGTGATATCATTGTTTCCTATAAATCTATCAGGAGAGTAGATTTCTGAAAGAGAGGCTACTGTCAGCACAAACTCGTGGATATAAACTGTGAACTGATTTCAGTTGGAAACCAGGAGACTTTCTTTGTGCTGTTGCCCATTGGGTTAATGAGGGCATCTCTCCTTTCAGCTCCTTATGGCTCTTATCTGGGGGTAGGATGGAGCTTGACTGGTGTATGAAAGATGTGTATGGCAGGAGTACCTGAACTACTGCATATAAACTCCATGGCCCAGTGGCAAACTTGAAAAGCATGTGAGGAAAATACCTTAAACTATTAAACTGCTTAAGGGCCCTTTACTGAGTGTCAACTGTCTTCTCCCCAGCTCTTCAGATGAGGAAGAGCACTGTCCTAATTGAAAAACTAGTCTGGCTCAGAAAGGGGCCTTGAAAGCAGTTAGAAAAACATGGACATCATATGGAAGAAAGCGGAAAGCTGGTGGTAATTAATATAAATCAGAAGATGAGGATGGTAGAAAGTTGGCATGGAAGCAAAAAGGTGCAAGGAGAAATGTGTGGTTGGCATGCTTAAGGTTAGTAAACACATCTTTTTGATTGCGTTAGGAATGAAAGATATCTCAGGAATAGTATTGGTCTGTTGCTAGAGGAAGAATAAAACTGGAGATAAGAAAGCAGAGCTTATCAAGCGAAATATCTATTCTGTATTTGCAGTAAAGGTCAGATGGTCACTATGTGATGTTGATCTGGCTTTCTGTTCAAGCAGTGTAAGGGTTGTCAAACAGCAACATCAAGGTGGATGCTTCTTAAGCAGGGGGTGTCAAAGCTCTGCTAATTTGCTTTTCAGGAATGGTACAAGAATTGACCGAGGATTTGTTTGATAATAGTCTTGAAATATATACTTAAATTGTGGTGAGACTTGTGCTTGGTATTTGCATGAGAATTTGAATGGAGAAACTAGGATGATGCAAAGTTAATGCAGCACTTGGTTTTGCTTGAAACACTGGTAAGATTAAGTCTCAGAAGGTATTTCTGAGCAGCTGCTCATTCCGAGAAGTGAGTGAGTGAGTTGCCAGCAGGATCCATTGGGGTTGATTCTTGGCTCTGAGACATTTAATACTACTAGTGACCTGGCAGGAAGAACAAGCCATGGCAGGTAAAATTTTCAGCAGGGGACAGAAACAGGGACCTGGATCACAGGGATGAAAGTCGCTATGTGGAACTGAACAAATAGAACTATGGGAGAAAATAGCTCTAGTAGCAATTTACCAAAACTGTGTTGGATTTTTTCACTCATGCTGTTTAAAATCAAAACGTTTTCCTCAATTAAGCATGCTTCAGACAGCAGTCATGTCTGTGGCCTTTGTGGAACATATAAATAACTCTGAAATCGTCTGATGTGGGTTCAGCTTGTCTGTCATGTGCATCTCCTCCAGATGCTTGAATATCCTGTGTCGGTTGAGAAACAAACTGCAAGGGTTGATGTTGACCTGCTGTTAACACAGTAGCAATTTGGCTTCCTAGAGGAAGGGCAGGTGTCCAAGCTTTTGCCTTGCATGGCTATTAATGCTATAGATTGTAAGGAAAAATGGCTTTAAAACTCTTTCATAATGATACTAGTTAGCAAGGGGAAACAGTTTACTGAAGTGACAAAGACAAGGCAATTTCTGATCTATTAATGTCACTTTGTGATTAGCAAATGTTGAAAATCGTGAATTCTTTCAATGTAATTGGGATGTTTGTCTGACTTGGCCCTACATGGTACTACAAAATAATTTTTTGGTGTCATAGAAGGCAACTGATACAATGCTTCCCAGTCTGAAATCTGACTGTGACTGAGCTAGTTGGTTTCCAGCCAGTTTCTGCAGAGTTATGGGAATCAAAAAGCAGTTCCAAAAGCTGAGTTTGGTAAGTATAAATTCTGCAACTTAAGCAGGGGGAAAATAATCCAAGTTTGATAAACTGGGAAAAAAAAAAATCTAAAATCACCAGGGGACTAGTGATTTGGTGGAAATCAGAAGGTAGTTGACCGAGATACCTGGCATGGTCTTTCTTCTTGAATTATATTTCTTGTAGCATAAGGACTTCCTTTGCATAAAGTTGACTTAAACTGCTGTTTCTGAGCAAGGTCAGTGGTACTGGAAAGGCACTTGAATGTATGACATTGAGGACTGTTGTAAAGACAATCAGGGTTAATGGTATACAAAGGTAGGGATGAAATTTGCACACTAATGGTTGCCATTCTACTTCTTCCTTTCTCAATATTTTGGCTTATGTTTGTAGCTAACATGTTCTTGCCTGACTTCTAAAGTTTGGGGTTGCAGTTTTGATTTTTCTGTTTTTTTTTTTTCCTCCTTGAACAAGGTTGGCTGCAGAGCAACAACTTTTTTTGTTCTCCTTACAGTAAGGTTGGGTGCAGCTTGCAGTGACCTACCCCCTGCAGCTACCCAGGAAACAGGGCCATACAGCTGCAGTAGAGCTTTGTGTGGGCACTAATTAACAAGCCAGCAAAATGCATCTTGTTTTTAAAAAACTGCAAATGCTAAACATGGGGGTCAATCTTTTAATTTTAGAAATTAAGGAACAAACTTACCACAATGTCCTTAGGTATTTTTGAACAGCTCGTGAATGTAGGTATAGGTGTTTAATCCCGGAATCCATTTAAAAGGGCTTAAATCCATACATATGTACAAATGATGAATTAAGTGGATCAATTTTGCCTTATGTGTATTCATCACCATACTGTTCATTAGCTGAACAAAGAAAATAGCTTCAAGATTTCGGATCAAGAGTCTATCAAGGTTTGGCAAGCTGAACAACTTATGCAGAAGCTTAGCCTCGTGGGACATGAATGCTCTGGAGTGACCTTGAAAGCGTGATTTTGCAGGACAGAATGGGCAGGAGTGTCATGGCTGTAGGGCTGTATGAGTAGGTGGAGGGGCTTGGGTTTGTTAGCTGAACCGTGAAATCAGAAAATTCTCTGGGGTTGACCCCAGAGTACAAATGCCCTTACTGAAACAGAATACCAGAACACAATGAACTGTGGGAAATGTTAAGTATTGCCTATGACCCTGAAATATTTCATTGTGGTTAACTTCTTTAAATATTAATGATTTTGAAGCAAAACATTTGTTTCAGCATGGAAAACAAACTATTCAAAAGCCTTTTCTTTAATTGTTTTCAAGGAGAGAAAACGCTTATGTCAGAACTGCGTACACTTTTTAAAACACGTTGCAAGTACTAAGTTTTACTTAGCTGTGACACATAATAGGAATTTTCAAAAGGTATTTCTACACATAAGTTTACAGCCTGCTTCAGGAAAATAAGGTGAAAACTACGTTATGCTTGAATGTGTTCTAGTGAAGGACCAGTGTCCAGCTCTTGCAGAGAATGCCTAACTTCCTCATGTGCACCTACCTACAGCTGTAGGATAGCAGGTGGGGCTTAGGAATAGGCAACAAGGGATGATTTTTCTGAATGTTGAGTTTAGCAGAGTGTGCAAATCAATTAAGAATTGCATTACCATATAAATCTTCATTCAAATACAACTGAATTCCAGCATTGTTCAGTACTGGCCGAGGAACTTGGCTAACTAACCTTGTACAATTGCCTTTCACTTCTGGTTTGGACCAGATGACTATAAATGGCTCTGTGGTTTTGTCTAGTACCATTTGATATAGACAATACCAAAAGTCATGTAAGAAATCATTCAGCTGGCATGGTGAATTAGAAAACAGTAGAGTAACCAATTATTTCTATTAGAGTAGTAATAATGCCCACGGGATGCTTGAATTCAGTTTTTCTGGTACTACAGTAGCAGCAGAATTCCTGCTCTTAGACTGGGTTGTGTAAGCTTGCTAGAGGGCAGCATGGGGGGGAGTGGGGGGAACAACAGGAGAAAAAGGGGTTGAAAAGAAGGATTACTATTGCTCTCGTGTTGATGGGAGTGGCACCCGAGAGTGCCACAGTGTAGGATGAACTTTCATCCTGACCACACTTAGCTCTTGCCCTGCTTTTTGACCTTTGTGTCTCTTCAACTCTGCATTGTGTTTTATCCAGATCTGAAATGTGGAAAGGTTTTGGGGGAACTTTTTAATGATCTGCAGCTGAAAAAGGCTGCTTAACTGGAAAGCCTTGTTCTCACTGAAGCTCATCTTATGCTGCCTAGGCTGAGAGACAGAGTGGAAACCCTTTGACAGTGTCTGAGAAATTTAACTTGAATATGTACTGGTGTGAAGTTTGGAAAACTTTTTCCTGGTATTTTCAAGCTTGTTTTCAGAACTAAATGGTAGAAGTAGGTGTAGGTAACTGAAAACAGTTTATCGAGCTAACAGAAGACTTTGTTGTGAAACTGGTTAAGCTCAGAAAAAACAGCACTATTCTTAACTGCTCCAATGAAGTGCTGCTACCAGGAGGCATTCAACTTGACCCACCAACATCTATACTCTGTAGCTGTACTGCAACTCAACCAATGTCTCTCCATTTCATTGTGTAATTCATCCCACCATCATCGCAAGTCTGAACTACACTTGTAACCTCAACTCCCAATATGCTGAATTGGCGATAAAATCAAAGTGGGGGGAGAAATATTTTTTACAAAGAACAGACATTACTCCCTCTTGACAAGAGACAAATGTTTCATTCAAATGCTGCATTTCGCATATTGGAAACAGTAATGAATTCTTGTGCACCTTTCTCCCTAGTTCACAATGTCAGCCCCAGGCGTAGAGGCACTTCAGGCTTTTCTTACAAAATTAAATTTAATGTTACACCCTCCAGTGGAATGATGCATAAATCAAGTGTTTGATTTGCATGGACTCTAGTGAACAGCCCCATTCTGTGCAAATATAAACCCGGTCTTGAATATTATGTCAGGGACAGGAACAAAGCAATCTAGGGTTTCCAATGAGAGTCTGGTACCAAGTGTAATTCAGGCTGGTATTATGTTGCACTCATGTCAAGGCTGTTATTAAAATTCTTAGGTTTTGCCTCCTTTTTTTCATCTCAAAAGAAAATGTTTTTTCTGACCTTCTTGTATTTTGGCAAACCAGTATATACCAGTGCTATTTATACACTGTCTGTGAGGAGCTGAGATGGAATTGTTGGAGGTTTTTAGTTTTCTCTTAGATAAGCAGTGAGGCTAGCAGGATAGAGGGGTAATGAAACAAGACAAAGCAAAGATGATCATGGAATAAAAATGCAAATGGAAAGAAAAAGATTAGGTAGCTTTGTACCCTTTTTGAAAATAGGCCACCTTCCATGTGAGTATTCAGAGCCTGGACCAGGTCAGCAAAGTTAAGGGACTAGAAGGCAATAAATATATTCTGCTTCAACATGCAAATGCATTTGTGTTCAACACAATACAAATCCCTCTGCAGGGCCTTCTCCTGGAGCCAGGCTGTTAGGTACTGCGCTCCATACATCTATTACAGATGGATGTTCTTAAGTTCTTCATAGCGGTGGTGGTTGTTTTAGTCCAGTGAATTGTAAATACTGTTCCTCGCAAACTGCTGAAATTTTGATCGCTTTGTGAGCCTGAAATTTGTCGGTGAGATGCTGAGTTTCTATTTAACCAATAAAGTCTTTCCACAGTACTTGTGCATCAACTGTATCGGGCTGGGGCTTCTTCGTGTGGCTAAATAAGCCATGGTCTCATGCATTCACCTTTGCCCCGCCTCCCCCCCCAACTTCAGTTAAGGCTAGGAGCTCATCTCTTTTTCTCAGCAGATGCAGCCTGGGGGTACCCTACAGGAATTCATTGTATGGGTACTGGTTTGTACTTGGCAAGGATCTGCCTCCTAGATTTGCAGGACTCGAGGTTACAATAATGAGAGTGCAAGCAATAACGCTTAAGATAAAAAAGAAAATTTATGATTCCATTGGTGATCTATTCTCAATCTCAATTCCAACTGAATGATGCCCTCCCTTCCAAACTGTGAGTTATATAGTAAGTGGCAGCATGTGTCATAACCTATTAAACCTACTTTCCCTTAGCTTCAGAAATGAGGCTTTCTTGCATTTACTCACTTGTGCAGTAATCTTACCTTGGACAAAAACCTATCACTGTGTTAAAACATAATATGGGACTACTGATATGATTTCTGTTTTAACAGTAGGCATATAATTCTTAGCAACTTAATCTTTAGTTTAATTTTGCCTTTGTTTCCAAACAAGCAGCACACAGTTTTCTTGGATCAATCACAAACTACCAAGAAATCAAACCTGAACTTCTTCCATTTCCCCTTTACTAAAGGAGGTGATCTCCTGAATCTGCTGCTTAACAATAACCAAGACCTGGTTGGGGCCATGGTAGTCAATGGCAGTGTTGGCTGCAGTGACATGAATTGGTAGAGTTTAAGATCCAAAGGGGAGTGAGGCAGGCTAACAGCTGGATGAAGCTCTGATTGCAAGAGAATAAGCTTTGACTTTTCAAGGATCTGCTTGGCAGCATCCCGTGGGATGTAGGGCAGATGAGTCTTAGAAAAACTATCTGACCTTCAAGGACAATCTTCTCAAAGCACAGTCAACTTTGATCCTGGTGTGCAAGAAAATCAGCAGCCAAGGAAGGTGGCCAGCCAGATGGATGAAATGGGGAAATCATGTCTGAGCTGAAATTTAAAAAAAAAAAATAATTAAAAGAAAAACAACAACCCACAACCCCAAAAAACCCATGTGGGAGATGGAAGTAGGGACTAGCTACAAAAATGTATAGAAGCATCATCCATAACATTGGGAAATGATAACTAGGCTAAAATTATAATTACAATAAAGCTAGGAATGGTAAAACTCAGTTGCCTTTTAAACTGGTGTGGGATGTGAAGGAAGAAGAAAAAGTAAGAAAAGCATGGGCTCCCAGCTGAATGGGTTGGACAATAAATGATGAAGGGTACAGAAAAGGCTGAGGTGTCTGATGCTATCTTGGCGTTAGTCTTTGCTTGCAAGGTTGGGTTGCAGGACTGGTTTAGGGAGAGAGAGAGATTACCTGCTGTAGAGGACTGGATAATGACTAGTGACTGGATGTAGACAACTTTCCGGGAAGGGATGGGACAGGATGTGCCTGTGGGTGCTGAGGGAGCTGGCTGATGTCACTGCAGTTACTGTCTAAAATGTTGGAAAGATTATGGTGATTGAGGGAGGCCCCTGATGGTGGAAAAGGCAAATGCCCATTTTAAAGAAGGAAAAATAAAGCAAGAACTAGGGTCTAGCTAATTGCAGGCTTGTCAGCTTTATGTTGGGCCAAAAATTGCCTTTTTGTGTATCCCATGAATTAAGGGTCCTTCTGACTGCTACAAACTGTTTTAAGTTCCTATTATAACTTGCCCTATTGACCTTTGTGTACAGGTTTTATAACTTGATCTCAGATCTTAGGAGTCTGTACATCTTGACTTAAAATACATTCAGAAGCTTTTTTCTGCTTATCTGTTTAAAACACCTTTTTTACCTTCCTGTCTATCTCTCTTGTTATATGGTTTCCAGTAGTATTCATTATTCTCTTATCACCTGTACTGTTAAAGGAAGGCACTATGAGATGGCTGTGGTAATAATATGCATGTTACCTGTTATGCAGTGCAGATGTAATATTTTAGGCAGAGGAAATACAACTGATGCTAACTTGTTAGGGAACGATTGGGATTTATTATGATAACGTAAAAAACTGGGAAGATAAAGCAGCCCTTCCTTGCTTGTAGACCAGCTAGGATTCAAAGGTATCTGAATGGGAGTACAATCACTGTGGGTCTTGGTGACATGAGAGATTTGTGGATGGTTAAAGGCAACAGGGGAGTAAAATTCTTTATCTGCCCTAGACAGGCTAATATAAGGTCTGGATGCAAAATTCTGTGGTCAGAATTGGCTTTGGAAACCTTGGGCACTCAAACTCCTCCTAGCCTTATATATCTCATGTGATACATCTCATGTATTTAGAATCCCCTTTTCTTGTGTCATTATGGTGCTAAATGATAATCTTTATGGTGTTCAAGCTCTTATTCTGTGGCTGGTATCAGCTTGTTCTTCATAGGATCCTTCACAAAAAGAAATATCTAGTTAGTTTATTCATATAGATCTTACCTTTTGATCTGAAAATTGAGTGCTGGATAAAGCACACTGTATTGAGGGTCTGTCTGCTAGAAAGAATTGGCAAAGCAGAACATGAGTACCACCGTAAGTGTTGAGGAGGAGCATAAGGCCAGATTTCATAGGAGGCCTGAAATCTGTTATCAGTTATCACTGATGACATCCCTTGTAAAGACGATGAGCTCTGTTAGAGGGAGGGACTTAGACTCACGAGTGAAAAAGTGTGTTTATGGTCTGCTGGGTGTTTTAGAAGATGCTGGATTCCTAAGAGATTTTAGAGTGCTGTTGGAAACTATATATCAAATGCTGAGCGCCTGTGAGCATACCTGCTTTCAGTGCTTAAACAATATTTACTTTTATGGTAAAATGCACAGGACACTTGTGAGGATTGTCTTTCACCCCCATACAACTCCAACTGACTTCAAAGTCTGTTTTCTTTGAAATAAGGACTGTCAAACTGAGTTATGGGTAAATAAAATGTATTATTATCATATAAAGAAGCATAAAAATAATTTTATTAGGCTAAGACATTAACAGTTGGATAAGAAGACAGTAAGATCCACCCTAGAGTATGGCACATACCTAGCATTATAAAATGACAACAGGCTTTTCAGACTGATAATGCACTGAAGAGTGAATTTCCAAATCACTTGAAGGTTTTTGCCTTGTTTTTCCCAGTTTGTACAATAGATTATATTATCTGTATAATGTGTGTGATGTTTTCCTGCTGCCACATGGGCAGTTACGCATTTAACTCGCTGTTTCCAAAGCCCTACATCAGGCAATTACTATACGGGTGTAAAGTACCACTGCTGTTAGGCACCTACGTTTTCCTTCAGTTAGCATTTTCACTGTGAAATGTACTGAAAATATTCTAAAAGGTCAGGACTTCCATAGTATGACCTTGATACAGCAATTCACTTTGATTTAATTATCCTCTACTGATGTTTATGGAAGTCAATAGGACTTACTAATTTTCCTGTATTAAGTACAAGTTAAGTGTTTTGATGGATCGGAATGCTTTTAATTGTGTATTTTAAGTTACACACCTGCCTAAGTGCTTTGCTGAATTTGAGCCTAGGCAACTTACTGTTTTGATTGTCATAATCTATGATGGAACTTGGAAAGTTAACTAGATATTCTCAAGCAGGTGGGTGATATCAGGTGCTTATTCTCTTCATGTTCAGGTTTTTTTTACAAGCATTTTAACCTCAAGTTCTTAGCTTACTGAAGTAGCTGCTGTAGTTGGCAGAGATTGCATCTGCAAGAGGGATGTGATCTGAGCAATGAGGAATAAGATGAGGGCGTAGGTTAATCTTTGGGCTAATAGATGATTCATGATATGAAAAGGTTTGAGATCTCAAGTGCCAGGACTCATGGAAAATAAGGGCAGCTCTGCTGCTTCGTATCGGTGAGAAGGTTACATTGCAATGGGGTTTGGTTTTGATTAGGGAGGTGTTTTTCTTGCTACAGCTATACAATCAGTGCTAAGCAAAGTAAAATCTTTGTGTCTGTCTGTCACCTTGTTTTATTATAGAATTGAGGGTGGCATTGGTATGATAGTAGTGTGTAGTGAACTGTCTTCATGTCTCTTGCCTGGCGGAAAGAGGTGTGCTATACTGGCTGCCTTGAACACTTTCAAGTTGACGATCTAGTTAGACTGATGAAAATCTGTGCTCTTTTTGGCCTATCATGGTTGCAAGGTGAGGATGGGGGATCTTTCAGGCAAGGCACCAGACTACTTCAACATGAAAGGCAACTGAGTTTGTAAGTCTGCCACAGACCTGCTGTATAAACTTTGGCAACTTCCTACATAATTATGTCCATAGAGTGCCCATCTGTGAAATACGCAGGTAAACACTTTGTCACATTTAATCTGTTACCTAGGCTTAAGCATCTTTGGATGATGACTTTGTGTCATGTCACACTTAATAGGGCCTCAGAATTTTGGGTTGGGGTTCCAAAGCGCTTTTCACAAGTGCCTTTCAGGTAGACTTAAAACATGCTGGAAATGTCCTGTCAAATTCTTTGAGGCCTCTTTCAGGGAGGACTTGGATACAGTAGTGTTGGCTCGAAGTACTTCTCACTCTTTTGTTGTTGAAAAAAATTCATTGCTCTAGCACTAGAAAGGATGTATTACTTGGAAACTGTATGTTCATAGTCCATTTATAGTCCTAATATGGCATATAATCATGCTGGTTTTAACTCTTTTCCCATAAGTATCACTGCTGGCCACTGTTAGATGCAGATTTAGACTAAGATCTGGTCTAATAGAGTATGGCCATGCTTTAATAAAAAAAAAAAATTCATTTAGTGCCCTATTGAGATCAAGCAGTCACCTTGAAAGACTTTAAGTTTATCCCCAGAAGTGTGGTTCTCTATAGGAAGTATCGTTGGGAAACATCCAAAATTTTATGCCTTACAGAGTCACTTAAAAGTAAATAAAACTTTAGTTGCTTTAGGATTATTTAAATGTATCTAGTTAATAACTGATACCTGAACACACCTAGCTCTGTAATGTGCTTTTAGGGATTGACAGATCTACCCGTTTTGGTAGTCTTGTATGCAATTACGAGCATTGTGCAAATCTTGACTTGTACAAAGGACATGACTGTTGCGATTACTGGGAGTGTATAACCACAGGAATGGTCATATTGGAAAACCAACCTTATCAAATGCTTTGAAATGCTTCCAGAAGCTGTCCATGTGTATACATTTCCAGGCTCCTATTCTTAGCTCGCACGTCTCTTCTCTGGGTTTTTGCTACTGTTTTAAAAGGCAAGAGTTTGGCATCTGCACTTTGACAAGAGATCATCTCTGGAACCCTTTTGTCAGGGCCAATAAGACAACTGTTTCTCAACAGAGATTAAAGATTTTGTTTTTGAGGAAATCAAAGCTTGATGTAGGATTTTGTAATGCACTTGAAAATTAGGATCACATCAGATCTCTGTTGTCATCATTGTGATGAAGGGAGGATGTGAATGGTGACCCTTGTCTGGATTGAATACATAATAAATAATGTAGATGGTGGGAATCTATTTTAATCAAAATGGGGGAAAATTTCAGCTTAAAAATATAATGTAGAAAAAACTGTTTTTATCCACTCTACCTAGTAATGTAATATCACAAAGTAGCAAAGGATCTCATTCTTAATACAAATGGGGAGAATTCAATTTATTTCAAAGAACAACCTTAATAACATCCTTGGAAGGCCTGACTTGCTTTCAAATTTTCTCATATGAATGACGATGTAGTTTAGGGATGTCATCTCTAATAAGTTTGCTCTAAGTTGGAAATCCTGAACAGCAAAAAAAAAAAAAAAATCCCCCTCATCAGCTTCACCATGCAGGATCTAATAGATCCATGCAAGTGCACGTGCTGGTGCAGCTGGCTGAATTGCATCCCCTGCAACCAAGTTTCTTCTTGCAGACGAAGAGTATTGCCCTTCCAGCTTTTTAAAGTGGTCTTTAGCATGTTGAATCAGAGTCCTGTTTTTTAGAGCTTAGAAAGAACTTGGCTCAGGCTAAGTAATGATTTTTGCCTCAGCAATTTACCTATTAAATTCCTGAGGAAAACAACTGCAAGGTTATTCAGTGAAACAAGCACAAAATATACCTACCCAGTTAGCTCTGTGCTTTTATATTCAGTCATGAAGACTAACAAATAGGAGATGACTGCTGTGGTAAAATCCAAATGTAGGTATTTGCTATCATCTTTGCTAATGGGAGAAAAATACAGTATACCATTGGCCTAAAGGCTCTAGCTGTGATTCTTTTGTAACTTGGAGTGCATTAAAAAAGCTTCAATCAGCAAGATAAGTTAATTTTTTATGACCTTTATAAACTCTTTTAGTCTGGAACTTGAACATCTCTTTAAGATTAAATGTTTAAATCCTTTTATCTCAGGATTGCTAAGCATCTTGAGGTCTCCTTTATTTCAGAAGAAACCTCCAAAATCTGTAAAGAAATTCTGTTTGTGACAATTGTTGTCAAAGGAATGATTAGCTAACGTGGAACTCTAAGGTTTTTAATGGTTCTCATATCTACAATACTAATCTAACAGAGGAGAGCTGCTTTCTCTTAATGTAGGACTTAGGGTGTGCATTG
>NW_008825107.1:564413-603178 GCF_000699105.1 Pygoscelis adeliae
TTGCAAACGCTTGGAAGAACAAACTGACTTGTCACCAGAGTAATTATTTTGTCCTGCCACAGGTGTTGCCTTGGCCAAAGAAATTGAAGAAAAGGACATTCTTCTCTTCCGTGAAAGGCAACAAATGTAAACCACTGGGCTGCTTTGAGAAATTGCACTGGAACTGAAGTTGTAGCGCATCAAAGGAAACAGGTGAGAAAATGTGGCTAACTTCAGGTGGGCTACTTGGCTGTCACAGCTCAGCTCCATTCTAGGGCTTCCTGTTCAAAGTTGGCTTTATGCATATGTGCATTTCCTTAGTTGTACCAGAGGATGGATTATGTCTCTGATAGCAGTACCACTGGAACAGCCTACTGCATTTCAGTGAAGCTAGTCTCCTACATATAAAAAGCTGTTTGCTCCTTGGTGTGCGGGTTGATTAGTTTTTAAACTAAGCTATTTCCATTTTGTTTTGATACTTAGTGCTCAAAATGACAAAAGGAAAATGGCAGCAGTAGAATATTGGCGAATTAGGTACCAAGTATTGTGTGTTGCCCCTATTTAGGGGATAAGTTCAGCTAAAGATTCACTGTCCAGAGTTGGATACCGACACTGTAATCCCCCAAGTACTTTTCTAGATCTGACAGAATGAGTTTTGTAACTTGAAATAGTATCTTTAATCAATCAACAGCTACAAGTAGGAAAAATAACAGCGATGGGGAGAAGGTGCCTTTTCTTTGTCTGATCAGAATCTGAGATATATTAAAGTCTAATATATTTTCTCCCAACTACATCAGTTAGTCTAATGAAAGATATTCCAACTACATACCTTGTCTTGCCTTATTCTCTACACTGACCATTAAAGTGGGCCGGCTTAAATAGAAATGTTTGGGTTTTGGGGTTTTTTCTGTGTCAAGCTAGATGAGATGGATTCACCTGTTCTTAATGCTGGCTAGAATGATGAGCAGCTATCCTGGGTTGTATTCGATGTGGTTGCAGGCAAATAGTTTAAGATTTTTCTTTTGACTTAGCTGCATTAACTTGTTGGTGTCTACGGTTGACGTTTTGCTATCAATTGCTACAAAGTCAAGAAACGTGTGTATTAATCATCTATTGGAAAGTGTGGTGGTTACAATACTGACTTCAAAGTAATTTAATTTTTCTTTCTGATACTCTGAGATTCCTTCATTTTGTGTTGGTTGAGTTTTTTGTGGGTTTTTTTTAAGGATATAGAATAACTCATGGTTGCTATTTATTTAATTCACTTGTAGTTTATAACTTGATATCCTCGTTTGATCATGCACCAAATCAAAAAACCCATGTCAGACTGAATGCAGAAAAGGATACTAAGGTTTTGCATAGCACTAGCAACAAATGATTGTGCATAATTTTGTGGAAATAAGGTTGATTAGGGAAGTTTCTTCTCCTTTTAATTTACATACAAGAAGTCTCTCTAAATATAATTGATCTAACCAGGCATGACTGCTGCTTATACTTTCCAGGAGTATTTTTAGAAAACTGAAGACTGACCAGAAATGTACGGCTGCCTCATTTTGTGTAGAAATCTGTACCTGCTGCACGCTGCTGAACAATACAAAATGTGTTATTGATCATATACATGATTGGATGGAGGTTAGTAGAGGGGAATACCCTCTGTAAATTTCCTTTGATCCTGCTAAATGTTGCTACCAGTGTGCTACAGGAAATAAGTGAGTGTAATGATTTTAGAGTGGCGGTATTGTTGGCTATATCAAAGATGAAACACTGCCTGTGTTCCCTTAGCAGACTTTACAGTAGTGCCACCATGAAAGATCTGAAGATCATTATTTACTGGAAATAAAAGAACAAGGCAGAAATCGATTACTACGACACTAGATTTATGTCTCCATTGCACTCTATATACATCTCTTATTTGTTCTAACTTCATGGAACGATATTTAATACATAATGGAAAGAGGCTTTTGCTTTTGATTTATTTTTTGTTTATTATTTTTGGCATTCCTTGGAGAAATTCTGGAAATCAATACTTGGATGTAAGTGTGCCTGGATGTAGGTAGTAGGAGGCAGTGGCAATTGATGTATCCGTGCATTTTTGCACTGACGTGAGTATCTGGCATACACATTACTCTGTTTTTGCAGTAGAATGTGCTCAGCCTAAGAGGGGAGAAAGTTGTATTTCTTCCATCATCTGTTTACATAAAATGATCCAAGAGGCATAGGTAAATTTGGGTAGTTAACTTAAAGCTTGGAAATCAGTCCCACTGAAGTATTTAGTTGCAAGTGTAAATATTTGTTGCATCAAGATAAGAGATGAAGACAAATGTTCTTGATGATGGAAAACATGAGCACAGATCGTCTTAAAATGAAGCAGGGGATGGGGGGATGCCAAGTGCTGAGAAATTTCAAGTGAAGTCAGAAATTGCTTGAAAATGGACATAGCTTTTATTTCTCTACTGTCTTTTGACCCATTAGGTGGCGCTTAGTTGACTTTTGCCCTTGCCCCAATTTCAATTGAGCATCTTAGACATTACAGCTCCTGCAGTCATGTGTTAAAGGAAAATGCAAAACACTACTTTTCTTAAGATAAAATAGTGGGATTTGTTTTAAAAGTCCTAAAGTTGGTCACATGCTGCAACAGAAGTTGCTATTGCATTAGACCTTATAGAGGTTTGAAAGCAAAGTCAGTCTGTTGTTCCCCGAGTACCTTTTGGCCAGATAAAACAGGTAAATAGTTGACAAAATAAGGATAGGATCAACTATCTGGCTAGCTGGTACATGGTAAGGCACAAATCAAAGGCAGTGATGTGAGATGTCACAACTCAGAGGGCCACCCAAAGTACCCAAGAAAGAGCACAACATGACCTCAGATCCCCTCCCACCAATGCTGTGTTATCACAGGCTACAAAACATGAGGTTCTCCACAAAAACAACCCTCCTCCCCAAACAAGCATGTGCATTGGAAGCTTGTTGTTACTCCTTTTTTTCTCCTAATGTCTCATTTGTAGAAGGGCTTGTTAAAGCTTCACTCGCCTGTGTATAGTCTGCATAATCTATGACCTTTAATAGTGTTCAAGACCCTTGTGGGGGCTGTTACTTCCCTCCTGCAGAGAAGATTTCACTGTTGTGTACCTGCAAAACCAGTGACTGGGCCAGTCACTGAGGTGTGGCAAGACCTAATCTGATAATAGTTCCATACCTGCTCACTGTGTGGTGGGCAAGGTGCAAGGAAGGGAAAGATTTCTTGACGTCTTCCCCCTCCCCCAATTTAAAATAAGGGATTTGAATATTGTTGGTTCAAATTACAGTAACAGTGAATATAATCTGTGGATGACTTGCGACCGTTCAAGTTGACAAAGAAGGTTGGTTATATGAAACAGCACTAGGCTTCACCCAGAAAAATATCTACTTTTCCATTTCAAGGGCAACTTGGAAACTCTGTACTTGCATGGCAATGTAAAGCATTAAAATGCTTCCCCTTCCGCACAGATTAGTTTGTGACAAGGGGAAAAAAAATCACGCTGCTTCCCAGGCTGAAATGTTTATTCCCTTTATTCCTTGTTGGCATTTAGTCATGAATATGAGCAGCAGATGGCCAACAGCAATACTTTGGTGTTTTTCCTGTTCAGCACGAACCAGCGATATCTCAGATTCTGGGTATCTTCTGTGGTTGTGCAGTTCTGAAAACACCACTACCTTGCAAAAACATCTATCGGTAACAACTTCTAGCTGATGTATATAGCTTTATGAAAAAGAGTCAGCATCAGCTGAAGTCTAACAATGTGTCTCGACCAGGGCTTCCTGGAGCAGTGTGATCAATATCCTCAGTTAAGTTTATGAGGATGCCGTGAAACCCTCTAAATGCAGTGGCATTCTCTCCAACCTTTCTTGTAGCCCATCAATTACAGACTAAAAGGTCAGTCTTGCTGTAGGAAAAGTCTGTCTTCAGTAAAGATTTTTTTCTATTTTTCTTGCTGGGGGTGTAGGGAGATGTTTGTTTTGGCAGGAGCAGTTCCTTTATAGCAAACCTTGCCTTGCCAAAAGCGCCTGAGAAGAATCCTTCTTGTTATTCTGCACTTCTTGCTATTCTATTTCTGAATCCTCTCTGGTAAGTCAGGGGTATTTTGAAGCTTGTGACTGTCTGCTCCAAGTAGTGAAACAGCCAGTGGTGATGCCCAATCTGTACTGAGCTGGCAGGGAATAAATGGAGCTCAAAAAGTAGGTGCCATTGTTACACTGTTAACAATTTTCTGCTTTGCTGTCAGTCCTCTCAAATGATTCCAGTTTTCCCTGAAGTACTCCACGAGGTTATGAAGCTAACTGTGAAGGGAACGCCTGTCTTGTGTCTGCCTTGATGTTCTCTATGTTCTTTGAGTATGCAAAGCTTCTCGCATATTTGGTTGTCTGAATACAAGGCAAAGAAACAGCCCTGGTGTACTGGCTTGATGTTTCTCTACTCCAACCTTAGCTAGGCAAGAGGCTTCAGCAGTATGGCGTTTCTCAACCTCTTCTGAGTAGAGCTTTTGGAAATTCATTTCATTAATGATCAGTTATTTTGAAAATTGTCAGCATTGGCGTAGCTCCATTCACCCTGGTGCTCTGACTGCAAGTAGGAACAGTTTGGCCGTCACTGAGTGGTTTTGAATGCAGCTCTCTAATGCTTTATTGAAAAACTGTCACCAAATGCATATGCCTTCATGTATATTCATAAATTACTTGCAAAGTTCAGCAGATAATAAAGGGGATGGAAACAGAGGAGGAAATACTAAGTAAATATCTTGAAAAATACAGTAGAAGTGAGTAAACACCTTTTTCAAAAAACGTGAGTAGTCCAAAGCTAACAACTTTAGTATCCTTTTTAAAAAAAGGCAATTTCTAACCCTGAATTCTAAATGAAAGCTTTCTGGCCAGAGCCAAATCTCACCCTGGGGAAAAACTGGAGGAAACCCTCCATGTTAGGCTGGGCGCAGCAGTGATGTTCCTTCTCTTTCCCCCCCTCTGCCCCCGCCCCCCCCCCCCCCCCCCTTTCCCCCACGCCCCCCCTGCCTCTCTCTGCACAGGCACAGAATTTACGTCCCATACCTGGAGGGTTCTGAGCCCACTCTTCCACCCTATGCTCAGGGTAGTTCTCAGGTAGAGACATAACCAAAGAGATGGTCAAGATGGATCACGTGTGTATTTTCATGTCCTCTTTTTTTGAGGCTGTACCCTTAGAGTCAGCAGTTGGTTGCTGGCATTGGGGTGTAGGGAGGATTTCTTTTGGGTAGCTTAAAAGGACAAGGGAAATGCACTGAAGGAAGGGATTTATGTAAACAGTACATATGTTGATGATAATTTCGTATGAGATCTTGTTGTGCGTTAGGTTAAGTGGAAGCCGCTGTTTGTTAACGGCTTGCCAGCCTCATGATTCCACGAATGGATTTAATACAACTTACTACCGAGGACAACTGCCCCATTAGCTTTGCTTCACAGTTCCTCTACTCGGGGAAACCTGGCATCAAACATGATGCCAAAAGCAATCAGGGCTATTCCCAGGGCAGGCAAACAACTGTGCAGTCTTTTCTGTCAGTGCCTCCAAGGAAACCTGCCGCAGCACAGCCGGACCTCTGCCCTTTGTGCTTGTGCTGTTGCAGCAGCCTTCCTGTCTCGTGCAGTTTGCTTTTTTGCAGAAATAAGCCACAGGCAGTTGGATTCCAAACAATCCCAGCCTTGAGGTGTCTTTAAGGACCAGATTTTAGCAGTTGTTTATCGCCCAGTTAGGGCATGTTGGTACAGGATTAGGAGGTGTTGGATGGGGGTATTGGCCCAACCAGCAGATAGGAACAGAAAGGACTGGGAGAGAAGGCTGTGGAGAAGCTCCTCCAGCTCTGTCGCTGTGCCTATTGCTGTGGCCAACTCACCGCACACTTTCTGGATGCTCATGCTTCAGAGAATAAGCACATTTGTATTGCAACTGTACTGCCCTGCCTGACAGTGATTAAGGGTACTTTTGGAGTCAGTCTGGAATGAGAGCTGGACACATGTCATATGACTGGGTCAGGAAAAAAAAGACAGCTTGTTATTGTGCCCCATCAACCAGGTATGGAGCTACCACCTGACTTCAAGAGGGAAGGGTGCAGAAGTCCCTCCAGACAAGTGTGGGGTTTTTGTTTGTTTGTTTTTTCCTTGGTTTCCTTTAGCTAAAGGCAGACTTTAATTCTGGAGAAGCCTCAAACTATTTCCTTTGATTTACCAGTTTTAGGGCAAGCCATAAAATATTTCAGCTCTGTCGGCTTAGAGGTGACTGTAAACAGGTGAAAATGTAGGATTAAAATAGAAAATTAGTTGTAGCCATCAAGCTCACCACAAAGAACTACAGTACATTGCTGATAAATCTCGAGTGGTGTATCTGTATGTATATCTCTGTGTGTGTGTGTATATATTTTTTCCTATCTACGCTATCATCTTTGCACCCAGAGCAGATGAGCAAATGAAATTAATTTCCAGAAAGGAATACATAGTGTCTCTAAATCATCCTCTGTTTTAGAAACCTGGCACAGTTCCAGCTTTGGATTATTTTTATCTATTTTGCTTTTTGGTGGGGAGGAAGGAACAAATCCTTCTCCCGGAAGTACTGCCATTCACGTAAGGGGTGACACAGGCCTTGTGCAGCGCATGACAGGAGGTAGGCTGTTACATGGTAAAATTGGATGGCTGCTAGGCATCTCCGCACAGTTTAATGAACTTTTGTACGAATGTGTTTGAAAAATCACTACATGGGTACACTATTTGGCTGAAAATCCTTTTAAGCATCCAATCAGACAGTAGAAATCACACTGTGCTTCAGGGAACTGATCGCGCGACATGATGGCTGCTTTTGTAAGTGAATGACTTGTGAATTACTCATACTCTACAGGTTAGTTGTTTATAAGTACTTAAAGCTACTAATCTGAATAATTGATATATTCTGTTTTTCAGAAGTCAGAATTAATTTTCTAATCACGAGGCAGTCACTGAAAATGAACACTATATATATTTCTCATAATATTTTACATTTGCAAGCTGCAGGCAAAAGTAGTTGCTCTCATAAAGACTAAATTGTCCCTGCACTGTTGTGGCTGTAGCATTATAGAATAGTGCCTTTAAATAGAGTGAGGCCCTGCCCGTGCCTAAGCTTGTCTACTTTTGTAGACACGGAGAGGACTACATCAATTTATTTCTGTAAGTTAAAGCAATGGATCTTCTATGGTGTAACTCCAGCCCTTAGTTTCCATCTGCATGACAACCTGAGACTTGTGTCAGTGTGCTCTAAGGAAGTGCCGTCCCTTGGGCATGTGGCTTGGATGGGCTACGTGTGCTCCTTGTTGGCTGCTGTGAAAATATCAGCTGATGCAGTCTGCAGACCTCTGAGGCATCTACAGCTCAGCATGGTCTCACAGCTGGGACGGCAGCAAGGGCTGGCTAAGTAGAGCTTAATTGCTTGAAGTGCATCTGAATGTTCGTGTAGGCCGTGTCTTTAAAATGAGAGGTAGGAGGATTTAGTCAGTGACAGAGTCCTCTTTCGTGTTGAACTCTATTACCTGTAATGAATGACTTGACTGAGATGAGCAATGCTAAATCCTGCATCTTGGAGCAAAAAAACAGTGGACTGTGCCACCATGGAGCCCAATGGCTTCAGCAGGCCCTTTACGAGGTATCACTCTACTTCTGCACAGGCTTCAGTGTGCACGGCGGTCTTTAAACATACTTGTGAAATTATAGTGAGGATGTAGTTTCAAAATACAATAGGAAAAATGGGCAGTAAACACCACAATTTGAGGTGTAGACGGGTGGCATACAATTTTCAATATACAAACGTTTGTGAGAGGAACTAATAGCAGCTTGCTTCCTGTGATATGGTCCCAAACAGGAAAAAGGCATCCTCTGCTCTAAAGAGCAACTAAGGTACTGTTTTTCCCCCCAGTAGCTCCGGTAAGCAAGAAAAAATGCTGCAGGAGCAGCCCCTTAATCCTGTCACTGCCTAAAGACAGCAAGATTTGCTCGAGGACAGTTTGTTGAGGAAAGATTTCTGACCTGGAAGCAAAGTGTAAATAAAGGTAACTCTTCCCTGGCTCCCTCTGCTTGCAGGCATCCAGTTCAGGACAGACTGTCTGTGATACCATGGTCGTAATTCAAAGCCTTTTCTAAATAAATTATAAATAAAGCCAGTGAAAACTTAAATGCGGCATATATTAGATTTCAGTGATGAAGCCTCTGATTAATATAATGAAAAGCCTGGTTTAATTACATTACCTTCCATTAGCTCCCCTCTTCCTTTTTTTGTAATGGTTTCTAAGGCTCTGTATACCTCATCCCTGCTGGGACTTTCATCCCACGTTTATTCAAGTGAGATTTCTGCTTTCAAAACTGCACCTTTCATCAATCTCCTATTAATTAGCCAAATGCCGCATCATATTATACATTGATGCATTCAGTCGAGCGTGTGCCATAATGAGAGGAGAGCCCACGGTCTGTCCAGGCTCCTCTTAGGAGCTGGTCATTGGTATTCCATGATAAGTCAGCTTACTGTAATTTGAAATTGGTCTGCCGTCCCATTAGGAATCTGCCCGATCAATACCAAGTGAATTAGAGTTTCAGTGATCTGATTAACTCCCCATTATTTTCTACCCTGGCTGATTTAGAATGCATGATGAGACAATATTCCAGTTTCTTTGCTTTATCCCAGTTTAAATGAAATATAGACATCTGAGGAAGCAGTGGCTGTGCATTTGATTTGGCTGTGCTGTAATAAAGTCAAACACTGTAAGTGTCTGCCTCTCCGTGACAGCTGGGAGCGAGAGCTGCCATGCCGCACAGAGGGACTGTGGGCGGCTAGAGGGGACAGGGCTTTTTCTCTGCACTGCTGCTCCTTTCTAGCTCATCTGTTCTGTGCCTTGGTTGAGCAGAGTTGGCTAGGTACACGTTGAGTTGGTAGATGGCCATACTATTTGTGGTCCTGTGCAAGTAACGAGCTGTATGCAGGTGTATGCTTTCCTGAGTAGTAACCCAAGGTTCAGAGGTGGAAAGCTCTGTGTGCAGACCCAAATTTGGTTTGAGCCTGAGACAGGGCCAAGGCCTAGAAGATATGCAATGGAAATGGAGATACGCTCTGAATTCATCTACGTTCATGGGATCTCTGCCATCATGAAAGAGGGAAGTTAGGAAATCTCATCAGATTTTGTTATATCTTAAGTACTTCATCTTCAGGGCATGGATGATAATTTCTTGTGTTGGCAGCTTGTAGATGCAATCCCTAAATGGAGCTTCCAGTTGCTATTTTATTGCAAGTATATAACAACATGAAACAGGACCAGAAAAAAAGGCTTCAAGGTAGTTTTTAAGGACAAATGTTGCTGGCTTTTGTTCATCTGCTAATTTTGAAGTGATGTTAATAGGTCCTAATTATAATTTCTTTTTTTATTCTTAAATTTACACTTCCAAGATAAAAAGGCTTAGTGTACTGCCAATTTCCTTGGCAGTGCACATTAATATTGGCCTGGGGAAACAGTAGTGAAAGAGCAATTCCTATTTGCTGCAAAGAACTGTACAACCTGATCACCCTAATGCCAACTCTGTCTCAGTGTTCACTACTCATTGGTTGTGGAAAAGAAGACAGTCAGAAAAGATTGCCTGTGTGATATCCAGAGATGTTTCAACAAGGTATTCCTACCTAAAGAACTTGTCCCTAAAAAATCAGACCTTGCCAGCTACATATATGAAAGACCAAAAGGGCAAGGTTTCTAATCATGCTTAGATACTCAAAAAGAGGATTTGAATCCAAAGCAGAAGTTGCTCTATTTTAAAATGTACAGTCTTAATGTACCAGTAGACCAGAATTACGAAATACTTTCCCTAAATCATTTTCTGATTTTTAA
The DNA here is from genome assembly GCF_000699105.1 of Pygoscelis adeliae. NCBI lineage: Eukaryota > Metazoa > Chordata > Aves > Sphenisciformes > Spheniscidae > Pygoscelis > Pygoscelis adeliae. The sequence continues at coordinate 574,283 of NW_008825107.1, forward strand.
AGCTGCAGATGCATTTATTTTAGGAGACAAAATCTTGTTTGTATTCCCCTTCAAGTTGTCAGTCCTAGCCCCTTTAATGTATTTCAGGGCATAAAATAATGAGCAGTGCTGCACATTTTGTGTGCTAATTAGGCAAAAAATGGGTCAGAATCTGCTTAATATGTGCAATGAGTGTATTAATATTAATTCCTATCTTTTACAAATTAATATAGATTTGCTGAGTAGTACATGTGTAATACATAAATACATAACATAAAACTTTAATGCGGGCATGCTCTTGTACCTCCTGCCAGTATACATTGATGTAATTTTAGTGTTTCTTTATTGTTGCTTCGTAGACAGTTTATAGGTTTGTCTTGTTTTTTTGTTGTGGGGTTTTTTTTTAAATGAGAAAAGAAAATAGGAGAGAGAAGACTTTCAAGTGCCGAGAGTTTGAGTCATCTGTGAGCAGTGAACCTGGAAACTTTGACTCTCAAGGTTAAGCCTCTGTTAGTGCTCTTCAGGGATCCTGGGGCAGGACACCACAGATGGGATGGTAAAGCTCTGTACATAGCCCACTAGAGGGTGACAAAGCCTAATGTTAAGAACGTGGAGGTGACACGCTCCCCTGGGCATCGGGGAGGGTCCAGAGCCCTTGGCATCCTCCTTTTCTGCCTGGGGGAACACCCCGTGGTCCACCTGCCAGGCTTAAAATGCCCATGTCTAATGGCATAAACCATCCCCGCCTGAGACACATGAGCTGGGCCTTCAGCTCACAGGTAGTAACCACCTCATGGATCTTGTCATAGTATCATGAGATGGAGGAAACAATTTACACTCCATTTGTGCTAAAAGTTATGGGAAAAATATTAGAGCAGTTGCAGGACAGCTGACCTGATCCACAGTACCATGTGCAAGGGTTGAGAGCTGTGCATTACATGGTCAGTTTTGCCAGCAGATGAGACAAGGAGGTGTGGAGAGGTGGCCATAAACTAACTTGGTGAGTCAATGGCCAATTGGCCTATTCCAAACCCACTGAAGCTGGTGGAAAGGTGAGCTGTTGACTGGGCTAGGCTTTTGATCATGACCGTAGCAGAAAGGCACACTAGGTTCTGTCCCAGCGAACCTAGTTGGCTGGAAAGAGACCCTGCGGTGAGCTTTGGCTGTAGCGCTCTCAAGCATGTTGTCTCTGCAGAGAAATGTCATTTAACAGCATGATGCATGACAGGCCTGTGGGAGACATCTTGCCCTGCAAAATGCCTCTTAAATTAGAAAACTACCCATTTTGGTAGTCACTACCATCTCTGTGCAGGTATTAAGACTAAGTCCAGGATTTTCAACCTGTGCCTGATTGGTTCCTCAGAGTTGGCAACTCCAAAATCTGCAGAGCAGCAGTGCTGAACTGGTCCAGTTCAGACACCCCATGTGGGCTTCCACATGTGGATGGGCGGATACCACATTTCTGATGGTGAAATGGGAAATGTGAGGTCTCTGCTAGATCTGAGGTGGAAGAGCTGGTACTACCCAGGAACCAGGGGCTGAAGTGAAGCCTCACCTGATTTGCATTGAAAGCACCAGCAGGCTGTTAGGTGCCTTCCTCAGATGTCTTTTGTTGCCTGCTTATGCACTGGGCGTGCAGAAAGCAGCTATGCCCACCCTGTAGGTTTTCATTAAATAGATACTTAGTTGAGTGTTTTGCATCTCACTCTTATGCTGAGGTTTCTTTAGTGTTTGCAGTGTCATTCAGTGGCGTTGGGGGGTTGATGAAGATGAATATAACAAATTTCCAGGAGAAATGTTGTGAGCTCTGGGCTGTGTGTAGCTTAATGTTTAAGTGCTATGGACCGATTCAGTATCTCTCAGGGACTGAGGAAAGAGAACTGGAAGGGGAGAGAAAAAAGTGTTGGTGCGCATTCCTTTTAGATTATAATGTTATTTTATATGAAAGTGTTGCAGTAGCATGAAATTACATCTCAAAAGTGCTAGACATCTTTGGAACTGTGCAAATTGTGAAGTCCTAAATAAAATTTTTTTAGGTTTTGAAATAAGTTTGCAACGGATTTCAGGCGTGATTTTACTACTTCAATGTTTTATTATTATTTCTGAGAAACCTGTATAGAACTCTATTAATTAAAACTCAGACTGACATTTTGGTTCCTTAAGATTTAGGAATTAGTGTGATTTTTTTCTCATTAGTGCATTTATTGCAGTGTTCGTCCTTTTAATTAAGCATTAAGTCCCTCCAAGGTGAGTTTTATCATCCCATAATGCATCTGGGCTTTCACTACTTGTCTAAATACACATTAGGGGATGACAGCCACTTTGGAGAAACCTTAATTGTGTTATCACTGAAGTTTGATTCTTTCATTTGTCTATTTTTAGATGATAGGTTTTAATTTCTTTATGGCCTGCTGCAAGTATGCAGGAAACCTACTGGGATGGCAGTTGTGTCTAATGTCAGTGTTGCCCTACGTGGGTAGGAAGGCTGAATTCACAGGACTTGAGAAGGACCTGAGCCCCAAAGCCCAAAGAGGTCTTTCTACTGGTTGTGGTGGCCTTTGGAAGGGATCCAGGATGTGGTGCTGGGCTGAGAGCTGCTGGTCCTGCTTGCTTATCGTCCTGGAGAGACGGCACACACAGTGAAGTGTGCTGGCATGCCTCGTGTCGTGCTTGGGCTTTCCAGCCGGCAAGTGAGGCTGGTGGCGGGCTCCATCTGACACAGTCAGCTAAGCTTAAAAACAGCTACTGTGCCTGTACTTGGGTGCGGGTTAAGGAGAGCATAAAGCTCAGATCTACAGAGATCTTCAGGCCTCTGTTTCCCATGTAAAATATTGAGGGGTGGAGCCCAGGCTTCCATGGTGCCAGTCAGTTCATGGAAACGGGGGGATGTCTTGTATCTATACACATACATACGTATGTGTGGTATATACGTGTGTGTATATAAAAAAAAGACCATTTTTGTCCTAAAGAATTTACAGTGTTAGCACTGGAAGTGACATTTGACATTGGGTGAGCACACAAAGAAGTGATGTGTAGTGACTGAAAAGTGTACTATAATGAAATTATCCCTACAGATATACTCAGCTGCAAATACAGTCCGGTAAATAGTAGTTTTTGCAGTATGGACATGTATATATTTATAGCGGGAACAGAGGTGATATCGTCAGCCTACTTCAATAAGTCATTGTGCTGTCACCAGATGGCAATGTAATGATACTTTGTCATTATTTTGCCTTGATATGTCACTGCCAACTTGTACTTGGTGTTTCCCTATAAACCCTCACTAAAGGAGTTATATTAAAAAAAAAAAAAGTTTTTTGTTTCCATTTTACCTTGTTGTTGCTAACTTCTTTATTTACATAAATAGTTTTAAGGAGTGCAGGAATTAAGAAACGAATTTTGCATGGGTGTCAACCTTGCAGGTCCAAACACCCCAGGCCAAATAGAGAACCTTGTGATTTATTTTCATGACTGTTGTTGCTATGAGCATTAACATGTGAATTATTTGTTTATTTTTTTGATGAATGCGTCATGATTGTAAAATGGAGGAGTTGAGCAGCAATACAGATTTTTCTCAGTAAACAGAAAAGACTGAAAAAGGGCAATTTTTTTATATAAGTCAGACTAAACACTCGGAAAGGAGGAAAAATTATTGCTATTTGCCTGAGCTGTGTTACTTCTGACTTAGTGAGAATTGTGTGTGATTTAATAAACTTAAATTTGGGGAGCTTGGGTAACATCTAGAAAATCTCAGCAAAATGAGCTTCAGGTTCCTTAACTATTACTATGAAGCTTGGATATTCTTGTGTTCTCCAATCTTTAAAAAAAAAAAATAATCATTAATTTGTATTTTTCTTAACCCTAGTACAAAACATATCTTTAAAATAACCAACAGTAGTGAAAACTAAACTTGGCATACTACAAGTATAGTAGTATCAAAATAGTACATCTTCCATGTGCAGAGATAAATTACGTGTATCTAATTTTCATATAAAACTCCCTTCCCTTCCTTTTGTGGCTGTCTGACCCTGAAGAGCTTAACACCCTTCTTATCTGCTTTCCATCATTTTTTATGTGATACTTCTGTCGTTGCTTTGAAGGAATTTAACTGTTTCTTCTAGAAATGTCACTTCAAGTCTGAGGATGTAAAGACAAGAAAACTAAAAGCACAGTCAATTACAATGTGTAAAATCTCCTTATAAGAAAAATACCTTTTCAGTCAGGTAAATAGCACAAAAAGGATTGTGCTTCTCAGAACTGTGCTGTCCAAGCAGGGTCATGGTTTACTAAAACCTTCTCAGGCTGGGCAGCATGTGTGCTCCTGAAGACCAACAATGACCCATCCAAGAGTTGAACCCAATGTGTGTTTTCATCCTTGCCCTCGGACTCTCCTTAGGAGTCAGTCAGTGTGTCCAGGAGGCAGTGGACAGGCATCTGAGCAAAGGTCCTTAGCTAGAAGCAGACCTGCTCATCCTAAACCCAAATCTTAAGTTGAGCTTTAGTAACAAGGCCAGGTGTTGAGAAGAAACATGGTTGGCCCAAAGAACGGATTTCTCTTCCTGTTCCTGAGACTTCAAAAACACAAGAGTGAGCTGTGGGGAACATCTGAGAGGAGGGAGCGTGGTGCCAGCTTTGTATGTCACCCAGGATGGACAGCGTGAAGTCTGTGGAGCAACCTGTTCTGGGCTCTGTGCCACTCCACTTGATGTGAACAATTATCACGTTCACTATTGTGCACTGCTTGTGCCTGTGAACAATGTGATTGGTTTCTGACCAAAGAATGGGATTAAAAAATCGTCACTGTGATTCTGGTGTACAGTTTTCTCACTTTCTTCTGAACAACTACAATCTGTACTTCTGGCACAGTTGGAAAGGCTTGTAACTGGTGTTGGTGAGGCAAGTCTGGGAGCCATGGCAGAAGTTGGTTGTAGATGAATGTTTTTAGGGATGCGCAAGGTGCAAGTGGCTTAGTTGAAGAATTTCAGTGGCATTTGGGTGCCTGGTGTTGCAAACTGAAAGACACAGCCAATGTGTTGGTTTATATATCTTAAATCACCACTCGTTTTACGTGTCATCTGAGCTTTGGGTTCAGTTTTGGCTTTTCTGGACAGATTGTACTGTATGTGAGGGTGCTGATCCCCACCACCTGGTCCTTTGACCAGTCCTGGCACTTTGAGACAATCTAGTCAGAAAGTCTGGTGCTCTTCTATGCAGGTGTAAATCAAAAGATGTTCTCCTGAAGTAAGTTGAACTGTGCTTGCATAAAAGTGCCCTGAGGAGAGACTGAGGCACGTATAGCAATGCATATTAAGCAATATGGGGCACTTGTGATTTAGTGCTACCAAATCCATTTCCCTAAATTTCAGTTTTCTCCTGTGTAGGCAATCCTAGTGTTGTCCTCTGTGAGAGTGATAGGATTAGTCAGTACGATTGCAGTGAAGCTGTAGTAGAGGTCCAGGTGTAGGGACTCGCCCCCTCCTATATAAAGAGATTATAAATTCTGAATATAATCTGAGGAAAAGTTATCTTGCCCTGCTTCAGTAATGAAAAGTCACCTATTTTTCCAACAAATTACAAGAAAAGGTTTTTTATTGTATGAGAAATCCAGCCTACCACTCTGCGGCAGGGTGCAGGAATCACCTTTTGATCCCAAATACGGATGCTCAAGTTTGTAAATTTAATAAAAAAGATAAAAAAACCTGTGGCAGTGCTTATACCAGAAGCAATAAACTCTGATTAGATCTTACTATTTCTGTATCGGAGTCTCTTTGGCTTGCACAGAGGTGAGAGCTTTGGATGAGATAATAGCTTCAGACAAATGCTAGAGCATATGAAGTTTAAAGACATTCAAATCTTGCATTGTTTAGGAAATTAAAATAATCAGGTATGTTTTCTGTCACTGTCCCCTGTGTGCCTAACTGTCTGTGCCCCTCCATTATTCATTCTCAAATAATGGAGGATATATCTATAATTCTTCTGTTGCACAGCCTGGGTGTCTGCATGCTATTAATATCTCCATCAGCACATCTTTATTAACTTATAAACCAGCGAAGAGTCCAAATCAAACAATCAGGTACCATTAAAACATCAGAGATGCTTCTGGCATTTGTGTCTTACTGTTGTCACTTAGAACTGAGTTAAACGAATGTTTAAGAAGTACGATAACATTCTTCCCTCATGTATGCTTGTCATGCATTTATTTTAGTGCAAGCAATTAAATAAGGGGGCGAGGTTAGCGTGGAATGCAGGGGACCTGTCGTGTGCTACCCAATCCAACTGTTACCTGTGTTTCCCCAGGTAGACTTCGTGAGCTTTAATTGACACTAAAATGCAAGTTATCATTGTGCAAAGATGACTGATGACTTTTTGAACCCTGAAGCTAGGACCTGGGTCAGCAACTTTCACCCAGTCATTATTATTGGTGAAAGAGCGCCTGTACAGATTGCATATAGTCTTCTCAGTAAGAAGCTCCTTGATATGAATAAGGGTGAGAAACAAAGCTTTAAAAGCCTGTGGCTTTTTGTTAAAGGTGGTGAAATGCTCTTTATTCAGTTTGAAATTTGAAAGAAGATGTATGATAGCTAATAAATACATTTGCAGTGAATTTTCTTGGACAGATGGGATTTGGACAAAAGAAAATTTCTCCTGCTTTGCCTCTTCCCATTGTACCTATTATGTGAAGTTGATGAATTTGCAGAATATTGGTGAATTTTTTTTTTATTTCTGTGCTTTTTTGGGGGGGGAGGGGGGGAATTCCACACTTGCTGATTTTTGAGTCTTGGGCTCATGTATTGCAAAGCCACTTTCTGGATGAAAGGCTTCCTTATGTTGAGCTGCGTGCTTGAAGCTTTGGGTGCTTCTGTACAGCATGCTTCCAAGCCTTCTGACAGTCACTTGTTTCCACTGCAATTGGACAGCTGCTTATTGCAGAACAGCAATTTCTCTATTTTGCCTGAGCAAAATCAAAATAATATGTTTATACCTAGTGTATTTCCTCTGATGTTCCCTGGGCTCTGTACACCTGTTAAACATAACTTGCTGTGTTTCCCTTCCCCTTCGAGAAAACAAACATTGCCTCCATTTAAATGATAGGATGAAGGTTAAAAATCAAGCATGTGAAAGGCTGGGCCCTGACTTAGAAACCGGGATGGTGATTCCCACTGACACTGTCCATTATGGCTCAGCTGCTTGCAAAGGAGCTGTAGAAACACAACTTGTTCCTGTCTGTTCATGAAGGCAATTGTGTACCAAATTCCATTTTTCTAATCCATGAAATTGTCACCCTCTGCAGTTTTGCCACCAAGCTGTTGGTGTAGTAGGGAGCAGGCATGTCTAATGGGAGGGTGAAGCAGACTGGAGAGTGGGAATGGCTAGGCTGAAATTATTTTGCTCCTACTGGTAAGCCAAGAGCCTCCCAAATGCCTAGGACCACGTGAAACCTCACGCAAAGCTTTTAGATATCTAAAAATGTGCATTGTATGTACTTGCAGAATTATTACTGTGTGACGGTCTGCCTTGGGTAAACTTGTGTGTTCCAAAGTATAGACATAACCTGAATGTTAGGGCATGTCATGTTAAGCTGGGGGGAAACGGGGCGGGAGGAGAGCACATGACTGTAATAGCAATTCCCTGAGCCTTAAAACTGGTGCTCTATTTCAAAGTGAAACAACTATAAACCTTACCTTTCTTTTGACTCATAAATACCTACATTTTTTTAACTGGAAGTAGAAATCTAATTCAGCAAACTAATGTTCTTATTTTCACTTCTTTTCTGTAAATGAAGTTTGTATAACATGAAATTTTTCCTTTAAAATGGAATACATAAATCTAAGCTCCTGTGCTGGCTGCTGCTTGGGCCAGGGGTAGTCTCGCAACAGCTTGGAGTATTGATTGTCCAGCAGGAGCTAGATAGCATTAAATCCTAGATCTTCAAGTGGCAAATACCCTCATCTACAGTGCTTGAAGAAGCGGAAGTCTCAGGGATGCTATAAGGGGATATATGTGTGGGGGAAGACTGTCCTTATGCAGCTTTTGGAGAGGTCTATTTGCAGCAGCAAGGATGGTGCCTTAAACTGGAGCAGGTGAGTGTATGCAATCTTGTTTTGTAGAGAGCATCAATACAGTAGGGAAAAAAAGAGTATTACTGTTTAAGTGCAAAAATAATCACAAAACAAGAAACACTTGCCTGGGAGGATAACATAATATAAAGTGAGTCTGAAAGTCACTCATAAAGGACAGGATATTAAAGCCAGGGGTAGGGGAGGGAGCAGGCTATTCATCTATGTGTCTGCGATGTCAAAAAAACACATGCCAAATGGTTCTTCTGCAATTTGGACACCTTCCAGCAGAGATGTTCACCAGTCAAAGTGCAGAGCTTGGTCTATCTTCCCCCCAGCTCTCTCGTGTCTGGGGAAAGAGCAGTAAGTACTTTACAAGAAAGTGTAACTGGAGTAAACAGAATTGAACCGGAGCAGTTCGGGAAACACAGGGTGTGACAAATCCTGTTCATGAGACAACCGTGCTCTAAAAGACAGACTATAAGGAGAAGCCCGTATCTAAGCTACAACTGCATGACAGTCTGCCCTTAGATGCTTTTTCTCCAAACTTGATGCTGTCAGTCCCTGAAAGGGGCAGATAGTTGAAGTTGCTGAGTGGGAGAGGTGGAGCCCTGCGTTGCCTTGTGTGGTCAGGCTGGCTGGTTGAAGGGAGGTGGCAGCCATGGTGGTAACACCTCTGCTAGGTACTGTACATGCTTAAAAGGAGAAGCGAGTAAAGGAACAGCCTTTGCCAGTGAATTATTTTTTTTTCCCCTTTGCATGGATTGCTTGGTACCACGGGATGTATCACAATGTGGAGTCTGAATGCAACTCCTAAATATTTTCTCCTTCTTCCTGACAACTTTCTGTGTAGGTTTTTGCTGATGTAGGAACAGCTTGGTATTTCTATTAGAGCAGCAAACAGTTCATCAGTGGGGTTGTAGATTTACTGTACCAGATGCTAAGCATATATGAAGTAAGATGGATTCCTGCTTACAGCCTACAGGGGCAGCAGGGCTATGGTTACAGCAGCGTCACTGTTGGCTTTTAAGGACACCTATGAATGACACCGTGGCGGTCTGTGCTGGAATCAAAGGGCGTTTTTAGCTAACCTGACTCCTTGTCTAACTCAAATGACAGGGGTCTGAGCTGCCAGGCAGGCAAAATTCCCGTCCCTTTAATGGGGACTTTGCAAGTAGTCAGAGATTGCAAGGATCTTGCTCATTGCTGTTATCCCTCTTTCCTATTTTCTTTGTTTTTTTAACTTGTTTGGTTTGTTAGTTTTCAGGCATTTTGTATTTGTCTTAAACTTGACAGAGGGAGAGAAAGGAGAAATTAACATTTTGATGGCAAATGCTTGTGAGATATAACAGTTTTTTATTTTAGAAATCAACAAAGATGCATCTCATTACAGGTGCTAAAAATAATCATGGTCCTTTTAAGTGTATAGTGTTTCTTAGCAGGCAACCAAGTTGGTGTTGCCTTAATCTATATCTTTTTAAAGCTCTTTAGAATTACCTCATCCTGAATATCTCAGAGGCTGTTTGTAGGCAGAATTCGTGGCAGACATTGGTTATTCTCTCATAAACTTGAGGGAAATCTGGCCAGATTCTCAGGTCATGTCAATTGACTCTGCTTGCTTGAAGTTGATGCAACAACGCTGGGAGGCAGGTGGGAACCTGGACTGTTGGGCTGGAACCTGATCTGTGCTATGTGCTTGCCTTTGGTTTAGATCAGAGCAAGAGGTAGAGGTTTCACTTCACCTCTGAATAAACAGAGGGATATGTTTGCCCTTCCAGAGAAAGAGACTGTCAAATTTGCTTTTGCAAGTTTTGAACGAAAAGGTATCAAAGTGGGAGGATGGGCTTCTGCACAAACTGGCTTTTTATTGAATTTTTGGTTGCTCAGACTCTTGTTAGATGGAGAAAATGAAGCCCATGTGAACATGCTCAAGTTAGCTGATGTGACCTGGAGACAGCAAGGATGTAGCTGCAGCATCATACTGCTCACCTTAGTGTTTCTGGTCTCCGAACAAGCTGAGGGATCTGTGTCTATGTGGCACACTACAGTGTAGATACGTCCACAGCTGGGGCTTCTGCTTCACTTTCCTCCCCTTCTTATTAGGGACCATATAAAAAGATCCTTTGTAAAGCAAGTTTGTAAATAATTTAATGGCAGATATAAAAAGCTCTTACTTTTTTTTTAAACTGGCACTTTTTTGTAAATCTGTCTATATGAAAAATATTCCTAGCAAAGTTCACACAGAGAAGGCTTAAAGTTATTATTAGGCATATAAATTGACTGCTTTCTCATTTATATGCAGGCAAATTTCTTTAATTTATTAATCTGATTTGCATAGAAAATTACGGCACTCGTCACTGAGAAGTCTCATTTAAGGAAAGCTTTATAAATGCTATAACTAAACAGAAATAGAAGAAAATACATGAGTATCTTTAATTTTTTTTTCCCTTTCCAAAAATATTTTTCTTTAGATGGAAAAGATTTTTCAAAAAATGTACCTATTGCAAGAATCTGGAACTTGCTTGACAATTGCTTCACCAATACATATTTTGTTTTCTTATATTTAATTCAGGACAGAGGAAAAAGGTTATTGAACATAAGTTTTAAAGTTCACAAGGGGGAAAAATAGCTTAGAGGAACTGTTCTGTGGTAATGTAGGAAGACAATTAGCTTGGGCTTCATTTAAAATTGTAGTGTAAATCTTTTCAAAATGAATCAAAGTCTCTGCTGAATTATATCTTAGCCAAGTTTTACAGTCAAAAGGATCTTAAATCAGTAAGACCTGTCACTGTGAGAGCTGTGGTAGTGTTTTCACATTCTCTGCAAGCTCATCCGATCTTGGTCTTGAAAGTCTTTTCCCTGGGTCCATTTGCTCTAGTAACAGCTGGCTTTTTGAGGCAGCACATTAGCAGCTCACAATTAAACAGTATTCCAGCTAATTTGAGCTCGGGCAGATGAAGAACGTCAATGACTCTGAGTCTCCTCCCTCCCACCCTCTGCTTATTCAGTTTTAAAAAAACTTTATTTTACTTTAATCTCTCTTTGGAGACATGATTGCTGGAATTCTCTCTTCATTGTGATGTCCAGCTGAGAAATTGTTCTCCCATCTTGCTGAGGCAAAAGGAGAGAGCATCAGTCCACACATGCTGCAGATGTGCAAGGGGGTAAACTGGGGGAAGCAGTGACAATTAAAGAGCATATGGTCAAAAATAAATCTGTACAGTAGTGCCAGTCCATATTAATCACAAGATTAAGAATAATAGTGTATCTGTACAAGTAGCATGCTAAATCTCCTATTACATTTACTAGCCTTCATATATCTGTATCTGTATGTTTATCAGGGTGTCTTATATGATATACTATATGAAGTGAGGGAGGATTTATAGTACATTTTGTGTAAATGGACCTGATAAAAACTGCAAAAAAGCACGATAAAACATTAACATCTGGAAAGACGTATGTCACTGGAATAACACAGACCAAATACGTGTATGAATGTATGAAAGAACAATAGAATTAAAGCTTTATCTTAGCAGAACTGTAGTATGCCAAGCTTTTTACAAATCTGGGTAAAAACGTAGTCTAAGTTTTCATCTCAAGTTTAGCACTGTGAGGAGGCTTCATGCCATATCATCGTTAACATGTTACTTTGTGAGATCTTAGGGTTTTGTAGGATTTATTTTAGAAATAACTTCATACCTTTTTAAGATGGGTCTCATTTGCTCTGAACGTGTGTGCCTTGGAGGGACTGAGGAACAGGCAGAACTAAACTGGGAGAATTGTTCAGCATGAATGAGGTTTTATCAACCAAAACAACACTTGTAACAGGTCTGCTTGTATTACTTGTGCTCTGCTAGGAACGGGCAGGAAGGGGACAGATGACACCAACTGTAGCATTACCTTTGTGGCTGTGTCCATATTAGGAGTACGTGGTCTGGATTGTGAGATGGTACTCCACGTGTGGGTGTGAACGTAAATTTTGGGAAGTAATTTCTGGGAAGTTATAGCACTGCCTTAGGCTTTGAAAAAGCCTTTCCAGAATGTCTGTTCTCCCATCATCTGGAATGGTGCAGATCTCCAAGAAGTCAATTATCTGTTAAAAATTAATCCAGTGTGGCTCTCTGCTGTAAAAATTAAGCACTTAAGTATCTTCAACCATGATACAATGTGAGGGATTTTTCCTATCGGCACTTCCATGAAGCTGTGAAGTTGCTGTTACCTGGGTTTCACAGAGGGGACATGGAAATGCATGATTCCGCACAGAGAAGGATGGTGCCCTGTGGGGGAGGATATGTAAGAGGGATACTGGGCTGGGAATAGCAGCCACACCAGGCAGAGCTTTGTGTGTTGCAGCTGTCAAAGGCTGTTGGATGTTACTCAGTCTCAAGTCTGAACCAAAGGAAAACCCTGCTTTAGAGAAAGAGCTCTGTCAGGCTACCAGGTTTTTTCTGCAATTGTAGGAATTTTTTTAAAGGATGCAAAGGTTTCCATTACTCCATTAGTAGTGGATTCAAAGGAAGGACCATCACAAGTCTCATGCTAAGCCATAAAAGCAGATGCTCTGCTTAACTCTTAAGACCCCCTGGTGTATACCCAAGTCAGATACCTGTCCTTAATACCTTGCTGAATTATATCTGTATACCTGTTTCTGCCCAGCAAGGCACTGAAGCATGTATTTAAAACATTGTTGAAAGTACTTAACCGCAGTTAACCAGACAGTTATAATATTTCTATCTTGTACAGTGTTTTATGATGAGTTAATATTCCTAAAGGATATGAATGTATGTTTAAGAATGAGTGTCAGAGACACTGTACCATAGAGTGGTATTGGGGGTGTTCCTGATATTTTGTTTTCTGTTGTTAATGTAAGAATGCCTTCATCCTGACAGAGGTGAGCATCAGGGCCCTTTGGAAGTATGAATGTACACCATGAACAATCAGCCAGCTTTTCTTCATCTGGGTCTTACTTTTTGTCTTCATCACCCGCTGCTCAGAGTTCCCAAGCATGCCTCTGTCTGCATTTCTCATTTGCAGAAATAACACTATCTGGAAAGAAATATAATGCATATGCAAAATATTATCAGAAGTACAGGGTGCCCTTGTACCTGTCACAGGCAATAGTCACACCCCATTTATAAGCTTGTCTCTGTGTAGCGGTACATGCCAGGGCTGGTTTGCACAGAATAGGAATGGGACTGCTTCAGAAGCAGTGAGAATGCTAGTAAGGTGCCTGTTGGAGACACTTCATCCGACAGGGAAAGATAATAGAATTGCTTTTTTAAAATCAGCTCCTAAAATAGAGAACTTTTTGACTTGATATTTCAATAGATATGGAATTATTTGTCAGCCTTGCAATTCACACAATCTCACAAATCCATCATGCAAGAATTACCACAACTGGGCCTCTGCCTGTGTTTGCTCCTGCTCCACCACTGATTGCCATGTTTTATCTCTACCCTTATTAAGTAGCTACTGTAAGAGAGGATAAGAAATGAAAATTCCCCCTGCTCAAAGCCTGTTCAGCTGAGCATCTCAGGTGGTGTACGGTCTTGCGCCAGATTTTTGAGTACAAAGGGGATGCCACTTTCCTCGAACGAAAGCCTTATCTTTTAAACTTTTGCAGGTAAAGGCACCTGCAGGAAACTTTTTAGATAGTCTGACAGCCACTTCTCTTCTGTTGTTCTTGTCGGTGTCAAAATGCTTCTGTAAACCTGCTAACTGAGAACGAATGTGCTGCATGGTTGGGGCTGTGTTGTGATTGTTGACAGGTTTGAGTACAAACAGAAGAGCTAACATGGGCTGAGCTGCTCAAGCATTACTAAATTTCTCAAAATGGAAGGCAGTCATTACACTGCTGAAGCTTTCTTAGGTGGACAGTAACTTTCTGCTGGTCAGCATCTCATTTTTCATGCTAAGTCTTCTGTTCTTTCCGGCTTCTTCCCAACCACATGATATGTGTGCAGCAGCCCTCCTAGATTTACTGTTTTGCATCTGAACGAGGAAGCAGCTGCTGATGCTGTGATGATGCATGCAATCTAAGGCTGCCAGGTTTTTATTCCTGTCTGTGGGGGTTTTCTTTGGCTTATACTGTAAAGCTTATTGGGCATGGTCAGAGTTTTAGGATGAGCTGGGGACACAGTTAAAATACAGTTAATGGGATGCCTAGGTACTCGGAGACTTGCAAGTGCTTTAAATGTCCTAAACAAGGTCCTGATGTGGGTAGGAGGGATTTTTTTCTGGATGACTGACCTCACAGAAATCTTCTTGATAAGTTGCTTTTTTGTGTGTGTGAAAGCTTCTGAACAGTTGTTCTTTTAAGATTAGAGTGTCAGTTTATGCATTTGAAAGTATAGAGGCTACAGCCAAAAAGATGGCTTTTTGTGGCAGACTGCACAGAACTTGGTCCTGATGAAGAAAATATTATTTTGTTAATGAGTGGACTGTGAATCAAAAGCGGATTCCCCCGCCCTTGCTCTGTTGTTACACCTTTTTGAGCTGAACATTGCTACTGAGTAAGGCCAATTCAGCTTAGTTATGTTCCATGTGCCCGTGCTGGGCAATAGCTGCCTTGCTATGAAGGCAGCCCTTCTTGCAGTTCCTGTGCCCAGGCTGAACTCTGCCTCAGTATAGATGAAACCTACCCCAAGAGTGTCCCTTCCTCAGTATTTGTGAACTGGGGGAGATTCCTGCAAGTGGAGAGCATTAATCGGAGATGTGAAAATGAGTTTGGGGCTTCGTCTCCAAGGGTCTGTCAAACAGAGTTTATTTGGGGTGATGATCTTTTAATGAAGCTGAAAAAGGTCTCTAAATATCGTAGAGGGTAACAGGATAAGAGAAAGATGCAAAAGTTCTGTGATTATTTTCACGTAAATTACAAATATTTTTCTTTTACAAAAACAATTGGTACACAAATGCTAATAGAAGTACATGTTTAAATAGCTAAAAAGGTCACTTGTAGCCAGAGCATTGATCTGTCTGCTTGTTTCTCTAGACATAAGTGGAATAACCTCCAAGTTATTGTATTCAGCTGGTGTTCTGTGTTCCTGTCTACAGCCTTAAGCAATATCAAGAGCTGTTTTGACCGCTCAGTCTCCTTTTTGGTACCTGTTTATTCACATCAGTTGATAGTCTGCATTTCTTGTCAGTCTTTCTCATATTGAATGTAGCTTTTAAACTGTCCTACCCACTGTGGTTAATTTGCAGTCCATTGCAGACAGTTATGCTGCATGTCATCATGGAGAGAGTGTCAGAAAAATTGGAAATTCACAGATTGTGAACAATGAAATAAAAACATTATTTTGACCCCATGTAAGTGGATTGACTCCACTACACTGGACAGAAGCAAGCAGATTCTGGTTGCTTTTCAATGTATTTATGTATCTACTTTGCTGCACGCTTCAGCATGGGCAAGCATGCTCATTAAGAATTCTGGGCCACTCCAGAATGTTAACACATTGTTAATATGCAAAGGTGCAGATATCTGCCTGTTGTTTTTATAATGCTATTCCATTTGTATGGTGCCAGCACTTGAAGAATATGAGAGACTCCATTCCCAGCTACAGCAACATCTTAAATAAAACCACCAACTTACTGTGGAAGTAATCAGGCAGCTTGCAGGAGTTCAGGTTCAGATCTCTCTCTCAACCAGCTGTTGATAGTCTGCATTTCTTGTCAGTCTTTCTCATATTGAATGTAGCTTTTAAACTGTCCTACCCACTGTGGTTAATTTGCAGTCCATTGCAGACAGTTATGCTGCATGTCATCATGGAGAGAGTGTCAGAAAAATTGGAAATTCACAGATTGTGAACAATGAAATAAAAACATTATTTTGACCCCATGTAAGTGGATTGACTCCACTACACTGGACAGAAGCAAGCAGATTCTGGTTGCTTTTCAATGTATTTATGTATCTACTTTGCTGCACGCTTCAGCATGGGCAAGCATGCTCATTAAGAATTCTGGGCCACTCCAGAATGTTAACACATTGTTAATATGCAAAGGTGCAGATATCTGCCTGTTGTTTTTATAATGCTATTCCATTTGTATGGTGCCAGCACTTGAAGAATATGAGAGACTCCATTCCCAGCTACAGCAACATCTTAAATAAAACCACCAACTTACTGTGGAAGTAATCAGGCAGCTTGCAGGAGTTCAGGTTCAGATCTCTCTCTCTGTTAACCAGCTGTTGAGTCCATCTCAAATGTCTCTACGTGTGCTACAGCATCTCACGTAGCCTCTTGCCATTACTGACAGTTCACCATTGAAGCCTTCTCCTCCCCCCATTACAGTGGAGTCCCCTGAGGCCCTGCAACTAGTGTTGAGATGGCAAACGGTCTTCCTCTCCTCTCCCCATCTTTTTCTCCAGAAGCGTCATTTGCTTTGTGTGAGATTTGGGTGTTTTTACTTAATACTTCCCTATGCAAGAGTTACTTAATACTTCCCTATGGAAGGGATCTTTAAGCCTGATGCGCCAGTACTGGTGATAGAGAAAGAGTTTTCCTTCACCTCTTGGGTTGACTGAAATGACAGGTGGATATGCGTACTTAAAATTTGCGTACTGCTGGTTGAAGGTGTCTGGCTAATGGTCTCATGGGCCATAAGGTTGTTATCTACACAGAAAAAATGAAAACATGGGTCAAAGTAAGGTACCTTAAGAGTCCTCTTTCTTCTCTAACAGTCCAAATCCCACTAAAATCAATGGAAAGGCACATGCTGCTTTAAATGTCTGTCTTAACCTGAAGAAACTGCCTCTGAAGGTGAATGTCTTGCTAACCTGTATGAATCCCGTGTTTCTTCCTCAGACAGCCCAAAAATGCAGGCATTACTGTTGCAGAGTCATGTCCAATGAACGGGATACATACTAATGTGACCTCTTCCTTAGGGGTGGGGTGGAAATCTGTATTTCTGATATTGGCACTTAAAAAAATTCTTATAAGGAATGGCATGAACAGCTGAAGTAGTAGGACTGAACAGGATTTTGACTTACAAGCTGTTGTTTCAAGAAGAGAGCATACTTGCTCTTGAGGGTACATCCAGCAGCAGTGCTTTGGCCACTCATACGTTCCACCTGTGAGTCTATTGTCAATAAAGGTTTAGAAATAACAAGGCATTCCTCTGCAATTGCAATGGACGTTAGTGCAGAAGGGCATAGATGTCACAGACCCCCACCTAGTTTTAATTTTGAGCTTAGGCACGTGAGCGCTAGTTTTGCATTTCAGTGTGGAAGTCTAGAATAAAATAATTTTGTAAAATAATAATACTAATAGATGTGATATCTCACTGTGATCAGTGTAATAGGATATCGTTTTACCACTTAAAAAATTTCCCATGTGTTGTACAGTTTCTTAGAAGTGCACTTAAGTGTAGGAAATTTTGAGCTGTGCCAAGTCAGTCATCAGGTGGATTTGCTGCAGAGGAAAAGGTACTGCTTGAAAGTAGTCTAAGCATGAGAAATATGAGACCTTGTCTTTATATTTGTACCTAAACACATCCCAAGGTAGTGGAAGAGGAAATCAGAAAGGAATATGTTAATTTTGTTCTGTACAAGGCACCCTGTGCTTAGAACAGGCTCCTCCAGCTTATCTGTTTATTAGCATATGTTTAAGTCTGTCTTGCTTCATTTTTTGAGGGGGGTTGCTTTGTAAATGCAAGGATCTTGTAAAGGGGACTAATAATAATACTTCTTTCCTAGCCTTTACAAGTGATTCAGACTCTTCTGAGATGTATCAAAAGGATTGTAGCTTATTCTGAAACAGTTGGCCTTCACATTAAATGGTCCACCCCTCTGTGCAGCAAAGAAACTAGGTGTCAGCCTCACATATGAGGCAGGAGTAATGTCCTGTTGCATAAATCCATGCTTGAAGTTAATCCTGTGTTTAAATGCATTGCTGTAATGCCTGCTGAAGTTGGTGATGCCTGGATAAGACCAACAAAGAATTGTCAGTACAGAAGAAAAATGGAGTGATGGTTCTTGTTGTAGTGTTAGAAATACAGTATTGGTTTCAGTGATAACTGTGAAAAATCAATAAATGCTCTATAATGGGCTACATTAAAAAAAATTAAAATAAAATAAAAAGCAACAAAAAATAATTAAAAACAAACAACCCCAAACAAAACATAAACAAACCTTTGACAGATTTCATAGGTACCCATTTTCCAGAAGGACTAATTGAAGCACAGAAAAGGTAAGCAATCTGCCATCACCTTGTGAATCAGAACTTGATATGCCACCAAGAAGCCTGCCTTTAGGCTTTTTTACTCGAGGAGTAAGACAGCTTGCTCTGAAGGAAGGTGTCTGTCTTCCTGCTTGGAACAAAATTAAATTAGCATGGTGGTATGTGCTTTGTACATCTGCTGTGTAATATGCTTTACAAAATGCAGATATCCAGAGCAAGGATGCAGATGCTCCACTACTTGCAAAAGTTAATGACAATTATCCCAGTCTTTGATGGCAAACGAAGTCATGAGGCTCTCATTTCCACAATCCATCATGCCACCGAAGGCTTGCTGAGTGATACTTCATGACGGGCTGGTGAGAAAAATATACAAACTCATATGCTGGTGTTGCAAATCAATTCTGCAGCAAAGTGGAAATAACTCGTGTACCAATAAGCAGCAAGGCCTATGAAAAAAATAGCCGTTTTCTGAATTTTCAACTTGCGGATAGCAGGACAAGCCATCAATCATGTTAGAGAGCTTCCATTCTAGTGATGATGTTCTGAAAGACACACCATATGAAATTGGACAAGACCAGAATATGTAAAGCCCCCCCACTCTTTTTTTTTCCCTTTGCTCCTTTCTAGAGGGTTGGGCATGAGAAGGGACCTTTCTCTTTTTTCTTTTCTTTTTCTACTTTTTTTTAAAGCAAACCTGTAGCCTGGCAAAAACATGTATATTGGTTAAGTTTACTGTCAAAATGACTAATTAATTGCTTCACAAATGGCTATTAATCATACATTAATGAGATGCTCTCTTTGCTTTGGCGAATACAGATTCTGTGGCAATTCTCTCTCCTTGGTACCCCAAGCAGGCTAAAAGCATGCACAACTCAATTAATCTTACCGCACCACGGGGTTTTCGAAACTGCTCACCAGCTGAAGAGAAGCAAATAACTGGGACATTTAAACTGTCCATATTTCACTGTGTAAATTCAGAAGCACTTAATCATTCCTTCAAGCATTCTTTTGTTCCTTTTCTCTCTGCAGTGTTATGTGTGTTTGAAGCATATCCTGGAACACAAGAAAAAGGCTTCAATACATCCTGTTCCAAACACACTCAGATAAACGTGCTGCCTGTTGTCTTGCAAAAATGATGATTATCTTGTGTGTAGCAAATAAAAATTGAAACCTACTAGTCATGCTCTCAGCATCCCTTGAAATCCACCTGTGTTGTTAATGTATGCAGTGAACAAAAGGAAAAGGGCATCATGCATTGGGATACTGTTTCATTTTCTGATTTGCAGAGGTGCAAAATACTATGAGATAGAAGGAGACTGCTGGCCAGATTGACATCTCAGATAAATTTACATTTTCCTCTTTAATATAAATTAAGTCAATTTGCACCACTACAAAGCCTAATGCATTTTGCAACAATTAATTTGTTGGTTTGGAAAAAAATGAGCAGTAGTGTCTTCATAAAGATAACATGAGGCCCAAGTCTAAAGTGATTCTCAAATAGGCAGTGGAGAACCAGGCCTGTTGCTGTCTGTGTCCAAAGACACTTCAAAAAGCTAAGTTAGGTACTCTATTTGCTCTATCTGTAATAATAGTATGTGGGCTGAGGGAAGTCCTGGTTGTGTGCTGTGCTGTTGGGAGCTACCTGAGAAATACAGTCTCTGTATTCACAGGTGTTACTGGGCCATATTAAAAACTGTTGACCAATTCTGTTGATAATTAGTCATGAATTAAATAAAATTTTTGGGAATCCATCAAAATCTGCATATTGAGGGGCATAAGTCAACCTCTAGTGTTGGAATTGTAGTAGGAAGTTCTCCTAGGTTTTATTATTCCTTGGTAGGGTTTCTTTCGGTTTGGTCTGAGATGGTTAAAACAGGCTACTGACACAAGGTGTCAAAGCATGTAGGTTTTTGATGTCATTTGATATAGCCATTTGTATGTTGCCATGTATATCGTTTTCACTAATTCAAATATCAAGATAGTGGTGAGAAAGCGCTATTTCCTTCTCAGTGTTTGTTAGTCCATGTGAAATTAATTTGGTAGGCTTGGTGCCTCACTCTGAAAGCCATTACTGTCATGGTTTATGGAGTCCTTGTTGGATACCTCTTCAGAGAGCCCAGTTGAAACTGTGAGAGAAGAGAGCTGTGGAAGTGGTCAGGCCTGAGCTGGTTTAGAGGAGGTGGCAGAACATCACCAAGGCTTGTTTTGTGCAGCAAGCAGGCAAAGAAAAGTCAGATTGCTGGAAGGTTATTGACCTCTACAGGATACCATGGATTTCAGTGCAGTGGTATTATGTTGAGTGCTATGAGCAAGTAGCAGGCCAGTAAGAGGTGTGAGGACATATCTTGATGACTTCTCATCACTGCTTTCCTGTCTCCTTGTCCGTTCCATCACTGCCAGTGGTCTTTTCTGTTTCCAGTGGCTGTCAATAATTTAGCCTTAGTGTTGGCAGGATAGGAAGGGATCAAGTCTACTCCTTCACGTGCCTTGATTTGTGGCACTATTAAGGACTTACTCAGGTTTAGCTAGAGTAGGAACTGATGGATAACTTAAGTTGCTCCTACTTAGAGATAGAAAGGTTTGGCCAGCTGAAAACACACACTATCATGTGCTTATACTTCTAGGCTTTTGACGTGTTTCTAAACTGGCCAAATGATCAAACCAGTAGCTATGGAATTGGTTTTGTAGAAGTCACTGTCAGTTGATGAATAATATGAAAACCGGAGCTCTGTATTTCCAGTGGCTTTTACCGCTGGCACTTCATACGACCTTCTCTGGTTAGTTCAAGAGGCAAGTTCAAATACATCAGGAAATGGACTAATATCAGAGAGAGCTGTCGGATGAAACTCACTGTCCAAATGATGAAATTTTAATTTACTTTGCTCTTGTCCTTTCCAAACGGTTACCTTTCAGTTTTCCCTGCACCGGGATTCTGTAGGTGTTCATTTTCTGAGAAAAATGTATTTGTTCTCTAAAGGGTACCACAGTGTGTTTTCTCTTGGCAATAGGCTGATGAAAACAATAAATTATTGAACCCAAGAATATCTAAAATGCTGACTCACGGCAGGTTCCTATTTTTTAGGCCTTGTTTTCATTAACTTCTACATTAATAGTCCAAATGTGTATTTGGATTGAGATGTCCTGTGAAATTGCCCTGCTCTCCTCAAATTGGGAAGCCCTCAGCCGCTAGTAACTGTTGTGAGGTGGTGTTCCTCGTTCTGTGAAATAAAACATGGTCTAGATTTGACAAGAAAAGATTAACCTGTAACCACTGGTTGCCACTCCTCCCTCCAAAACAAAAAAGCGCTGCTGCTACAGCGACAGCAAGGGTAGGAGTTGTTATTAAAGAAAGCATCAAAATGACCTTCTCCCAACTGTTGAGCTTTCTCCACTTCACCTCTTTCATAATGAAAGCCAAGAAATAAGTTCAGAGGACACATGCACCAAGTACACTCTTAAGTAATTTTAGCTTTCTCATTCATAAGGGAAAACTAACACTGCAGGTTATCACCATCAAAATAAATTTGTTTTCACCTTGCATAAACTAGACAGTGTAAAATATAGCTTCTTTGTGTGTTGAAATCAAATACTGTGGTAGATGAAAACAGATATTCATTGTACTGATGGGAGTCTTCTGAGCTGTGCAGGTGAGTCAAAGCCTCCAAGCACTGTTCACAGGAGAAACCTTCACTCCTTTGAGTAAACCCATTTATTTCAAACTGATCTTTGGAGAAGAGATGGTAAATGCCCATTTGATATGCAAATTCTGGGTTTGTAACTGCATGGTTTGTGGCCAATGGGTAAACACAGTATGTGACCAGCATATTTAAAATACTCTGGCTGCACAAACTTTAAGCCATCTTGGTGTGTCTAATACAGGGCAGCTTCTGAGCCCAGGCAGCCGCGCAGCTGGGGGGGGACCTTTGCCAGGGCCAGTGAGGCCCTGGTGGCAGAGGGTTCCCATCTGCTCTTAGCTCTTCGTGTATATTTTAACTTGTAGTAAAATTAGCTTGTGGGTAGTAAAACTCAGTATAAAGCACAACACAACTGGCAGCAGTCATAGCTGCTGCAAAGGGCTGTTACTTCAAACCTGGCTTCTCAAAGTGACCTGTAGGAGGCTTAATCTACATCCTTGTGCTTTTGTTTTTCCCAATTAAGGAAGAGTTGAAAGGACTTTGAGGAATGATACAGTGGTTTTTGTGTTTTGTTTTGTTTTGGGTTTTTTTTTAAACTTTCTAAGAACAAGTTTTTCAGGTAAGAGGCATTTTCTGGGTTCTGAAGAGAATCAGCGAGCTGTGCCAGGGCGCTCACCACCGAGCGCATGTGCTGGGTCCCGAGCAAAGGCTTTCTTTAATTGCAGTTAATTAGTCAGTGGGTTGGGTGGGGAGAGGGGAGTTGAAGGGGGCTGGGCTGTGGTGGCAGGGCAGTGGTGCCCCCTGTGGGAGGGGCAGGGGACTGCCCCACTGGTTCCAGATGGTTCTGGGTGGTCCCAGTAGCAGGTGGCAGCAGCCAGGGCGGGGCCGGCCCAGGTGAAGGCACACAGGGAGATGGAGGAGGAGACCTGTGAGGATGCTGTAGTAGGAGGCACAGCCCCGGGGGGGGGACCAATGCCACAGCAGGGAGAAGAGTAAGCAAGGCTCCTGGGGAAGGTTCCTCCTGCCCGTGGAGCCAGCTCTGCTCTCCCCTGCTGTGGTCACGTCCCCAGGGGCTAGGGTTTCTGCCATCTCACCTGGCATCCTAATTGCCTTGCATATTGAACTTGTGGGCTTGTATTCTTAGCATCTGTAATGTTTCAAATTTTTCGCGTTTCAAGACCCAAATAAAGATCATGTTTAGTGTGACAGTTACCATCATAAATAACTGATGGTTTCAAGTATTTATCATATGATGTCTTGCTTTCTTTTACTCCCTGTTTTTTTGTTTTGGTTATGGGGTTTTTTGTTTGTTTTTTTTTTTTATTTCAGTTTGGTAAAATCTTAAAAAAAAAAAAAAAAGTAGGACTGCAAGGGACCCATGGAGATGATGTAGCCAAATTACCAGCCCCAAGGCAGATCCTTTACAGGTGTCTGCCTAACCTGCTGTACAGGACTGCTGGCAATGGTAGCCTGTTCTTGTTTCCCGTTGGAAACTTTTTGCTCGTATCTCATGTGAGTCTTCCTTGCTGCAGTCTAATCCTGTTGGGTTTGATTCCATTAACAATGACTACTGGAGCAGATGATTCCTTTCATCTTTGCAAAAGCATTTTCCTGTTAGAATTTTTCCTTTCCCTTGGTCCCTTTAGGTTAAAAAAACCCAATGACTTCACTCTTAATAGATGGATTTGCTAGATTTGCATCATCCTACTTGTTTCTGGAATATTTTCCAGTTCTTTCACGTCCATCTTCTGATGTGCTTGAAAGGGGTCACTGTATACTAAGGGTAGCACTACCAGGGTGATGTAGAATTTAAGGAACATCCTCATGGGGTCATGTAAACTAAATTAAGACATCCCTGCATGGCATTTTACTATTTTGCAGCAGCATGATCTTGATATTAGCGATCCTTATCTTGGGGCCTTTCTTGAAGACCCATTGCCTAACCAGCCATTCCCCAATAAGTATTTGTGCATCTTGCCTCACTAATATCTCTTTTGAATATCAACCTCCTTTTCCAGACCCTTTATCCAATAAGTCTGGGTTATTTTGAAATCCTATGCTGTCCCTGAATATATGGTCCCTTTCACTATTATAGAATCTGCAGATTTAATTGCAGATGGAAACTGAATGTCCAAGTTGTTGAATAACTAGAGAGCATCAAACAATACCAGACACTTGTAAAACCACACAAAATAGGTCCTTCCGTGTTGGTAGTGAGCTGCTGATTGTTACACCATAGCTGTAGCTAACCAACTAGTTTTATTCTTACTTTATGGCAGTTTCAAGACCCTATTTCTTGGTGATATGGTTGTCAAATGAAAGAAATGCATCAAAAGTCTTATTAAAGTCATTATTTATCACGTGATGTTGCTTTTCTTACCGTCCAGGCCTGTTGCTTATCGCTGATAGACATCAGAAGGTTTTGGCATAGAGCTTTGTTCTTGACAAATCCAGATTGGCTTTGGGGTTGTACCTGGGCTTTGTTTTCACATCTGCTTGATACTGCTGCAATGGCAATTTGACAGTGAAGTCCAGTGTGCTATGTATGGTATGAAAAAAGGTGAAGGCAGGTCCTGTCTGAGAGAAACTCAAAATCTTTATGTTAAGATACGATGAGGTGGAAAACACAATTTACTTGAAATTAGGGCAAAGAGTAGACAGACTAGTTTTTTTAAAAAGGCTCCAGGCTGACATTCACTTATATGGCTAAAATTTGACAATTGAAAAACCTTTGGAACTGACAAAGGGTGTTTATTTTATAATAAGCTTTTTAAAAAAGATGCATACTATCATTTGCTGAAGAAATTTTCTAAAAGATCATTTAAACATGTTATCAAGTTTCTTTAGTTGGACAGAATCGGAGTTCTTTGCAATTTGATCAGTCTCCATTATTTTCCTGTGATTTTCAGTCCATGCCCTGACCCCTGTTTCTCTGTAATAGACTAGAGTGTTTCAGCAGTGGACTAGATGGTCTCCCAGTGTTTTGCATTTGTCAAAACATTTGTAAAACATGTCTTTGTTCAACTCGGTCTGATTGACTTGTCACTTTCAAAATGTGTTTCATGCAGCTCCTATATTGTAGCAGATCAGTGATAAACCTTGTGTTTTTCTGAGCAGTGCTTTGCTTAAACAATATTTTTAATCAATGCTTTAAAAAATAGCTAATTTTTATATGATGTCTTAATAATTACCTTATCTGAGATTATGCTAAATACATTTTGGGTTCATCTGTTTGTTTTGCCTTGAAGAGATTTGAGCTATTCTGTGCTGAGCCCCCCTGAAGATCTGTACTGGCTAAGGCACGCTGCGGGCTAATGCAGACACTCATTTCATACTGTGGCCAGGAGGATACTTAGAGTGGTTATGAATAGCAGCAAAGAGGGCTAAACATCCATGAGCTTTTGGTTTTGGGGGTTTTTTCCATGCTTGTTAACAGAAAATATGTAGGTGATGTTCCCCAAATTCATCCTTAGTGTCTCTTTTGGCTGTGGAGTTTACACAAAGAAGACAGATTCTCCCCTGTGTTTAATCTTGTTTATGCTGCAGATGCTTCCTAGGAGTCTTGCTATACACTCTTTTTATCTGGGCTGTGTGTTTCTTATTTCTCCTCAGCAATGATTGTGCTCTTTTCTAACACAGCTAAACATGGAAACATTTCCATACATTTAGTAGGTCCTGGGAATTTTCCTTTCAGATTTGAGAAAACAACAAGCTGACAAGCTTCTTCTTGGCATGACACAGCATGTGTTAATCTATGTCGTTTCCAGGCTACTTTGTTCATAGTTAATTTGTTAAATTCTTTGTGAGAACAGACATGTTCCCCACTGAGCAATCGGCACAGCTGCAAGGAGAGCCAGTGGCCAAACAGAGCCCACTGTGCGCTGTGTATTCAGAGCTGGGATGTGAAGTCAGACTCGGGGCAGCATCCTCAGAAGAACACGCAACTGCTTCAGGGTCACCTTTGTACCTGGGACTGATGGTAACATCAGCCACTGCACCCAGAGTTGTGTGCCGCCTCACAATTACTCTTTAAAAGGGAGAAAATAATGGTGCTTTTAGTCACCTTTTTTCTTCTCAAGATCTGTGGTGTTAGTTTCATGCTTTTTAACACAATTTCGGCTCATGCTGCACGTAGCGCTGTGCAGTTTCTCTGACGTACTAGATTTGCAATGTCCTCTCGAAAAGAATAAGTAAATCAAACATTGCTGGTGAAGAGAGATCAAATAATGTAACTCAGCCAAAAAAAAAAAAAAAGGGAGAGAAATGAGTCATAGTTCTAACTTAACCTCGGTGTTCACAGACAACAACGTGTTCCTTGGGGTGGTAGTATCATAAGATCCCTCAAAATATTAAGAAAAAAAAAACCCTGCAGATCCTAGCCGTTAATCCTAGCAGCTTCAGCTGATCTTTCTCAATTTTGTGAGGCTCTGAATTTTAACTCTTCTGTCACTGAAAATCAGGTCTCCTCAAAATACCCCAGGCTGCATATCACCCACTTGTGTAAACGCTAGGGGAAACAAGAGAGATTAAGCCCTTTGTGTTTATCCCTCTTTTTATGGAAGGCCTTTTAAAGGTCATTGATATGAAAATGCCACTTGACAAAGAGCCTGTAGACACTTCACAATTTGTGCATCCCCACACATTTCTGTGAAAGACTAGGAGGAACACACCACTGCAAATTCCTTTACAAGTAGGGCATGTTGTCCAACTTACTTCTGTGACTGTCATTAACCTAGTGTTATACTCAAATGCCTATTTGTGCATAAGAAATTAAAAATTGTTTCTTTGTTTACTCTTCCAGAAGCCTTGTCCTGTTGCAAGAATCTGAAAAGTCTTTGAGTCCAGCTGTTGAAGCTCTAAGTAAGTCTGCAAGGTAAGGAGCACCCTCCTTAGTGCTAGATGGTCACTAGCCAATGCAATGCTGGAGTCTGGGGAAGCACCTTTCCCTATACTCCTGTTGGTTGTGTTAGTGGCAGTCTGTGTGATTTGGAGTTAAACATGGACAGTGCTGTTTTAGTGTCATTATCAGTAAGATTCATAGATGTATGATTCATGTATGATTCATTCATTCTATGAATCAGTAAGATTCATAGATTCATAGCATTCATAGTCCTGGAGAAACAGGCTGTCTGGACAGATACTAGCATTTAACGGAATATTTAGATATCCCACACCAGAGGATTTAATTTCAGCTTGTCAGCTGTTTTTCTTCACCTTTGTTGTGTTCATGAAGACTGGTTGACCATGAGGTGACCTGCAGGACGTTTTGTTTTCTTTAAACTTTATTACACAGCTGCATGAGCATATAGTCTGCAAGTTTATGAAGCTGGTTCTGCCAACAGGAAAAGATTAAGACAAGTTCCAAAGAGTGTGGAGCTGGCTGTGTCTCATGGAAGTAAGTAAATGATTGAACGAATAAGGAAGGAGGAGCAGGTCAAGTTTTCTGGAGGGTTCAGTTCCTACTTGCCCCCCATCATGAGGCAGAGTTTTGAAAGCACTCAGCTCCCTACAGTTCACATGGGGAATAAGGAGAGCTCTTGGGTGTCAAGCTTTCTTAAAAAGCTGTCCTCTTAAGAGACACAGGAGAAATTTTTGATGATATTAGTGCTATCTTGTGTTGCTTGGGGTAGACAGAGGAAAGAAGAGTTGACTGCCTCAGACACATACATGCTCCTCTTTCTAACCTTTTGTGATTTGCTTGAGTGCTACATGAGCAACTAGCATGGCGGTAAGGACTCAGTGATTCACCACTGCCCTTCCTGAATTTATTTTACACAGGCAGTCCTTGTTAACCAAGAATCATTTCAGGACCCAGGGCTGAGGGTGTGAACAGATCTCTTGAGTTGCACACTCCATGTATGGTTCCTGTGAATGCTTGAAGGTAGCCCTTCACAGCTGGGTGCCTGTCAGTGGTGGGGGCTCATTGCTGCTTGCAGGCTGTCAAAGGCTGTGAGATGACTTTTGAAATGCAAGTGATGTACCAGGCTAAAACACCACTGTTAGGGAATGTTTTGGGGTTTTTTTAGGTTATTACATGGGCATTGCCTTCTCTGTATATAGAAATAGGATTGTCAAGTACATGCTAAACACTGATCTGAACCACAGCTTGCTGTTTCCTCAGAAACCAGATTGCAGTGATTTATTTGGGTTATTAGTGCTAGAACTGTAGCTCAGAACATTCTTATGAATTTAAACAGCAACTAATTTAAGCTACTCTGTCTCAGGTCAGGTCCTCCATCTGGAGAAAAATAGCTAAGTTGTGCTATGTTATGTCCCACTTGGCCTTGATGGGCCTCCAAGTCTTCCTTTTCAGTGGGACTAGCTCTCTGGAAGATGGCATTCAAAGATCGGAATCACAAAGCTCATTGGTCCTTTATTTTCCTGTATGGCCACAGGGAGCTTGATAGAGGAGAAGCAGCTTTTTACCCCCCTCTAAGGGTAGCATAGTCTCCTTCACAGTCTGTGTCCATTGAGAACCCACCGTATTTGTATGGAGAATTTGGTAAATGTCAGAGTAGCTATTGGCTGGGGGGGAAAGGGATATAGCCTGCCTGACTTACAGGGAGCTACCAAGGTCCATCGGTGTGAAATCATCCAATCTTATTGCAGAATTTTAATATCTAAAGCCCACCCAGTGATGCTAGTAGCTTAGAGACATGTTAGAATCATTGAATCATTGAGGTTGGAAAAGACCTCTAAGATCGAGTCCAACCATCAACCCAACACCACCATGCCCACTAAACCATGTCCCTAAGCACCTCATCTACATGTCTTTTAAATACTTCCAGGGATGGTGACTCAACCACTTCCCTGGGCAGCCTGGTCCAATGTTTCACCACTCTTTCAGTAAAGACATTTTTGCACGTGTCCAATCTAAACCTTCCCTGGTGCAACTTGAGGCCATTTCCTCTTGTCCTATCACTTGTTACTGGGGAGGAGAGACCAACACCCACCTCGCTACAACCTCCTTTCAGGTAGTTGTAGAGAGCGACGAGGTCTCCCCTCAGCCTCCTTTTCTCCAGGCTAAACAACCCCAGTTCCCTCAGCCAC
>NW_008825107.1:605713-611650 GCF_000699105.1 Pygoscelis adeliae
ATCCTTTTCCCCCTGTGAGACAGCTGGACTCCATCTGTCACCAGCAGGCCTGGTGCCGTGTAAACCTCCCCATGATCAAAAAAGCCAAAATTCCTCTGATGGCACCAGCCCCTGAGCCACGTGTTGATCAGGTGTGTTTTCCTGCTCCTTCCAGTATCCTTCCCTGCCACTGTAGGGATTGAGAAAAACACTACCTGTGCTCCTGATCCTTCAACCAATCGTCCCAGTGCCCTGAAGTCCCTTTTTGATTGCTTCAGGACTTCTCTCTACAACCTCTGTTGCTTGGCCCAAGCATTTCTGGCAAGCTATCTGCATCTTCTGTGAGCTAAAATCTGAAAGCCAGTCTCCCTTAGTGGAGACAGCATTGAGTAAACAGCTGTCAGCCTGTACTCTAGCCACATCTGCATTCCTGAGAAAGCCAGAGAAAGAAATAAATGTATACTCATTTGATAATAACCACAATAATGCACTGAGATTACCTGGGCTTGCTTTCTTTTTCTTTCACTTTTCCCCCCCCCCCTCTTTCTGGCTGGGGGGAGAAGGGGGAGTTTGTTATAAAAAGGTCAAACACATAACTTTGCAGCTTTCAGCCGTCTCTATTCTTTTCTTTTGCAATTCTTCTCTCTGATTAAACTTCCAGATAAGTCTAGGCACTGTTGCCCAGCCCTTCACATTTAATGATTTTATGCATCACTTGCTCTTGGCACTGCTCACAGGCCTGCCATCTCCACTGCAGCCTGTGATCTTCTCCTCTAAATGTTTGACATCCACCAGCATTTCTTTTTTGCTCAGAGATGCCTTTTTTTCTTGTGAGGTCTGGAGAGGGAAAATGATGGCGGACAACCCTGAGAGACGAATTACCTAATACCCAAGGATTTTCTTTCTCAGCTCTCCTAATGGAAGGAAAATCTTCTCTTTCTGTTTACCTTTTTCTTTTAAAAAGCAAACAAAAAAACCCCAAACCTACAACTTGTTCTAGATCCAGATCCCTGCCCCACAGCTGAATCTTGTTTAAATGATTAGAAAATGAACATGCAGCCTTTGTCAGAGGATACTATATGGGGAGCAAGCTTGTTAGGCCAGAGAGAATTTTTATCCTTGGTTTGGGTTTTTTTTTTTTTCTTCTCCTTGTAAATCAGAATATGCAGTTTCTATCCTGTTATTCAGTGGGGTTTATCAGAGACATCTGTAGACTCAAGAATGGAGTGAGGAAGGTGAAAAGAGAATAGCTGTTTGTCATGTCACCTGAGGAAAATGAACTGATAGCAAGACTTTGGTCTCTTTAAGTAGATGTGGTTTAAAAAAAAGGAAGAAAAAATTTATGCATGTTTACATTTTTTAACTCATCTCTATTGAATTCTGTGGATGTAAAACAATAAATATATCAAAGTGTTGAGACAAAATAAGTCAAGGGCCACTCGCAGCTTTTAAATACGGTATAGTAACCCCAGGCTTAGGAATTTAAGACGTGGTTGGTTGATACCTGTGTGTGCAAAATAATTCAATAATTCTGTTTTCTTTACTCTTCCCTTAACCTTGTGCTGTTGGCCGCTGTGGAAGACAGGGTATTGGACTAAATGAGACTTGGGGTCTGATGCAGTACATCCATTCCTATAATCTACCAGAAGAAACTGTATTTCATGTGCGCCCAGAGACAGAGAAATAAGGGTTTGCTATATAAAAGTGCAATTCCAGTATCACAGCAGTGGCAATGATGGAATGTTTGGAATGTTTGCTTACTGAATTTGACCTGTAAGAAATTCAAATGGCAGTTAGCAACAAGGCAGCCCATAAGAAGAGCAGTAAGTCTAACAGGTGTTGTCTTATATCTTCTGATAATGTTTAAGATGGACTACAGCTCCACTTGGATGTGCTAAAGTACTAGATCAGTAAAGGATTCAGCAGGTTAAATGGAACAAAGCGGATTATGCCAAATGATGGTTTTTGCATGGTTCTGTTGATGAAAACAGCTTTCACCTGAGTACTTGAAATAGGCTTTGAGGACTTAAATTGGAGGGTCAGATGCTCACAAGACATCTTCATTGTCTCATCCACACTAGTTGGATTTTAGAGTTCCAGTTTATTCCATGTGCTATTGAGTCAGCAATGGGGTGGGCACATCTGACTTTTGCACAAAGGGACTATTACCACTAATGCCACAGTAACAAAAAAATGCATTCTGGACAGTGAGGAATTCACAATGTGTGTAAGATGCTTTCAAACTCATCCAGTTTCTTGGCTCCATTACCTATGTGCACAGATATATGAATAGCATAGAAGGAAATGCAGACAGGTATTTGTAAATCATGTGAGGAGTCTTTTAAATCACTGATGGTCATGACGTGCTCTACCTACCATGCTTTGTGTTTACCTCCCTTTCTGGTGTTCATGTCACCCATACTACTTGTGGTGATTCTTAGGTATATAAGCTAAAAAGAATACACTGCAGTAATATTATTGTTGGAGAAGACTTTATAGGGTGGATTATGTGCTGTAGGCCTTCCCTAGGCATGTGCTGCTGGCCGCTGCAGGGACAGGATAAGAGTAAATGCTGAGTTACCTTTGGGGAATGTGCTGATAATGAGTAAAAACAAACAAACTGTTTATTGCCTGGGTACTGAAGTGTTGGTTTCTCCATTAGAGAGATTATATTTGAAAACCGCTATCACCTTCATTACCTGCATACCAGGACTTGTCTTCAGGGTCCCACTTTGGTCTCCTAACTACAGTGATATGAACGTGCAACTCTCTAGTCTTCACTATTTTGGGTAGCTGTGATGTCTTTCACTGCAGCAACAGCAGAATATGAAACTTGGACCGTGGAAAATAAAGAGGAAACTGACTTTGAATTTTTTAAAATAGTGTTTAAAATGTATGGAAATGTGTTTTATGGAAGAAAAGCTAGAGTCTATGCAGTTGAGGACTTAAATAGTTGCTGTGATGATGTGATTTGCATTGAAAGAGATTTCTACCACTTGGAAATAATTAACATTTACTAAATAATATTGGAATTAAGAGTATGACTTTCAAAGGGCATGAGTTCATCAACATTATGCACTCTGTCTTCTCTGTGGAGTTTGTAACAGCAAGTACTACAGTAGTTCATTGGCCTTTGTAATATAATCTCTTTCTGTCTCTGTGGAGATTACAGCAGCTATGAGTGTAGAAGCATCCCATTCATAGATGCTGTGAATGCTGCTGCTTGCTTTCTGGAGTTTACGATAGCAAAGAGCATTGAAATAGCTTCTTCAGGACCACTGCCAACTCATTTTGTCCATGTTTTTTCTGTTTGTTTTGACCTCTGAAATGTGACTCTTGTAAGGGCTGTAAACTCTGAGAGGGCCAGCAGCCTGAGTGTCTGATTTAACACCTTTTGCATTAGTGTTACAAGCAGTAAGGGGAACGTTGAGATACCCAGAGGCCAAATGAGGTCTTCAGAATTAAGCTGGATGGTGAGAAAATGATGAGTGTTAAAATCTTCCTCTCCAGGACCGTCATGAGGTTTCTAGCTATTGCATGTCAGATTGTAAGCCCCTCTCCCTCACTAGTAACTTTCTATTCAATTTGCATTGTCAGGTTTATGAATACAAGCTATTGCTTGGCAGCACAAAAAGTAAGCCCAGGCATTTAAAGTACGTTACATGGAGTGACTTTAAATGAACATTTCAAAGCTTCATTCCACATCACTTGTCATTCAAGGTAGTTAAACTTAACAATTAAGGTTGACTAATGTTTCATTTGACAAAATTTACATAGCTTGACTTTTTTTTGTCTAGAATGGAAATTTTAGTCTAAGGACTTGCTTAATACAGTCTTAACTGTTTAGGGTTTTTTTAATTGTAAAAAAAAAACACCCCAGTTTTATTTATTGTGTAAGGACTACTGAGAACCATCTGCTTTGGAGAGGTCAACTTCTATGCCACAGATGGTATTTAAAATGGTTTCAAAGAGTTTCCAAATCTTGCTCTGGCACCTTTCAGAAATACATATGTAACTTCTGCCAAGGCTTAGAGATTAATTTTTCTTTTTCTTCCCTGAGAGAGGGTCACTTTTTCTTGGAATAGATCCCATCTCCCAGACATGTATTGAAGGCATATTTAAACATTTAGCTTTGGGCTGTGGATCAGCCTTTTGTAGTTCCCCGTTGTGCTAGGATAATGGTCCATGTAGCTAGAATTGTGGAAACTCTACATGTGAATTTTGCCCTTGTGATTATAGATCAGATTATCAAATTCCAAAGGATTAAAGTTATTTTCTTTGGCCCTTTGCCAAGTAAGTTAATTAGCTGATTTTCTTGAGATCGTGACCTGTCACAGAACTATACTGCCCAGTTGTTAAATTTCCAGTCTGGTAAATGAATCCCTCCATTTTCATTTCCCATTGCATTTTCATGAATAACATGATATGTGAACCTCTTTTTTTGTTGTTTTGGGGTTTTTTTCCCCCATCTTAGGTAAAAAAAAAGTTTTATGTTTCCCAGTCATTGGGATCTATATAGATGTCAAATTTCAAGTCAATTTAGTGTAAACAGAACATGTACTTTGAACAGGTTAGACCTTCTGACAAAAAGAAACATATGGTGACTTTTTGCAATACTTAGCTGTGCAGTGTGTCGTGCATCACACTTTAACAAATAGAGAGCTTTAGACCTTGCCTTGAATTCAAGTTTAATGTCTCTTATTCCCTGAAGAGCTTTATTCTAATAAATGGTAATTCTAGTACAATGATGATTCATTGAAAAGTGGGTAAAAGATGGATTTGACATATATGAGAAGGAAAAAACTGTATTGTTTAATGTTGGAACCTTGAGCCTGGCTCTAATCATTGCAGGTAGCATTGGCAAAATTTACTGACCAGTATTCACTAAAATTGGTGTAGTGTTTTCTACGATGGACCCTGCAGTGTTTGCAGGTAAGATTTAAAAAAAAAAAAGTATGAGAGCAGTTCATCTGTACTTTGAATACATTTTCATCCCCTGATAATTATATCATAAACAATATTATGTAGATGGCAAATGTCTCTTCTTTGTGTTCAGTCATCTGACCTCCTATGTACTACTTTGAAGCATAGTAGAAGCTGTGATTAACCAATTAACCAATTTCTAGCCTAGCTAGAAATATAATTCATTAAAAGAAGGCATGTTTCTTCATTCACTGGACTCTGATTTATTTTCATTAACATAGAAGATTAAAACAGTATCATGTCATACTCCTAAGTGTATACTCTTAACTCCCACTTCAGTGTGTTGCTGCTTAAATAAAGTACAATATGGCAGATAAGAGGGCTTTCTATTGTACCTCCTTCAACCGGTGTTAATGGTAGTTATACCAGATGCCTTGTAAAAAGCAATTTGTAGTGCTTTCTAGTGGGGTGGCAAACAACCAGGCTAAGATAGGCATCTTTTTTTTACAGTCCAGGCTGCAGGAAATAAGTCTCCATTGATTTTTTTTTTTTTTTTCCTTTGAAGGTTATGGATACTTGAAGCAATGTGTGAAATGCTTACACTACTGAAATGAAAAATTTTATGAAAGTTGGGACTAAAATACTGTCTGGCTTTAGCAGACGTGCAGTGCAACATGATATACTAAAAACCTAATGCAATCTGACCTTCCTTTTATTGGTTTCATAAGTCACGTGATACTGTTCGTCTTTTGTAAATGGAGAAACTTAAGCCCTAAAATTCAGTTTCTCACTCAAATTCTCAGTGAAAATAAATTTGAAGTTAATCTTTCATTTATGAGAGAAGGTGTAAAACCTGACTTTGTCATTTTTTTGTTGAAACAAACTAAAAAGAATTTAAGTGTGGCTGCAATAGCTTTTTTTAATTTAAGCTCATGTGAATAATTGTGGGAAGTATTTTGAATTATTTACCTGGCTGTAGCTCAAAGATGTATTTCTGGATTTCTACCTTTGTGCATACAAAATAAGAGAAGATTA
>NW_008825107.1:611685-623912 GCF_000699105.1 Pygoscelis adeliae
TCTTGTTGCAGCAGACAAAGTATTGTGTGGCTGAAAACCTTTATTGCCCTTGGGTTGAACTACTCTGTACTCCTTTTGAATAAACACCGTATCTAATAAATGCTATAGTAGTTTTGGTGAAGAAAGACAAACCTGTCCTCGGAACCTTAATGAATCTTTCAAGCATTGGCAGGTTTGCTTCACCATTTGAAGTCCGTAAGAGGGCTTCAGACTAATTCTGCATTTGCTTCACTTAGTGGCTTCACCACAGACTCTTGGCTGACACGGGCGTCAGCAGAGGATCAAATCTGGTTTTCACATTGCAGTTATTTGGGTGGTCTTTCTTTAACAGAGGAAGGTCTGTATAACATTTAATTTAGATTAAATTCCCTACTGGCAGTGTCCATCAGCTGACTCTTGCCACTTAGCTGAGGCAAGGCTAGTGCTATCAGATCCAGAACACCTGACAAGTGGTGAGTTAAGAGAATGGATTGCCACATACAGAGGCGAGGTCTTAGTGAGCAGGACTGTAACACGAGGTTAGAGACCACTGAAGTTTCCTCCTAAGGAGAAGCTGTAACTGGAGAAGCGAAGAACAAATTAAACTTAAATGATCGGGTTTTGATTTGGCTGTCTAAACAGGTTCTCTTTCCTAGGATGGATGTTCTTACAGATACTATATTGCATATTTACGTAAGTAACCTGTATCTCTTCCAAATTTACTTTTATGGGTGAGATGTTTCAAATAAGCATTTCTTGTTACTTTTTTAGCTTCTTCATAATCAACACAGAGTAGATCCTTATACTTTAATAATAACATTTCATAAGAAACTGAAAAGCAGATATTTCATCCACTAAAAATAAGTCTGTCCAAACAATATCAGAGCTGATTATTTCACTTGCTGTGGTGCATAGTTGTGTGACATTTATTATTTGAGTTGCATCCTGACTCATGCAAAGATGGCCCAGAATGAAATGAACAGAGAAGCTCTTCTTTCTTCCTTATTGTTCCCCACTGAATGAAGCTCTAGCAAGAAATAAGGCTTTTTCCCAGAGGTGGTAAGAATGGTGACTTTTTGATGTGCTCTGCGATGTAGAAGAAATTATACAGGAAAACAGAGGCTTTTGCCTTTAGTAGAACATGTGAAAATATTTACTGGAGATTATAATGTTACCCAGGGGAAGCTGACAACAACTTGAACATGAAATGGAGCAATTGGGAGATCCCAGACTGTCACATTATGCTGACAACATGAAAGCTTCAGTCACGCTGTTTGCGAGAACTAGAGTTGGAATCAAACTCGATCATCAGGAGGCTCCCTCTGACCTTGGCTGTTTCTAACCACACTGAACTGCTTGCTGACACTGGTAATTTAATTGCCAGTAGTGAATGAGCATGCTTCTTCAAACAGCCCTCTGTGTGTATCAATATCAAAGCAAGATTTGCAGCAAGGGATTATCGGTTACTAGTTGGAGTAATAGAGTTAATTATGTGTACTTGGATCCTTGTGGCCACAGCAACTGGGTCAGCAAGTCTAGTAAAAGATGCTACTCCTTTCCAGAAGCTCTTTCTCTCCGGGTTGGCCAACCACTTCAGTTTGCCTGTCCTACCTGCTCCTTGGCCCTGTGGGACTGGTAGAAGTTGATGGTGGCTAGTGCAGCAGCAGCAGTGACTACTTGCTGGGGGGGAAAGCAGGTTTTCTGAAGCAGCAGCAGCACAGTTCTCAGCTCTGGATAACACACACAGGTAGAGCTAGTCCATTACAGTTTGTGTAATTCTTGAATGTGGGATTCTGTGGCTGAGCATAATCCCTCTTTACACTTAGCTGAGGGACACCTTATTTCTCCTTTTTATTGGTGTTGTCAGGAAAGCTAATGCCTAATGGATTGTCAGTTCAGACTAGGAAACTTTTTTGACCTTATGTCTTTGTGGCTAGATGCTGGATTACTATATTAACTCATTTTTCTTGTGATAACTTCATGATTAGCACTAAAAACTTGAGTTGGGCAGATAGTTTTGAGTAATCAAATCAATTGTTTCCTTCTATGAACAGCTTTATTTTCTTCTAGCACTAATGAATGTAAAAATGGTCTCAGGCTTAAGTTTCAGAATTTGCTTATTGTTATTTATTTCCATAGATTTATAGAATATGGCAGACTCTGCAATGGCTTGAAATTATAAAATAAATAAAACCCCCACAAAACTTAATTTGATTCCCTTTGTCCTAAAAACACTTTTTGGAGCCAAATTCAGCTTTCAAGGTCTATAAATCTTACAGAATGTAAACCAGATAATATATAAAAGTAGCACTTAAAACTTTGGCATGGGTTTGGATCTCAAGCCTCCCGAAGGTTGGGATTAACTAAACCTGAGGGCTGGATTAGGACCCTCTCTGTTTTTTCACTCGTGCATTGTAAGAACAAATTTACGATGTAAGTTTAATCAAAGGGGATTGAACCCAGCACTTGAGGAAAAAGACTTCACCACCCAACATTTGTTAAAAATGCATTTTGATAGATAGCCCTTTGCCTTTAGCAACTTCCATCCAACAACTGTTATTCCTCTCTCACTACTGCTACAGCAGCCTGGAGATAAACTGCTGTCTCCACTGCCTTTCCCAGTACGCGCACTGCAAAACAACAAATGGAAATCAGCATCACAAAAACGTGTTCCTTGTCTATTAGTTAAAATCACATGAACAACATTGTGTGACGATTTCAACTGAAGTATGGCCAAAAATGGGGGGGGGACGACGACGACACACTTTTCATGGTCACTTTGTCATTGAAAAGGGAAAATAATTACCGGAAAAATAATATTTTCACTGACAGTACAGGGTAATTAGTTTCCCAGGGAGAAGATGTTGGTAGCAAGGGGCTTTACACAGGGAGCCTTTGTCATTTTATGGATGGTCATCTATCAACTGTCAGGTTGTTTCAAAAGAACTCTGGTCATAATGTTTTCCCTCTGCACCTTTCCCATCATGGTGGCCCAAATTTGCCTGAATAACCATTAGTCTTCCTGTTTGCCTAGTCTGGGCATTTACAATGAGTCAGGAGGTAGCAGTGTTGCTGTGGCTGCACAGCATGGGGGTTTTGTCGGGCAGAGCATCTAGCGTGTTATCACGGCTTTGATGCAGAAGATGGACTCGCTGGACACACACTTTACTTTTTCAGGCAAGGTAGGCTTAGCGAACTGAGTGGGACTTCCCTAGGTGGAAAAAGTAGGGGAAGGCCTGAACTTGGTTCTTTTGTGGGAGAATGTCCTCCTCAGTTTGAGTATATTGATTAAAGATGTACCACATTTCTATTAGTCTTTCCCACATCACATTTTGGGACATTGTTCCTAAGACATAATTATTCTTTGGCTGTGACATCGGCATTAATGTGAAGAAACATTAAATTTCCAGATCTAGATGCCTCAAAGGATGCAGGTGTCTCGACACTGACAGATGTGAAAATGTTCATTTCTTCTTGTAGAGGTGGCCTCACCTATAAAGTCATAAAGAAAGGGATTTTGGCTAAAACCTGAGGAAGTTTAATGTCGTGGAAGCAACAGCTGAAGGTTTTCCATACCTTCCCTGCTTTGCCTTCCACTGTAAGGTCTTGCCTGGCAGAGTGTGGCTCACCTGCACCCCTGGTCCTGTGGCAGCTGCTGAGTGAGACAGCTGTCACGATGCAGAGAAAAGGGAATTTTTCAACTGAGTATTTACCCATTTTCAGGATTGTACCATGGTTGCTCGCTGGAGCCCCCCTTCGGGGCAAGACTGGTTTTGTTTGGTTTTAGAACAAAATAATTTTACTGTCTTTCTGCTTTTTCATGTGTGGTCTCATTTTAAAGGTAGCAGCCGGGGCAAAAGCTGCACTAGAAATAACTGGGTTGTACTGAACACCAGATGCATGCCACTGTCATGAGCAGCCTTTTGAACTTCACCCTTTCTGGAAAAAAAGCAGGGAGGTGATTGGAGATGAGTCTTGGAAAAATGTCAGCAACCAAGCACACTAGGAAAAGTGCGCATGCCTGCACAGAGAGCATAGGCATGAGCACAGTGCAAGTACCTGAGTAAGTCCTTGGAAGGCTTATACACTCTTCCTCATCTAGCCTGGGAAATCTTTCTTCCCAAAACTTTCCTTTAGAGAGATTTGAACTAGCTCTTGATCCCTGTCGTACCTGAAATGCCTCAACCTCCCTTTTGCTTTTCATTTTTTTTTCCTGAATTCTGGTGCAAACTTAACTCTGCAGAGGGTAGGCTGCTATTTTCAGGACAGTAGGTGGTGTCTTGCAAAGAAACTAGCTTGCTTTTAGGCATGTGTATAAATACACCCATTGATGGTAAAGGAAACATTCGTGAGCATTTAATATTTAATGTTAAGGACATAGTGTGTATTGTCGAGGCAAGGTTTAGCGCACACACCCTTTCTTCCTTTCTCTTTTTGGGGCAACTCATTTGAGTTCATGGTATATTGGTTAAGGAACCCACAATCTGGGCTTCAAGTATTTCTGAGAATTCACTGACAATTGCAACAAAAAGGGTGAAAATGTGACTTGAAAAATCTAGGGGCGGGGAACCTAAACCAAAATGGTTTGTCCTAAATAGCAGTAATATTACTGGCTTTCTTTAGCAAGGCAAGTAGTTTTATAGTTTGGATTGCTTGTGTATGCAGCCTCTAACATTTTTTCAGTTCAGTAAATGAATCGGCTGTACAGAGATCCTAAAATGACAAATATTAATTTCTAAGGCTTTTACTGGGTGTGACTAAATAAATGTAAAAAATGAAGGCCGGAGACCTCTAGCTCTTTTCAATTTCTACTTGTGTTGCTCAGTGACGCTTAAGAGTAGCTGCAAATGCTCTCTTGATGGAGTCGGATTGCTTCTTTATTAATTCCATTCATAAATACACACTGGGTGTCCAGTGGAGCACTTAAAACCCTGATAATCAAAAGCTTATTGTGTGTTTGAGAAGCTTGAAAGGGAAACTGAAGTAAATACCAAGGGAGAATAGAATAAAGTTAGAGTTTTTCTTTCTAAGCCAGCAGGAGGTCGTCTAAAGTATAATGTTATGCGCAAGTTTTACCATCAAGGCTGTGATGGGGGGCGTGAATATGTCCGCAATTACAGTAGTAAAATCGGTGTGCCATGCATAATTAATCCAACACTCTGCAGATGGCAGAATCCCAGTGCAGCATTAACAGCTATCTGATGGCCTCTGTGTATGAGAGACATAGAGGACTTGTACCTTTATTTCAGCTCCGTATTTAGCTCCGTCCCAGTCAAATAGCACAAGGTAAAATTCATGTGAAAACAATAAAAATAGAACCTACTTCTTTCTTCAGCAGTGTCTTTCTCTAAAGCAAAAATGTTGACTTTGAAAAACATTTTCGGGGGGGAATTTAGGTATTAGTATGCTGCATTATTAAGGTTCTCTTATCAGTTATCGAGTGTGTTTGAAGAATGGAAAGGTGTTTTGCACTCCAGTGAAGTTGGGTTGGTTGAATTAATCTGGTTATGTCCGCACAAGCCGCGCTCCTTTTTGCTATGGGGCAGAGTTATAGGGCAATAGAGACCAGAAGCTGTTTCTTCCAGAGCTGCTAATTGACTAGATTCTCCATACCTTCTGTAAAGCATCTTCAGTTCTCATCAGCTGAAGGCTTGCGAAAGCTTTCAGCCTACAGCTTTGAAAAAGCAATTTTGCTTTTGAATTCGTATTACTCCTGCTTAACTATATATGGACTTTAACCTAGGCGAGGGGTGTGCCCTGAGGCTCAGGAACTGTGCAATACTTTGATTTCTTTTTGGGTCTTCTCTTACATCTTAGACCTGACAAGCAGTACAAAACTATTTCTGAGATGGTAGGCATGATGGTACACCATAGTCCATGCATTTGGGGTGTAGATGGGTGCATCCTGTGAAGAAAATGATCTGATTCCTCAGCACCTCCTGTTATTTTATGGAACCATTTCCATGACAGCATGGCAGCAGAGGATCTCACATGACAAGCCATGAGAAGTACTGAGAACTGGAAATAAATACTTCTCTGAGATAAACAATAACATTGATCTTGGCCGAGCATAACACAGAATTTGTCTCAAGACCCCCCCTGTCAGGTCGTTTGAAATCTTGAGGCCTAAGCAGGTCCCTTTCTGGGCAGAATGGCTTAGTTGCTTTTCTTTGGAGAAATACAAAACTGTACTTGACTTTTTTTTTAATCCTCTACTGATAACCATGAATGATGGCAATGTGAGTGCTTTCTATTCTACCCTCCTCATTAAAACCACAAAGAAATAGAAAGAACTGAAACTCCCAGGCCACTGGAGTAATAATAATGTTGACTTTTCAGAAGGACTGCATGTAGGAATAAAGCAAGGAGGATGCTACTCCTAGCATATCCATAGCGGACAGACTGAGAAAATCTAAAATGATTCAGTAACAGGAAAAACAAACCACCACCACAACAGAAGCAAACTGTTATATATGAGGGAGGAGATAGTAGGGTAGCAAAATCACTGGTTTAACCACCAAATCTTATTGCAGATGATGTAGGACTGTTAAAAAATAGATTTTCTTGGTCTGTTCTGCAGTTCACTTTTGCAACAGTGAAGGACATTTTCACCTTTGTAGTTTGTGAAAGGTATGTGATCTCACTCTGCCTACTGCATACGGAGAAATGGCTCTCAAAAACTGCTCCTGGTCAAGAGGAGGAAAAGTGGGCGCAATAGCTGTCCCCACTTGTGCAAAATGGTGTTTCCTTCACAGTTTTCACTGCAATCCAGTGTTGGAATCGTCTTTATGTTTGAGAATTGCGTGTCCTGTTTTCCATGTCTTCGCCCAGGCAAATATCCCCCCTAAACAGAAGAGCAGGGCTTTTAGACTGCTGGTGGCTGGCAGAAAGGACCTAGAGGCAACTAGCAGGATGGAAACAAAGCTTGTCTTTTGATGCTGATCTAGGAGGGGTCAACAAAATACAAGGTAAATGAAACCAATGGGATTCCAGTATGGATGAACAGACCTAGCAAAAGGGAGATCTAGAGAGCTGGTTTCTGCTTGATGCTTTCTCCACCAAGATTAATGCAAACTGCTAGAGCCCTGCATTAATGGTGGTGCTCTGGTGTAACTACTGGTCTTGACAAGGGTTGCCTGGACTACGGAGCACTAAGCACATCTGGAGCCACCACTCACTACAGCACCAATGGGAGGTGATAGTGGCCCATGGCTAATGCACTAAAGCAGGAAGACATGCACAGGGATGTGTGCTGACAAATAGGTAGCTTTTACTACACGCTTCCTTTCTGCTACTGATCATCTTTTGTGTTGAGGGTTGTTTTTTTACTTGTTGGTTAGTTTTAAAACAATCTTCTATATTCTCCAGCATCTTCAGACAAGCGCATAGGAGCTGAACTGTTTGTCAGGCTGGGATTCCTGTTTGCATGGCAGAATTTTTTCATGACATATGAGTTTCTAAATAAAAAACAGGGAGAGGCAGCAAATCACTTGGGTTCAGACAA
Organism: Pygoscelis adeliae; assembly: GCF_000699105.1. Lineage (NCBI taxonomy): Eukaryota > Metazoa > Chordata > Aves > Sphenisciformes > Spheniscidae > Pygoscelis > Pygoscelis adeliae. The sequence goes on from NW_008825107.1 coordinate 619,169, forward strand.
CGGAAGGGGGGGGGGGGAAACCCCACCTAAACAATAGATATTTAAGTAGAAAATGTTCCAGCTCCTTCTGACAAAGAGCCTCCAGAGGATTACAATGCAGTCAATGTTGCTTTAATTAAATTTAATGCTGTGTGAAACGCACTCTGAGAAACTTTGATGAATGACTGGGGCAATTCATGTGGCTCACTAAAGGGCATCCAGCCCTTGCAGGGGTGTCAAGCCACGATGAATTGGTTAGTACAGGCATGTTTATAGACTGCCTAAGGAACCTTGTATCTGTGTGGTAATGTCAGAGATAATGTTATGATTCTCTGGACCTTGGGGGGCTTTGGTGACATGGTTAATGAGATAGCCCAGGGAGTGTCCCAGTAGGTTACTTGCAGACCTCCCACATCAAAAGGAGCAGCTTTGCCCCTTCAGAGCCTGCCGTCCTCTAGATCTCTCAGCTGGCCCTCGCTTTCCATAGGGCCACTTTTTTTTCTACCTCCTCCCCCTTCTTTTTTGGTTCTTAGTCAACATTAACTTTGGCTGCTGAAATTCAAAGTTGTTAGTTTTTAATTTGGTTTCTCTTTGACCTGCCTACACAATGGCTTTGGAAGATTTTTATAGGAACAGCAACTACCACTGTTACCCTCCTCCTCAAAATGATAACAAAGCTGAAGCTGAAGAGGAAAAATGGGGGGGGGGGGGGGGGGGGGAGGGGGTGAGCGGAACTTAGCTCTCCATCTCTCTGTTCCCCCTTTCCCCATCACAAAAAAAAGGAATGTTTCTCATGCAGAGTTTGGTTACAAAGCAATGGGCTATGATAGTACAACTGGGTCTTTTATCTGCTGCACCCGAAGAAGTGAAGGGGGCGGGGAGGGGACACGACAGAAAAAAAAACACATTAAAAAAAAAAACCAAAAACCAACCCACACCAAAACCCCAACAAAAAACAGTGGCTCAACTGATAAATGAAAGTCTGTTTTAAACGGTTGATTATGGACTTGTGGAAAATATCATTTAACAATTTTCCTTTGTAGGGGGAAAAACCCACTGTATGTTCGGTTTAAAGTGAGGTTAGATGGCAAGTAAACATTCCTGTAATAATTCAGTGATCTTTGCAAAATTCCTGGGTCAGGAAGTAAATGTTCAGTATATTACATCATTGAAGGAGGCATACATCAAAGTTAATACAATCAAATGATCCTTCTAAAATATAAAAACCCTAAAGTTTTTATTGTACTTTTGAAATTCTATAGGAAAGAAAAGGTGGAGGGCTAATGATGGATCACTTCATATCTCACAGATCTGATGACAGTTGCAAGTGTTCTCCTTTGGGTGACTCTATGGTTTAGGCTTGTGATCTTGGGCAGAGAAATAAATACTTAGGAGAAACCAAGATGGAATCTTCTGAAATGGCATATGCAGCATGCTAACTGGTCTTGCCTGTGGATGTTCTGAACCCCATCGTCTCTGAAAGGGTCTGAATCTGGTAGTTTAAGATGTGTGTCATGAACGTTGAGCATTCATCTTATTCTGTTCTACTATGTCAGAATTTAAGTATCTGTTCATTGCAAACAATACTGAAGAAATACTGAACATAAATGTGTATACATGTTTTTTAATATACGTACACTTATGTTGAGTCAAATATTCTTGGTCCCACTACTATTTTCTTTCAAACCCCCTTGTAAAGCATATTTCTCCCTCAAAGTTTAAAAAGATCTCAAACAACAAAAACCCCTAATCAAACAAAAACCCAATCCTGTCTAGCTGAGTCATCTCTGGCCACCTCATTGAAATAACCAGAAACAGTCACCTGCTTTCTGCAAACCTTATTTGTGTTCAACAGTTCTGCTGGGGGTAGCTTTCCATAGGGAGGGGTGGGGGGAAAGTTGGTGGTGGTGATTTGTGTAGTGAATGATCATCGTAGCAGGTAATAAGTCTGGTATTTTGGGGACAAAAATGAAGGTCCTAATCTTCTTCTGTATGTTTATTAAATGTTTAGCTATTCCTTAAATGCTATTGGAGCCACATCAAGAGGTGATATCAAGAGCAGGCCATCCCCAGAAGCCTGTAGTATTGTGGTTATGGCTAGTTTTGTTTGTTTTAAGCACCTGAGGTAGAACATTTATTTCAGAAGGTTGTGGGGTTTTTTTCTTCTTCCAGTAAGTAAAAGAAATATCTGCGCGCCTTAGGACCAAGCCAGCATCACCCTTCTGGTGACATGCTGTATGTGTCAAACTGTCTATGCTGAGTCTTTTGCCCTCTTCCTTCTGCAGGCAGGGCAGCTCCCTGGGTGCTGCTGTCAACTTTGTGGGGAAAAAAAGTATCTTAAAATAATTTTAGCTGGTTTTGTTGAGAAAGTAAAAGGTAAAATAAAAAATCTTCTACAAAGCTACATCTGTCAAAGTGCACAGGACCAAGATTGTGTAATTAGAAGGAAGATTTTTTTTGTGTGTGATTTTTGGAAAGAGCTGATATGGCCTTGAAAGGGCTGTATCAGTTCTCCTCTTGTTGCAGCACCGGGAGATGCTGCTCTACCTTGCCTGGCTAGCTGGAATGGCCTGCCCAGCCCTGCTGCTGCAAGGGAAGGCAGAAAGTGGGCAGACTCAGGCCAGCCCCTCCCTTCTCTCTATCTCTCTGTTATCTGAATCAACTATCCAGGTAGAAGCACTTAAATGGCATTTATTTAATAAGTTACTTGCTGCTGGCCAATATTGCTATAATGAAGTTGTAACTAGATCAGGGAGGAAGCAAATGCCAGGTTTGGTTTTGTAACTTGTCTTGCAGGGAAGAGGGGAAAAAGGCAGAATAAGCTGAGTGGTTTCCAAGACCCTAATTTATTTTTAAATAGGTCTCTCTGAAACTGTAGCAGCAACAACAATCTTTGCTGTAGTTAATGGGCTGTCAGTGTATCCTTTATTTGAATGACTGTTTTCTGAATCAGAAGTTAAAGACATTGTGTCATTGTCACTGGGTCAATGGCAGCAAGTCTAACAAAGGACCTTGAAGCCACTGTGAGCAGCAGCCTCTGATGGCTTCAAAGTAACAGCAAGGTCAGGGAAAAGGCAAACACAGCTAACAGTGTCCCAGTCTCACCTGCATGGCCACGCAGGGTGTTTATGGCAGCCAAGTCTTGAGCACAAATCCCTTCCCCTCCCCAGTGCATCACACGTAGACCCTAGAGCAGGTTTTTTTGTTGCTTATTGCCTTTAAAGGGTAGAATGGTGCAACAATTCATAAATCTGTTGTAGGAGAGAGTTGTTACAGCAGTGTGACTTGAAGAGCCAGTGCTATACATGATCCTGGCTGTGGACTGGTGTGAAATTCTGAGTGCTGCCACCAGTATGCGATGTGGTCAGCAGAGGGCTCAGAGGGAAGTCCAGGTGCAGGAAGGCTTCCTCCTGGTGCAGTCAGGGCCCAGACCTCTCATCAACTCCTGTGGATATTCCATGCCCTGAGGCCCAGCAGCCTTTGGTGGTTGGAGGAGAGCAGGATGGCTTTTGTCTCCTTGAAAACATTGAACAGTGAAACTGGATTGAAATGTGGAGGTGCTATGACATGACAGGAAAGCTTCTGTGCTGGGCTACCAAGCTGATTGAGAGCTTGGAATTCACTCATCCTCTTGATATATCGTGTCCTTTTCCAGTGATCCTTACAAAGAAATGAAGGTCTCCCTCTTTGGACTGTTGAGGTCTGGGGGGAGTTAACTGGATGAAATGAGATTTGACTGGGTGATGCTCAGCTGGTAAGTGCATGTGTGGCAGTGGAGATAAGCAGTTAGAAATAGAAATTAAAGAATGCAGAGGGGGAACACATGGTAGATGCAATGTATGCTTTAAGCAGTGCTAGAGGAACACAATGTCTATTTTTCTAGAGGTAATATTATCTCAAATGGGGGAGCTCACCCTCCTGCTGGGCCTGCGGGTCATCCCCTACCAAAAGATGGTTTAACTTCACCGTTGCAGTGAAGGTTGCCGTGGCTGGGTCCAGCAAGGTGGGCTGGAGCTAAAGTTCCTTTATTCAGTTGAGCCTTCCTTGCTCTTTGGCATGTCATAATCAGACATTTAACATGATTTTAACATAGGGGGGTTTTGTATTCAGTCTCTTTGCATGGTTTAAAATTAATTTCCAGGCTGTGATCTAATGGCAGTAATTACCTCAGAAGTGCATACAGTGCAGGGTATGTTTATTTTTGTTTCAGCCAAGGCAAGCGATTACAGTTCTTGGCTTCACCTCAGGGCTCAGCTCTGTTGGGAGAGCCAAAAACAACATCTACCTTTGCAATCTGGCAAGCAGGTCCTAAATACCTTACGTGAATGTTTGGTTTAATGATATGAAAGGTAGCAAGAGCAGGAGAGCAAAGCCCTTTGAGTCTTGATGTTGCAGTGGATTGCTGGAGTGCAAATTACTTATTAACTCTATGTTGTGGAGTGACCCAGCTTTGTCATATAATGACTACCACTCCCTATTATCAAATGGTAATTTGCTCACTAATTCTTCTGAGTTTCTGCAGTACCTTGTGAGCAATTTGGCTAACATTGGCAACAGCATGAAAGGCACAAGTAGCAAAATACCTTTAAGATCTGTCTGCATGTAGGTTTCAGTAGCTATAGGAATAATTCAGTCTGTTACATGCAAAAATGAGTTTGCATAATTGCATGCTCGGAGCTCATGTCACGTGTGCAAGCATAGCTGTTCCCCCTTTAAGTATTTCCTGGCAGAAGCATCTGATGAGAGAGCGGTGGATGAACAGGGA
>NW_008825107.1:623961-636782 GCF_000699105.1 Pygoscelis adeliae
AAGCCCACCCTGCATGTTCTGTCCATATAGGGTTAACTGAGAAGTTTATGCTTTGGTGCTTCTGCCAAGGTACAGAGGATTTAATTTAATTCTTCTACTTAAAGAATTGCAACATAAAAGTCAAGTCCTTAACTATGTCTCTAAAGAGCAGAGGAGAAGTTTTCATCTTTCTCTCAGTTTAATTTCTTTGTGATGTGTACCAAAATGCAGCTGGGTATTTTGGGTCAGCAGCTGGCTGCACATGGAAAACACATGAAAGAACTTTGTGGATCCTAGCTGTATCTATAGAAAGGAAATGTGCCCTTTGAGTATCTGACAGCTTTGGGGGATTTTCTTGTAAGTGCAACTAATGTGATGTCCTGATTTCACATGTCCTTTTTTACTTTAACTCTTGGGAAGAACAAGAAGTTACAGAAGAAAGTGGAGAACACCCCTCCTAATAGGTACCTGAATAGAGAAGTGAGATTATGATAATTACCTTGGAGCTGCCACAAGTTTCTGCAGGCACCAGGAGTACTCAGCACATCTCAAGTTCATAAAAGGAGGATTTAGCCTACTTTAAACCTGTTTTTCATGATAGCCATGACTATTAAGCTTTGACAGTCTGTCTGGATTCAAGAGACCTACAAATGCTCAAAGCCACTGAAAAGAAACGCTTATGCTTTAAAATGTTGACTCTTGCTTTCTAGGAAGAAGAGGCATGCTGTCCTGGCTGTTCGATTTTTAAACCACTTAAGCTTCATCAGCTTAAGTAGAATTGCTCTGAGTTTATACTGGAAGAGAGAAGATCTCTGCCCTCCTTGAATGGAAAATGCTATTTTAATGTTTTTGTATTTTCTGGCTTTCTCACTTGACTTCACAATCTAATTTCTCTGCTACCAGAGATCCTCTCAGTCACATCTATGTTAAAAAATTAACAGCAATATATATTTAAATGTAAAACAATATAGATGAGTGTGTGCTCACGTGCAAAAGTACATTTTGGGGGGTGTACACGTACAGTTTTAGTAAGTGAGAGAAGATGAGATGACATGAGAGAATGATGAGATGATGGTGATGAGTGAGATCATGAATTATATTTTCAAGAATTTTGAATTGTTTCATGAATGGTGAAACTGTAAGGAGTGATGTTAGAACATACAGGACTACTGAAATTATGCCAAAAGCATAATTTCCTTTTGAAATGGAGTGTGTATAGTCTTTTGCCAGGGGTCTCCTGCTCTTCACTTTTCATCATTTCAGATGAAAGCGAGTGGCTAATAATGCCTGTGTGTAATAACTGTTTATTTTGACCTTTGCTGACATGCTAAGGGATAGCATCTAACCTATAGAGAAAAAAAAAGGCATCTTTTAGTAAAAGTGTGAAACAAAGCTTCTTCAAAGTTGGGATTCTTCTTTGCTTTGGAGTAAGTGTTTGTAGGACAGGAAAAATCCAAACCCAACTGGTTCTCATCCCAGATCTTGAGGTAATCTGTATTTCTGTGGAGATATTCCTATTGCTTCCACTTCATTGATTAACTTAACATTTCCTCCAAATTTAGAAGAAATAATCCTGTCTGCTTTCCTTTTTCTCTTCTCCTGTGCAACTGCAGTAGTAGATGAACTCATTTATATGTATATAATTTATTGAAGGTTGTCAAAATTCAGGAAGAGCTTTGCATTTATTATTGAAAACAGTGCAGACTAGCATTATTTTGAAAGGAATGGAGAAGGATAAATTATTTTAGTTAGATCCTTTTTCTGAGAGAATTTCTCTGATCCTATCCCAAATGCTGACAAAGCTCACTTTATTTGTCAGCAGCACGGTGACTGCAGTAGGATATGGCTGTGAAACACTGCTCAGTGAGACAGGACCACTTACATGATGACTGCAGAGTAGGAAGATGGACATTAAAACTGGACTCTGTATGGGGTTGGGAAGCCAATGCAAAGAGCAGAGCTCCCAGCTGTTGTGTCTGTAACAAGTTGAACTATTGTTGCTTTAAATTCTATGGGTTGCAGTCTTTCTGGATTGTGTTGCTGGAGTCTTAGATGTAATTAATTTCAAATAGTGCTAGTGTGGTTATATTAATGCTGGACATTTGTGGGAAATGGTCAAAACCAAACACCTACAGGAACTCAGCTGAAATCCCTGCTTGATTTGAACGGCAACAGGGAGGTTAAAAAAAAATGGACCTTTTCATGCTTTCTTGAGATCAGAAGTAATACCTTTAAAATTGTAGTGTAGAAAGTCTGTTAAACTATGTGCACTGCTCGTAAAACCATGAACTATTTTGTAGGCTTGTGAAACTGAGGAGCAGTGGAAGATCTGAGAGCTTCTGAAAGAGGGAGCCCTGTGGGACCAAGCTAGAGCTTCATGCCTCCCATTTCACATCGGAGGCAATGCTCCGTAAGGTTCACAAACCTTGCACATGTTTCTCCCAAATATTCTGAAACTGCAGAACATGAGAAGCTCTTGCACTCTCCTAGAAAGAAATTGCTGTATTTACTTCACTGTTGTTAACTGCTGCAGTAAGTGGCTAGTATAAAAACAAAAGTAAAATGAAATGTTAATAGATCTGTAAAAGTGTCTCAAAATGACTCCAACCCTGATAAAAATCTAAAAGCTTGCACAAACATATACGTAGCTATACTGTCATTTCCTTCAGATTCCAGGATATTAAGGAACTGGGTTACTCAACACTGAAGGAGAACACAACAGAAATGGCCAAAAAAAGCACTCCCATTCCCATAAATGTTATGAAAATACAGCCAGCAAAACTCTGAATGACCTTCAGACATTAAAGAGATTGAGGCTAAGGATCTTTTATACCTATCTATACTATCTTATACATAGGTTTATCTATAATATCCTTAGATATACTTATCTGTATTATTTTATAATATCTGATAAGCAGAAAAAATCAAGTCTTTGAAATAATTTTTTAGCAAAATCATTACTTGAAAAAATAAGCTTATGAAAAAGGAAATCTACTGTGTTGCAGTGATCCTCAGGCTTATTCTATTACTGCTTTTAGTAGAAGTAATTAAAAAGATTATTGTTGGCCTACCTGTGAAAAAGTTACTCCTTTCAAGGCTCAAAAACTGTACTTTATGAAATGTATGACTTTGTGAACCTTACTGTTAGATTTTTTTCAGGCATCCTGAGAATGTTATTGCTTGGTCTTAAAATGAATATCTAGAGAGAGGAGATTGCAAGGTGCTTTTCCTTGGGAAAAAGTAGAACACAGCCTGAGGGAGGTTAGCACTGATGGGGGAGCAGTAACTTCTCTTAGATGTGTGGTTTTTCTTGTTTTATTTGAACTAGTGCATTTGGAGGAACAGGCAAGCTTTTGAAGACTCATGTGCTCCTTCAGCATGAAATCGAAGCAGCAAACTTCACTTGAGAGAAGAATAGTTGCTCACAACTTATTACGTTGATCAATGAGATGATTTAGAGTTAGGACGGATGTGTGCAGAAAAGGTCAGAATCTGGGAAGAGCTCAAGGCTAGTTTAATGTGCTTGTTTCTCCGACTCTCGCTTCCCAATAGCTTCCACAGAGATCATTAAAGTCAGTGAGTGCTGAGATCCTCAAAACATTATGGACATCTGTAAACTTCTTTATCTAAAAAAAAAATTACATGTTTTTTCTTTACATCCACCAGTAGCTGAGCCAAGCTTGTTTCAAGCAAGGAAGACTTGTAATATCAAAGATTTACTTAATTTTCATTGCTGCACATAAAACATCTGACAGTATTTGCCGAGAAAACCAAAATGCCTCTCTTTGTTTGTACAAGCCAAAGGAAAAGTACAGTGTATCCGTCTGCAAACGAACATCAAAGTACTTTTGCAAAATCAGGGATGGTGACATATTTGGAGAAACAGTATGAGAGCCGCCTGTTAGAGTCATGTGGGTCTCTGCACTTACCAAGCATAATCCTGATTGGAGCCACATCTTTTCTTTTTTCTCTTTATTATCACTTCGTGGTTAACATTTGTTGATGAGTAGGATTAACAGCACATTTTCAGTGACATTTAGCTCTTTTAACAAACTCTCTCCAGTCAAAGGTGGCTGGCCTGAAAAAAAAAGAGAAAAGTCATTAAGCAAACAAATCTTTGCCAAGAGTTGATGCTAAATATGCCATCACCCTGTGTGAGTTATTTACTGTATATGAAATTTATTCCACAAGACTGTGACCTTGATGTTGATTAACCAGAAATCCCTTCTTCTCTTGTCATTATTAACAGCTTTAGGTGCCTCGAGTGGCCCCTCTCTCTCTCTTTCTTAAGCATCCATTAAGGAAAATTTTCCCAATTTATCATTTCTTTCATAGTGCTGCTCATTGGCATAACCTCTTGAGGCACGACCGCTTGTTTCCATGAGGCTGCCAGGACAGTGGTGGGCTGGTCACGCAGTTGGTCTGCCCCTCTCCACTTAGCGTGCCCACTGTGCTGTGAACGATTACAGACATGTAACGAAAGGCGAACGGGCCTCGTGAGGAATCAGGGTATTCCTTTAGCATGGCGATGCATCTGAATAGTCTTACAGATGTCTCCGAGTCCTAGGGGTCTCAGGGGAGACTCATTGTTTCTGGCAATTCAGTCCATTATCCAAAAAGCATGGAAAGGGAAATGGAATTTCTTCCTCTGTACATTCTTATTTCCTGGGCCTGTCAGTCATGGTAAGGCCACTTTGTGCTTCTCTGGACAGGCACAGGGCAGAGATACTGACTGTATACAGGATAGGGTTTCTGCACTAGTTCTTGCGAGGCAGAGGGGGAGCATATTATGGCTGTCCTTTACTTGCTCAAGGCTCAAAAAGGCTTCTCCGTAGATGTAGGAGATGGAGTATCAGTAGATTGCCCTTAGGTCACTCAGCTTTGAGTAGACCCCAAATATGGAAGATGGTTTAAATCCACCTCCAGCTCAGTATAAACACAGGATCAGAGCAAGAACTGAACCTTTTGGTGCCTGCTGCTAAGCGTGAAACCATTTATGGAACAGAAACACTGCAAGTATTCACTTATGCTGGCAATTTCTGGAAGGGGGGAAAAAAATCAAGGGATGAGAACTACACCAAAAAAAAAATCTGGATGTGTTTTTTTGGATTCTTTTTGGGTGAGTTCACACGGTGATAAATGGAATAGACTGGGAGAATTGAAAACTGAACTTGCTGTAAAGCCTGATTAGAGCGGATTGCATCACAGAGTATAGCTGGCACCTCTTGCTATGAAGAAAGCCTGGCTGCTGTAGACTTTGTGGCCATTGGCATAGATTCATTCAGTGCTTTGTGATTTTGCTGTTTAACACACCTTTGGCAGCCTCTTGGCACACTCTTTTGTAGTGGAATATGAAGTTTATCACCACAGCTGTATGAGATTGTACCTGGTCTAAAAGCTTTCAGGATCAATTATTGACAATCCATATCTCCCTTTCTTTTCTACTGGCTACACCAGATGAACGCATCATTCATGCTTTGCTGTTCCTTCTATAGCTTATAAGCAATCCTGCAAAACTAAACAGGCAAAAAGGCACAGCATCATTAAGATAACTTACATAATCTTAATTCTGCTTCTTTGTGCAAATGCAATATACGTACAACTTTGGCATGGTCATTGCGTAGGCTATATCTAACCTGAGTGACTGCTGCTGCACTCCCAAGCCCAAGTGAGTCCTTGGCCATAGTGGGATGGATGATGCGAATGCAACCACCCCTTCATTGTACCTCAGTTGCAAAGGAGAAGAGAGCTGGCTGCATGGAATGATTAGGAGTTGGGATGTGCTCTGCAGACCCCCAGCCTACGTGCTTGGTGAGACCCTGGCTGTGGGCCATGCCCTTGGGCGCAGTTGCAAGGCAGTGTAGGTGCAGCATCATCTGTTCTTCATGGAACCATCAATTCTGTGCATTTCTCAAGCAAGGCAGGGTGCATGAACTGTGGAGTGATTGCTATCTTGAGCCTTAAGACACAGCTTCTTGCTAAATGTCCTGTAAAGACCAATATGGAGCTATTAATTCCTTAAGGGCATTGCTAGGATGCTGTTGACAGTGGTATCACTATGATATGTGTAACATCGTTAGAGATGGGAGATGTATCAGTCCTGGCAAAATGCTGCATTTCTAGAGACTGTTAATGCTTGGGTGGGGATGGTGGGACAGTGAGGGATAGGTGGGGGTGAGGAAAGTGAGTGGATACAGCTGAAAACCATTGTCCGGTTCTTATTTACAGCACAAACACACACACTTAGGTTTTTGGCAAGTGTAGGCAAAACAGCATACCTAGCAGGGAATGCGAACAGCTATTACAGTTACATCCACAGGAGAACTCAGCAAGCCAAATGCAAAATTATGAGATCAGATGAGAAACACACGAACAAAAAAGCTGAAATGACACTTGAGACTTAAAAACTGAATATTTTCAAAGCATTGGTTTTTGTCACAATCTGTACGTTTATCAAATGCTTTGCTTTTGACAAAAGTACAATTTTTTCATGAAACTGTCTAAGTGAAAAACTTCTCATCAGCTTTGATCCAGATAGATACGGTTAGTTAATGTTTGAATAAATCAGTGTGTATACTAATTTACTAAAAGTTTTCAGGTTAGTATACTAACAGTATTTTTTCAGTTTGGGCACTGGTTTGTTTCAGGCTTTGTTTTTCATTGATTTGTCACCCAGAAGCTAGTCTGTACAATCTGTTAATTCTCTAGCTTCGAAAAGTTCCATTTATCCAGTTTTCTACGATTTCCTGTGTTACATGTGATGTCATTTTGTTCTTTGTAGTATCGTAGTATTCAATAATCATACTAATGCAACAGGAACTATTTAAAGGGGGGAGAGAAGTTGTTTCACTGCAAAACCTACTGCAGCAGCTCCAGCCGATACAAGCTGGTCGCCTCTGCTGTCCATTGTTTTCTGTTGTTAAACAGGAGTGCAACATTTCTGCTGGTGTTTTCCCCTGCGTGTCCACAGGTCAAACTTAAAAGCAACTGTTGTTTTCTCTGTAGTGCTCTGGGCATTGCAGAGCGTGACCTGCTACTCCATTAAGAAATCTGCAAAACCTGAGCTGATTCTCTCCTTGAAGAGTTTCTTTGTTGTTTTTTAAGAATACACTCAGTTGCTTCATTTTTTTCACGTGTTTTCTCTACCTTTTGAGAAGACCCTAGGTTGCTTTCATTTTCCTTTGTTATATAACACGTTTAAGTCTTTAAACTGAAATGCAAACCCTGAATTTAGCACTGCACATCTTGCCTGACAATTGATGCTGCGGACTTTGGGCTCTGATGGCCCAGGCTACAATGCCATGGGATATCTGTACAGCAGCAGCATATTCAGTAACAGGTTATTTGGCATCTTCTCCTAGGTCATCTTTCATGTGTGTTCTCCCACATTTTATTTGATTTCTTTATGTTAACTATAGAGGAAAAACAGGTTGATAGAATGTCAACTTTTTTTATAAGTCTTTCTATGTTTCACAGTTTTCCCTAGACGCCTGGAAAGGCCAGCTGTCAATAGTATGATATCAGAGGCTGGCAATGTGCTGGCTGCCTCTTACCACCACCATCACCACCACAGCCGAGGTTCCTGTTTGGACATTGCCGAAAAGCAGACTTGGTTATGGCCAGCTCTTCTGGATGACTTTGCCGTTGGCGCTGAGGTTTTTACAACACTTGAGACTCTGGTAGTAATAGGATGTCACAGTTCACTGTTAAATGGCTAATTTGGTATGGGTACCATCTGGTATCCTCCCTTTCAAGAGACATTCCCCTCCAACCTTTCTTTTGCAATAGATGGTGAGGTTGTAGGGAACTTAGGGCAGTATAGGAAGGCAGATGGAAGGCAAAGTAGAACTGCCTTTAATGCAGTGAATGAATGATGTGCAGCGCAGTGTAGCTGTAAAAGCAAATTAAAGCTTCTGGTACAAAAAGCTTAAGAGTTTGCCTCCCCCCAAAAGATGCATAGGGTGTCCTGCCTGGCTCCAGCTGCTGTACTCTTAAGGACAAGGTTCTCCAATTGTTACTGTGTCATGTCTGCCAGCCTAGGGTGGGCATCTTTACTATCTTAAATGGTGCTAGATGTCATCTTTTAGGCAACTGGATCATGCTTAAAATCTCCCCTTGATCTGCCTTATGGGGGCTTAAAAGATATGTGGAGTTCTAGTCTAAAGATTAAGCACCGTGGTTTGTACAAGACCTTTGTTAGCAACCTTTTCTGTATCTTGGCTCTAGTGAAGCCTGCGTTGTAATTGCGATGCTGAGAAAGGTTCCTTGTCATGTCATCTAAGGCTAGAAACCCTATAGCCATTAATGTTAGTGATTTGGATTTAATATCTAGGTTCATTATGCTGCTGAAGATGGTCTGAATATGCTGATACTGAAAGTGATTCAGGACTGCACCGTGCACCTGAGTCAGGAGTCCTTTGAATGCATATCATAAACCAGATCTTCTAGCAACAACTCTACAGCAGAGATGGTCCTCAGAGCTGGTTTCCATGTGGAAAGGTAAGAGCTGGGAAAATGAGCATATGTAATTTAAATCTTCACAGGGGTTGTAGAAGAGCATATAATGCACCTAGCAGGCAGTTTCAGATGCTTTGAAAAGTCACTCTGAATATTTTTCTTAAATAGGTTTTTCTGTGGGGAAGGGGTGTAAGACATCATCTGTTCATCTTGTTAAATATATGCTTAAAAGAATTATGCAACCTAGTTGAATTACATAATTTTAGCTTTTATTTAGCAGCAAGTTAGTTGAACTGTCTTCCAGTTCCTGCATTGTAAACAAAGATAATATAAGAAAAATATTGACCAAGTTGTTTTAACGTAATACAAAGCTGAGAAACTAAATGTATGTGAAATAGGACAAGCTGAGACAATTGTAGAAATCCTTGTAGCTTTCTAATAGGAAGGTTTGCCCTCGTGTTTATGGATAAGTTTTTTTTGACTGGATATTACCAGTTAAAAAAAAAATGTAGTGGAATCTGTATGTCAATGTATTTGAATTAATATGATTCCAAGTATTTTGATTTATATTGTTAAACCCACAATACTACAGATGGACATCCTGTGCTTAGTCTCCTTCTTTCATGCTTTTATAAAGAAAGAGGGAAGAAGGAGAGGTACAAGATGACTGTAAAAAAAAAAAAAATTAAAAAAATGCTGCTCCTACTTGAATACTTTCATAACAGGTTGTTTTTCAAAATACGCAATTTCAAACCAGTGATGACCATCGTAGCTTTTGCTGTGACAAGAAAATGAATTGGGGACCTCTGCACTCAAAGCTGCAGTCTGTGCAGAAGGTCTGTAATAAGAAAGAGTCACTGCATTAAAAAAAAAAAAAATCCATCTAAGCCCTGCTTAGCTTTTAATGTGCATTGAACTGGGAAAACTCAAGTTGAAGTGGATCTCTGCCACAAACTTCTGTAACTGTACTGGAGGACATACTGTCCAGTGGTGAAAGCAGTAGAGCATGATCTCAGGCTGCGTCTATGGATGGCCTCAGGTTTGCTGTTTGGCCTTGGACAAATCACTTAGGCTGTGTCTGTAGTGTTGGACCAAGGAGAAATGCAATGTTGGTATGGGCCCTGTATATACTGTATCTCCTACCTCTTGTTTCCACAGAAGGAGAACTTGGATGTGTGGACCAGAAGAGAGCTGAGGCATGATCTAGCATGTCTCCTGGTTCGTGCGTGCAAAGGTGGAAGAGTTCTGATGTCTGCTGTGCAACCTGGACAGGCTTCTCCCTTTTTCAGCGATATCACAAAATCGATAGGGATTGCATTTACCAATCTTGTTAGGGAGCTGAGATGAAGTCTGCAGCACCTGAATATTGCACTAGTGTGGGTTGTTAAAGTATTAGAGAGAGGCTTTAATATATACATGGTATAGATATAGGACATATCTATAAAAATCCAGCTTGGAAATATCAGAGATTAGTATTTTGCTATTAATTTCTGTCTCAATCACCAGCATTCAGATGTTTTCCTCTTTCTGAGGGAAGGGTGATGGAGGTCCAAAATTCAGTCATGAATGCCTGCTGGCAGCAACGGGATTGCCACGTGCACTTAGGGCAAGAATTGGCCAAAATGTTACTAGAGAAGACATGATAATTTCTCAGCCTTTCTTTCCATTAGCTATGAAAGAATGAGCTGTGCTCTGTCTAATTCAGAATTAGCAGTACTGCTGATATGCTTGATGTTTTTAACATTCTGCTGTCGCTTGATATAACTGTCTTTTTTGGTGTGTGTGAGTGAGGAGGCAGGCTGCACAGAGCACGGCCTGTGTGGCATCGGCTCCCCTGTTGATTTAGTTTCATTTTCTGTTTTTCTGCCTTGCTCAACTGCCTGTAACGGCATTAAAGTATTCTTCTGATCTTTGTTTCCATGTGTTCACAAAATGCAGTTTTTGAAAGCCTTTATGCCAAAGGGACGTTTGGAGCGAGAGGCAGCTCTCAGATTTGTTTCAAAAGCCATTGGCAAATTACATACTCGATTGAGCCTTGTTTATAATAATAACTTCTACTGAGAGAGCCTTCGCATTGGTATTAGATTAAATTAAACAGGGAAGGGTCGAATTAAAGCTCCCAGAAATTATTTGCTTGTGGTATTGACACATTACCTCCTGCCTTGAAGTGGGAGGTAATGAAAAGTTTCATGAGAAAGTCTGTGGTCCCAAGAACTGTGGCTAGATTCCCCTCTTCCACCATCTACACTGCATTAGAAGAGCCTTAATTCGGTGGTTTGGAGTACGGCATATATAATACACTGGTAACTCATAATGAAAGTATGATGTCCCATGGAAACTCTTATCACTCTCCAACTTCTTCAGAGCTTCAGGGCTCCTGGCCAACTTTCCCCTGCTCATCCCCACTGCATCTAACTTCGCTAGTAATAGTCTAAGTGTGTTAAGTTTTGCCTCCTGCTATTGCTGAGTTGCATGATCAGACACCTGGGGAACTGTGGATCCATTTATGTCCTGGTTCTCAGCAACTTCATGCATACTTGCTGGGAACTTAATACAGAAACTCTTATCAGGCAAATCCATTCAGTAGAAGTACACGAGTCCTACCTTGGACTGCAAGTACAGACAAGCACCTGTTCTTACCATCCATACTGTACTGTCAGAGTCCAAGCTCTTTGCTGAATATTTCCTGCCCAGAATTGTGTTCAGAGGTACAGAGAGAGACAACTTGGTACATACTGCAAAGGAGTTGTGGGGAATTACAGACCCTGGCAATGAGAGGAGTACATGGCTGTGCTTCCCTTAGGTACTGAAGAACTAAATTGCTGGAACAGGTTGATGTCTCTACAGGAACAGTCTCAAAAACTTAAGATAAATACATAATCTGGCCTCCTACTCATCCACTGTTAAACTCTGTGTCCATGCCAAGATCTTGCCTATCAGACTAAAATAATTTCTCTACCTCCACAGCTTGTCACATTGTCCCGCCATCTGCCAAAACATACTTGCCAAAATAGACTTCTTTTCCCACAGCTCAGGATAATTGACTTTCCCACTGCCCCAATTCCCCTCCTGGCTTCATGAGCCTTACCAAAACTTTATCATCATCTTTGAAATCAGAAATAATCTTACTGCCTCAACTGCTTTCACTTAATTCCTCCTCTCATTTCCTTACCATTCTTGCTTCTTGCTGTTTCCAATCTGTGTGCATGTTTATGTTGCTCTAGCTTGAATAAGAGTGAGTGGTCATTTTATATGTGGAAACGAGTAGAGAAGTGGAAAAGATGATCTGGAATAAGATGTCAGCTCTTGAAGAATTTGATTTTTCTATAGTCTTGTAACTGAAGAAGAGTTAGAACTCACCCAAGTTAGAGGACAGTACTTTGTCATTGAGGAAAAGATCAGTACTAGTGACAAGCAGCAGACATGTATTTGCTCCCCCAAGAAAGCCAACAAATTGCACCAGTGAAGTCTTCTGAGAGCTGACTTCCAGAGCGAGTGATTCTGGGGTAGAAGAAATCAATTGAATTACATTTCATCAGGCTGGATTGGGTGGTGAGGATTGGCCACATGTACTGACTGCTGTCCTCCAGATGTGCCAACTGCTACTTAATTCAAGCTACAAGTTTAAATGAACTGTGGATATTGCAAGCTTCCAGGTGTTTGGGGTTGAGTGCCACTGACAATGATGTTGTCTTGGGCACCCAAAGTGTAGCTGGTGACCAGCTTTTTGGAGACTCATTTGAAGCAATGAATTCAGCCCCTTCCCCCACCCCTTCATTGTCCCATACTCCTGTGTGGAAAAGTTTGTGAGAGTTTTATGGATATAAATGGTCACTGAACCATTCATTTATCTCCAGAAGGGATGTTCTGTATGCCTACCACCAATGACAAAGTAAGGATATCAAGCATTGACCTTTCCTATATCAGTAAAACCAAATTCTTTTCAAAGTCATCAGAAGAACTTGAAGCAAGAAATGCATGCGATGGTATTGTGTACCAAACACAAACTGAAGATGAATGGCTTACAGTGCAGGAAGACTTTTAAGCACAGGATTGGCAAGCCTGATGTACAAAGCAGTCAGTGAAATGATGGGCTTAATGCTCAAGAAAATGGCCTTCCATAGTCCGTCTTCTCCTTCTTCCACTGTGTAAGAAGAGAGCATCATACAGACTGCTTCATTATTTCAGCCTCTCTCTTACAGAAATTGGAGGGACTTCATGAACTTTTGCTGTCTCTCAGCCTGAAGCCAGACAGCAGTTTGGTCCTTTGAGTTCTCTGTCTTTGGTTTAATGCTTTGATAGAAAGCAGCCATTTTACCATGCTGAGTGTGGCTGGTTTGTATTGGAAAGCAACTGCAAGACAACAAGGTTGCCATAGGGTTTCT
>NW_008825107.1:636827-649806 GCF_000699105.1 Pygoscelis adeliae
CCTTGTTGCCTTTTTTTTCCCCCTGTATTAAACATGTTTGAAGAAAAAGATTGAGTAGTGTGTGATGAACAGCAACTATGGCAGATAGTGCCACTTCCCAGCAGCACGAAAGGCAGGAAGAGCTTTGGATTTTGGAGATAGGAAGACAAAAGTGAATTTATTTTACCGGTTTATTTCAAACATAGCTTGAAGTTATTTTTGGCCCTCATGTCTAGCCATTGGTGAACCAGCTCAGAGGTGGCAACTGCTTGGTTCTAACCTTGTGAGATTCATCTTCCTTTGGTCCCCAGCCAATCCATAGTGCCTATGTGAAAAGAAAAAAACAGCGGTCTACAGAAGCTGTTGTATACAAGCTAGAGGGCACTTTTTTTAAACCTTCTTACAAATTTTCTCAGGTTTCCTGAGGGAAGAGAACTAGGAAGGGCAGTTCCACATCTGTCATCACTATTTTACTCATAGATCCTCTGGCTTGACAGCATCTCAGAAACAAATTGCCTCCACTTGCCATGCAAGTTGCAAAATGTTCATAAAATCATCCTGCCTTGGTAATACAGCTGGAAGAAAATTTCCTGCCTCCAGTGAGTATTTGTTTACCTTTGAAATAGTTTTGCTTTTATTTTCTGTTGAGGGAAAGTCTCTAAGAAGAAATGTGTCTAATTGTCACTTAGTGACTCCTAGGGACCTGTTACTGTCCTGGAACTTCAGTGTCATGCTGAATTTGTGGATTCAGTTTTTCTATCAAGCCACAAGTAAAAATTGTGTCTCTTTTCCATTATTTGTGCATTGTTAATAGATAGCACTGTACCTCTGAAAACACCTCAGCTGAAGTTATGCCTTTCAGAGCCAGTAGTATATTCCTTGCCTGTTTAGCAGTTTTTGCAGCACTTGGACCAAATTCTTTCAAATCAACACTATTGTGCTCTGGTGCAGATTTTCAGCCACTCTATTTAGCAGGCACACACAGTTATTTGATCTTAGTTCTTTCAGTGGCAATGAATCTCCCAGTTCCAGTTTCTTCATAAATTGAATTCAATTATCACTTCTTTACCCTGTCTTCACAAGCAAGTTCAGACATCTCACTTTTCATCTTGCATTTTAAGTAGAAGAAACAATAGTAGCAATCGCTTCTGCATTTTTATGGCTTAAGAGATGGCCTAATGAATTAATAAAATTTGCAGCTGCAAAGGAATTTTGGTTCAGTTTGTCTAACATGCTTTTACAAACTCCCCTTAAGCCCCATGAGATCCTCTGAATTCAACCTGATGTTATTTGTCTTAGACTGACAAATGAGTTACGTAAAGGCTATGAGACCTGTTGAAAGTTGCATAAGTCAGTGTTAGGAAGAGGGCATCAGCATACTCAGCTAAGTATTCCTCATGCTGCTACAAAAGCACATAGCTTCTGCACTAGGTGCTTCAGCTGACAGTGACTGGTTAAACAAAGTAGCAGGTTAAATCAAGGGGAGATTCTGCGGCTAATGAAAAACTGGTTAAACTTTTGCTCTTGTTACTGTGGAAATAACGAAGACTTCTTTCCTTCCGTTGAGGAAATCTGAGCAGTCTGAGCCCATACATTATTCTACCTTGATAGCGGCGTTACTGTCCCAGAGATTGCACAAGCTTCCTTTACACTGGCAGCATAAACTGCCGCATTCACTTCATCAAGCCTAAGTGTTAACTACTTCCCATTAATTCAAATGTTCCCAGGTTCAGGATCAAGAGAACCTGCTTAAGCAAAGCGTCTGAGTTCCTCTCAAGTTAATGTTCCATACAGTATGCTTCTGAAAGGCTGGCAAGGGAAGAGGGGAAAGCCTTGGCAATTCTGTTTCTTCCACTGTTTTGAGGGGGTGGGGGAAAAAAGAAAGGGGGGGGAAGAGCTTATTGTGTGCCCTCTCCCTACACTTCTCTAATTTTGGGTCTTTGTTATAAGCTCTGATACTTTGACAGGTGGGAGAAGGAGAGATTTGTAGTCCAGTCACAGAGTTAACAGTCAGGAATTTGCAAGCCTGAGGCCCTTGACCCCAGCATGTGAATCCACCAAGTGCAGGGTAGAACTAGAAAGCATCTGGTGGCTCTTGTCCAAAGGAACAATGCTAACACGGTATAGGTGATGCAATATTTCAGATGTCCATTTCACAATGCGTACAAGAGGGCAAAAAAAAATCTGGATGTCCTCTCTGTCTGGGAAGAGGGCTAAGCAGAGCTAGATGCAGAGGCACGTTTCAGTCACGAATGAATGTTACATCTCCACAGTGAGCTCACCTTTTACTGACCACAGGATGTTTGAATTGGAGGAACACATCAGTTCATGCAAACCTAATGCCTTCATCTCGCTAGAGCTGGCTTCTATTCTAGAAACACGAATTATCTGTAGTTTTCCTTATGCAGCTCTGCTATGGAAGGCAGCCTTGTTCCACTCTTGTTTCTGTGTGTATCTAAAGGTATGTCATATGCCAGAGGGGAATTCAAGCTGGAAAGCCATAACCATATGCCACAAACAGGCACTAAGAAGAGTTAAAATAAATAAAAGGGGCAAGCATAGATGCAATAGCACCCTTCAATAGTCTCCCATTCTTTGCTCAGTAAAAAGATTTCACAAACCCCCTCTTCTTTGTCAGTTGACTAACTTCTGGTAAATATTTCTTAGCTGTCTGTCTGGCATCTGTCCTGGTTTCGGCAGGGATAGAGTTAATTTCCTTCCTAGTAGCTGGTACAGTGCTGTGTTTTGGATTTAGTATGAGAATAATGTTGATAACACACTGATGTTTTAGTTGTTGTTACGTAGTGCTTACACTAGTCAAGGACTTCTCAGCTTCTCGTGCCCTGCCAACAAGAAGCTGGGAGGGTTCACAGCCAGGACAGCTGACCCAAACTGGCCAAAGGGATATTCCATACCATGTGATGTCATGCTCAGTATATGAACTGGGGGGAGTTAGCCAGGGGAGGGGTGACTGCTGCTCAGGAACTGGCTGGGCATCAGTCAGCGGGTGGTAAGCAATTGCATTGTGCATCACTTGTTTTGTATATTCTTTTATCATTATTATTCTTATTTTTCCCTTTGTATTCTGTCCTATTAAACTGTCTTTATCTCAACCCACGAATTTTACTTTTTTTTTTTCTCATTCTCTCCCCCACCCCACTGCGGGAGACAGCAGCGAGCAAACGGCTGTGTGGTGTTCAGCTGCCTGCCGGGTTAAACTATAACAGCGTTTTATGCAGAGTTCTTGCATACACATTGTCCTTTGTTCAGGAGTTCCTCATGTTTCCAACTCACTGTGTGGAGAGCCATTTCTTTCTGTCTGATTTGAACTTGACTCCTACCTTTGTTTTTCAGTCCTAAGTTCTTGTATTGGAAGAAATGGTTGATTTCTATAGACCTTCTCCAGACTACTTTTTCATGTTTATCAGCCTTGTCATATGCCTCAGTCATCTTTTTTCTAGGCTGAAGAGTTCCAGCTTCCAGTCTGTTCAGTCCTTCGTTGTGCATTGGCTTTCTAGGCTCCACAGATGTAACTCCTTCAACCAAAATTGGTACCTTGAACACCAGTGTGAAAATCATTAAGGCAAACAAATAGAAAGAAAAAACATTTTGACTGGTGGAAGATTTCTGCTCTGGAGCCATGATATGGGACGGATATGCATGTGCAGCTAATGTGGAAGCGTGACCAAAGAGACCATCAGTGTCAGTATCTAAAATGTAAGGACAACACACATAAAGTCGTCATCTTTTTTCAGGGATTTCTAGGAGCCTTAGGAATTCTAATGGATTTGTTCCTAAAACATGGCAAAATTGTCCTTAGTCATGGGAAGAAATCTAAGAACTTGGAGCAATTAAAAACAAACAAAATGAGACCCCACCTTGGAGTCCTTCAACCAGCTCTGGAGTTCTCAGTACAGGAAAGACATGGATCTGTTGGAGCCAGTCCAGAGGAGGTCCACAAAAATGATCAGAGGGATGGAACACCTCTCCTATGAGGACAGGCTGAGAGAGTTGGGGTTGTTCAGGCCTGGAGAAGAGAAGGCTTTGAGGAGACCTTGTTGTGGCCTTTCAATACTTAAAGGGGCTGATAAAGGTGGACAGACTTTTTAGTAGGGCCTGTAGCCTACTAAAGGACAAGGGGTAATGGTTTTAAACTAAAGGAGGGTAGATTCAGACTACATATAAGGAAGAAATTTTTTATGCTGAGGGTGGCGAAGCACTGGAACAGGTTGCCCAGAGAGGTGGTGGATGCCCCATCCCTGGAAACATTCAAGGTCAGGCTGGACGGGGCTCTGAGCAACCTGATCTAGTTGAAGATGTCCCTGCCCACGGCGGGGGGGTTGGACTAGATGACCTTTAGAGGTCCCTTCTAACCCAAACCATTCCATGATTCTGTGGAAAATCAGTACTAGCACAGAATAGGTTGTCATTACCAATACAATCTCATTGTACTGAAGGGGATTTTTTAGTTTGCACTGATTCCTCTAGCATACACACTCTCTCTGATAAGGGCACTGACACGTCAGTGTTTCCCTTGTATGCACTCCCTCCTGTGTACCCATCATGCATTCTCAAAAAAACCCCAAGCCCTCCAGTGTGATGGAACTATTTCCTTGTCTCTCTGAACTTTGCTATTGCTGCAATTCTCTTCTTGTGTCACCTGGTGGCTGCTGAGCCCTTCTGCAGCTCGGAAGGTGCCTCCTGCTCCTGGGAGCACCAGAGAGCTCAGGAGCAGTCCCAGGAAATTTGTGATAAGGACACATTGGTCATAATTTATTTTATTCCTTGTTATGGAATCTGACACCATAATCTTTCTGTGAGCAAAATCGCCAGTGTTTTTCATGGAAAAGGAGGAAGAACAGGCATAAATATTCTAATTTTGAGTTAACTCCTGCTGTTTACATGTAATTCCTCTTGATAGTTTGAAGTGAGAGTCAGGCCTTTAGTGTGGGAAAATACTTGATTCTTTATTAACATCCTCTTCACAGTTGCATCCGTAAGTAAATTGACTGGGTCCAGGACGAGCAAGGTAATTATTTTTAACAGTGTTCATCCTGATCTTCACCCCAAACTGGGGACAGTTCAAAGCAGAACACCAAGCAAAAAATACTGAGCAATAAACCTAGTGTTAGTAATCGCTTAGTTTCTTTTCAAAGTGTCAAGTGGGATCACCATCCCGTATGCGTAACTGAGGGAACCATTCTTCTCCCTGTGACAGAGGGATTTTTTTTTTTTTTTTGCCAATGTGGGTCAAATTTGCTGGAGAAGTGCAAGTAATCATTTTTATTAATCTTGGAGTTTGTAGGGTTGTGGTTTTGCTTCATGTTAGTTTTTAGTGTGGTGGTGTTTTTTTTTTTTTTTAATTCCAATAAATATATCCATAAGATCCTTATTTCCTATTTGCCCAGCAGGGTTGTTAGAAGGGGGTGTTGTGGTGGTATATCTTGTTGAACAAGAGCAGGTGGTTTTCACCATTGTCTGTCGTCAGCCCGAGTTGCCGCCTGGTTTACAATGAGAGGTGTGAAAAAGGCACACTTTTCCCACAGGGCAAACACACATTTGGGTGAAGGCTTGTGTTTAAAGGGCAGATAATTAATAGCTGTAAAAAGTCCGTTCCTCTAAACATAGCAAGGTGGTGATTTTTACTTGAACAAGTACCACCAGGGGAGAACTTTTTACAGAAAAAAAAAGAAAAAATCTGCTCAGGAATTTAAGGTCAGGAGTCCTGTTCAGAGCCAGTAAGATTTGTCCTCTTACCTCGTTCAGTTATTTCTATCAATCTGTTTTTGAGTATCTTTGGAGGGAAGTCTGAGATGTCTTATCTGGGGAGGTGGGGGATGGGAGTGGACTGTGGAAGCACTTGGCCCCTCCTGATGAAAGTCTGGCAGAGTCACAGCTGGCACAAGAAGGACTCTTGATCTGTTTTCCTGAGACAAAAGACCATGCAGAAGTGGCAGGACGTGACCCTGTAGACCTGGGGACAGGGGAGGACAGCTGGCCACTAGAGCCAGCGGAGGACACGTGACGCCCTCTCCATGGACATGGTGCTTCGGGACTCTCGAGACCTCCAGAAGTAGAGCGCGCCCCCCCCCGCCCCAGGGCAGATGGACCTTGTATGGTTCTTTCTGCAGGCTGCCTCTGACCGGGAGCCTTGGCATGGGAATTCCAGCAAAGAGCACAGAGGTTCTGTGGGGGAGGAATAGCTACTCCTAGTGAAACATGGCTCATTGCCAAAAAGGCACAGAGAAAAGGGGGTAGAAATAAAAGCCTGCCCACTTACTAATGATCCTCTTGAACCTCTGTGGGAGCCATACCCTCCCTGCACAGGGTCTGCCTCCTGACAGTAGGGCCAGCTGAGATCCCTCTTATTTCAGATAAACAAATGGGTGTTGCATTCCTATTGCTCAGGAGAGAATATCTCCTTTCTAGTTGCCCTTCAAGATCGTGTTGGATTTGAGGACTTGCTGTCAGTCCCCCTGCCTTTCCAGTACTGAAAAATGGGAGCAGCTGTCCTGTATTTACAGGTGTTTGTGCAGTGAGCTATGGTATGAGAGAGCACTTCTCTTTCTGGTCTGCTAAAACAGAACAGAGCTCCCCAGAAGTCCGCTAGGGCTGAGAGATGCTCCCACCAGTGCTTCTCCTTGGTCCTGACTCCTCTTCAGTGGTGAACCCAGTAAAGGCTTGGGTTTCTCTTTCAGCTAGCTTTCTGCAGCACTGGGGAGTGGAGGGGAGAGGTGGGCTGCCCTTGCTTGCAGCAGGCCAAGGTGAAGGCTGGCAGGGCTGGGGCTTTGGGGGCTGGCTCAGCTGGGGCAGGTCTGCAGGACAGGGCTGGTGTCTGTGGCTCCTCTGGGAGACCACCAGAGCACCTCTGGTTTTAGGTGTGTTACCATTTCTGCTCAGACCTCTCATGACCTGCCTTTTAAGTCTTCCTTTTCCACTGTTTGTTTCATTTGTGACACCTGGCTTTCACACAGCTCTCAGAGCAGTTAAGGCTTGTTCTGTGATGATGAGGACTGTGTTCCCCTTCCTTCAATCTTTCTTTTACACCTGTGTAGTTTTCTAAGTAGCATTTATACTGCCTTCCACCCCTACCCCCTTCATTCCTTCCCAAAATTACACTCCATTTTCTGTGCTTCCAGCAGCTGTAGAGACAGTCAACTGCTCTGCCTGAGGTTGTGCAATGGTGGGAATGGAGAAAAAAGAGAGGCAAGACCTGAATCGAGAGGTGCATGTGGGAGGGAGGAGCTGTAGGGGGACAGGGAGTATTTATGGAGCTCCGCGTGGAGGGACCAGCAGCCTGTGTGGCACAAAAACATTTTAAACTTGCAACAGGGGAACTCTCTGGATTGAACGCTTCAAAGGGAGAGCCTGCCAGCTACAAAAAACAAATCTTTAAATAACATGGAGAGCAATGAGAAAAAGTCTGAGCTGCTCACCCGCAGGAAGAGAGCAGGCTTCACTCAGCCTGGGTGTAAAGCAGAGTAGTCCCATTGGCTTGCAAGGGCTTATGCCATGGAAGAATTTAGCCTACTGGGTCTAACAGTCTTACTTAGGCTGAATAGTTCTTTTGTCCTGTCTCTGCATCATGATTGCAGCAATAGGCACCAAAATGTGTGTTGGTTTTGGTTCCAATGAGGCAAGTTTTATCGGGTTTGTGTGAGGGACCCTTGTTAAAACTGCACTGCTGAACTGAAGGGAAAGTTTCTTCATCTTTCCAAAAAAATTCTCAATTTTGGGCAGACTTCAAGCTTGGAAAATGTCAGCCTGAGAGGTGAAACTTAAGAAAAATTGCAAGCAATAGAGGACAACCATTTATAATAGAAATCCTTTGCCAGGGTTGAAAATAGCCATTAATAGTAGCTTTCCAACTATATTACACAGTTTAAAGGAAATACTCTTTTAAAAAAATTGTAAAATATACTTTGCAATTAATCAAAGGAGCTTATTGCTCCAGAATATCGGGGAAAACCCTGACTTGCAAAATGTACATTAGTTAAATATACAATAGCCCTAGCCCCTATGTTTGTATGACTATAAATACTTGTTGGTTTTAGAAGAAATTTTTAACATTCATGTTTGCACCACTGCTTACCTGGTAGATCCATGGCTGACTGGGAGGGAGCTTGAAATTATTAATTTATGAGGGGAGAGCAGGAGCAGGGTGATGGGGATGGTCTACCTGAGGGGCTTTGCTGCGTGGGGGGGCTCAGCAGCACTGGGTGCTGCCACTGCTGGGGACCTAGCCCCCCTAGGGTAAGCGTCTACCTGAGCTGCAATGCTTCAGAGGGGTCAGACTCCTCACAAGAAGCCCTTTGCTTTGAGGGCGAGATCTCAGCCAGCCGGCCTCAGGAAAGCTATGGTCAAGATGATCACCCCAAACCCAGGACAGAGGAGAGGGAACAGGAGTCAAGGGGCCCAGGTTTCTCTAATCCTTCTCTCCTCTTAAGGTATATTGAGTTTGTTACTTAAAGTGAGTTGGATCCTCTATACTGGTACTTTTGCTGTAGTTCCTCTGGCCCCATCTTCCACCTGGCGCCTTCCTGGCACAGGAACTGATGGCGTCTGGTCAGTCCTTACTACTTCTATGGTGGGTACCATGTGCATCTGCTTCTCCAGCTGACCTTTAAAACATAGTGTCCCTTGAGCCTCTGATATGAAACATAGTGAGAAAAATACACAAGCGTTAGAAAGCCCAATATCTCTGTAGGGCCCAAGATTTGCCTGACCTCTGTTTTTTTTCCAGTAAGATTTATAATGCCTACTTCCAGGAAGACATTACTTGGTTTTTTACCTTCAGTGCATGCATATGATATCAAATACCTTCCTCAGACACCAATACATAGTTCTTCAGAAATGTAATGGGCAGGTAGGCGTGGGAAGGAATTTGATTATACTTGAAAAGAAAGACAGAACAGATCTGAATGGTAAAGCTATCCAGCATGGTTTTGGTTTCTCTCTGTAGTTTTAGGTAGAAAGGATTGTTCTTTTGCCAGTGTAAATATATAAATTTTAAAAAAGATGTCAAGGACTGCTTAACATACAGACAAAAAAGTTTCACACGTCTGCCCTTATAATGGTCCTATGTGTTTGCATTCTACTTATTTATGCATTCGCATTTGGTTTATTTATGAGATCTTTGCCCAGAAATGTTCCGCTATTAGCTCTATATGGTTTTATATGGTAATTAATATATCACTGTGATATTCCATCTGTTATTATTTCTCCAGCGTTTGCGCCTATGAGCCCCAACCAAGATCAGAGTCTCATTTGGATCAGAGGATCAAAGTCTCTTTTGTAGTAGCGTCTCCACATATGCATAGAGAGTATCTGAGGCTTTTAGTCTAAACACAGAAACTGGGCAAGTGTCAGTGAATGGACGGGTGCTGGCCCTCAGCATCACGCTGACCAACCCGCTGAGCATTACTGAGGAAAGTGTAGTAGTTGTGGAAGTCAGGCTCAGATCCCCTACAGTCCACTTCACCATCCTGCCTCGCCTCAGTGCTGTGGCACCTCCACAGTATTTCCTTTCCAAAATGGAAGGCATGATATGATTGTGACTTACTTGCTGTATTTGGACAGTATAAATCACCTGCCCAAGGCCACAGAATGAGGTGCAATAATTGCACTCAAGGCTGTAGCCTTTTGCTCATAAAATGGAATAACAGAGCAATATTTAACAGGATTAACCACAAGGATACCCTAATTTGAGTCACATTTCTGTGAGATTTCATGCACCAGCAAGTGCTTGCTGGGAGCAGCAAGAGCTGAAGTCCATTGTCTCCTCTGTAGTAGGCTGGCAAACACAGGAGATGGCTGCTCTCCTGCCCTATAGGTGTGATAGCACAAAAGATGCTTAAAGCTTAGCTGTGGTTAGGGTAGGAAGCTAGTAATCGAGGTTCATGCACACGGAGGTGTAAGGAGGAGGGAGGAAAGGAAGGAATAGTGTCAGTGTGGTTATGGTTTACGAACCTAAAGCTAAATTAAACATAACCTGCAATGTATGTGGGAATAGAAGGAATATTTTAATTCAGCATTGTGGATTGTGAGCAAGTGATTCTGGCAGGTCAGCATAATGTTTTAACTATTATGGTGATGGTGTTATTGCTGTGTACTCTGAAAGTAGAAAGCAGACTATTTTTTGTTGGAATGCTAATATGTTAATAACTATGAAATACGTTGCTCCAAACTGCTATCCAATGAAAGCAGTCTTCATAAGCAGTGTGGTGTTCATGCTGTCAGGCACTCATTATTTCTGTTCAGTGGTGGCAGGAAGGCACCATCTTAACTGTAAATATTGAAAGTCAGCTGAAAAATCTTCTGTTGGAGGCAAAAAAAAAAGTAAGCACAAATGGTTGAGAATCCAACTTCACAGTTTCCTCATGGTAGCAACAGAGACGATGACATTTATGACATCCAGAAAATGCTAAAGGAGACATGAAATGAAACATCTAATCTTCATAGCCTGGGAATGAAATCTTTCTACCTGAAGCTATATTAAAATATTTTCCTTCTCATCTTCCTCCTTGGAGAAAGAGACTTTTTTGGGGGTGAGGATGGGGGGAAATAATAATTTTCAATATTTAAGATATGTAGATCAAAATATGTTTATTACTCTGAAATGTTACAGTATTGTCCCATGGCAACTGTACTCTAGGAACTTCCTCGTTTCCACTCCACTGCTTGGTCTGCATCTTTTCATCTAAACCAAAGAGTCCTCTTTCTGCAGGAGGGGGTTGACGGAAGATGATATATTGTGCTCTACAACATCATTTGTTTGGATGAGGTATTAATTGCAAAGAACCCTGTAAACCCAGGTGTGTAGATATCCGGGAGATGCCCTGAGGGCAACGCTCTCCCAAAGCCATGGTGGACAGCTTTCGAAAAGAGAATGGGAATGACAATTTAATAAAGTTTTCCTGTGGATCACATAAATAATCTAAAACAACAAAAAAATTCAGAACTGCATTCAAGTAGTTACCTCAGAGGCCATTCATCTGCCTCTTCTAGTCCCAAAGAACCCCAAACACACCTTATTTCCAAAAGAAACATCCAAAGGAATAAACTTCCAACTTATCTGCATGTATTCGTGTTGCTGGGAGTTTTTTGACTGTAAATACACTCCATGCTGTGCAGGGGTCCAGCCCCGGGGTTGCATACTCCTGGTACTGTGGGTACAGAAGCAAGTTTGTTTTTCTTGCATTGCGGCCTGGCTTGGAGTGAGCCAACACCAATGGTTCTCCTGGGTTGCCGTTAATTTTTACTTTTCTTTTTCTTTCAGTGAACTTAATGTGGCTGTCATCTGGTGCCTAGACATCCTACTTGCATGGCAATTTAAAGGCCTAACACAAATGCAACGTGCCAGGTCCAGGAACAGCATTTTTGTTTGAAGTTACTTAAGTAATCTTAAAAGACATTTTCTGTTGGGCTCTTCTTTTTTTAGTAGGTTTTTGCATAAACTACGACTTCAAATATGTTCAGACAAAATTTTCTAGTTTAATAAAAGGTTTTAAAATTATGATTATCAAAATAGGAAAAAAGTACTTTTATTAACAGATGTATCTTGCTTTATTTTTCAGTTTACTGCTATCTATAAACATTTAGAGTAATTCTTCAGATTTCTAGCTGGGGATTTCTTATGTTCATGTGTAAATAAACCACAAAGCCACAAATAAGCACTTGCCACTTTGAATGTTTTTTTGAAAGCTAACTGCAGTGGCACAGTTAAACTTCAGAAAGCATACTTATAAGCAAGGATTTGCAAAGATGTACTGATGTACTGCAAGTTAAACTCCAACAAGCTTGGTAAAGTGTGACTGTAACTTTAGCCAATATAGTTATAAAGGAACTCTTATGCTGATGCCTCAAACATATCAGCTTATTACTGCCTGTATCCTGCAGTTGGGAACTGTCATTCAAAGAAAACTGCAGGACTTAGAGCACTTGACTAGTAATGAGAAACATTCCACTTCACTATTCAATCAGCTTCATTTTAGGTCTTCGTGGTGACCCAGTCAATGGTTAGATTGAAGAGCTCGTTTTAAAAGCTGGTTTCTTCCTCAACATCTCCAACTCTGCCAGGGTAAGGGACACAAGTAGTAAGAATATGATGCTACCTTATAACAGCAATGTGGAAAGGTTAGCTTATAGAGGAGCACTGCAGCTTTGTCGCTTCTACAATTGGTGTAAACATTAAATTACCTAAGCTGCATGAAGCCAGTTTGATATCGTGCTCATTTTCCTAGTATTTTTATCTTTCCACCAGCAATGTCAGCTGATTTAAGCCAAATAACTTAATTAATGGGGTTAGCTACCTGACTATATCTGTGCTTATCTCTTTCCAGAAAGTGCTCATATCTATCCAGAAATGAGACCCACAGAACAAACCAGCAACAGGCAGCTGTGAAGTATAGATCTTGGCCTGACACTGAAATGGTAACAGACCACTGCAAAGCACCGGATTTCAAAAGAAGAGAAAATGAGAAACAGAGGCTGAAGAGGGGAAAACTAGAGGTAAATATCATTTGCTGCATCAAAAGGTAACACATTTCTCTTATGAGAAGTAGGGCTCCCTGGGAGGGAATGCCAGCGTGCATGTTAGTGAGCTGTACCATCTGCTTTTGCATAGCATCAACAGTGGGCTCAGTGCACCGCGCGTAGCAGATCCCCCAAAGAACCAAGACTATCTCTAAGTGATAGAATAAGAAGGAATAGGTTATTCAAGCTTGGGACAGACCTTAGCACTAATAGAAATAGACTGCATGCAGTATCAGAGCTAAATCATAGAATCATAGAATCATTAAGGTTGGAAGAGACCTCCAAGATCATCGAGTCCAACCGTCAACCCAACACCACCATGCCCACTAAACCATGTCCCTAAGCACCTCATCTACATGTCTTTTAAATACTTCCAGGGATGGGGTCTCAACCACTTCCCTGGACAGCCTGTTCCAATGTTTAACCACTCTTTCAGTAAAGAAATTTTTCCTCACATCCAATCTAA
>NW_008825107.1:649996-661123 GCF_000699105.1 Pygoscelis adeliae
ATGTCCTTCTTGTAGTGAGGGGCCCAAAACTGAACACAGTATTCGAGGTGCGGCCTCACCAGTGCCGAGTACAGGGGCACGATCACTTCCCTGCTCCTGCTGGCCACACTATTTCTGATACAGGCCAGGATGCCGTTGGCCTTCTGTTCTATCTAAAGAAATTTATTCTTTCTTTATGAAAAGCACATCCGATTTGAGGATCAGCAGGTGATGTACAGTGCTAGGTAATAATGGCAGGGCACTGAGGCAGGGAGATGATGTGGGAGGACCAAGGCCTGACTCCCCAACCCTGTTGGAAATGTGGAGTAAATCCAGAGTGCTAACTCCAGCGCAGTTACAATGATGTAAACCAAGTGTCACTCAGACCTGGATCTTTCCAGAGGTTTCACGCTGTGGTCAGGGATGAGCATTAGAACCGTGTTGTTCCAGTCCTAGGAACAACCTTCTCTAACCACTCTGCAGAGATATATATTTTTACCAGCCAGTAAGACTTCGCCCTGTGCTATTTAAAAATGTGATAGTGTGTTTGTGGGTATGGTCTGTCCCTAGCTGTGTGTGTCTGGTAGGGTCAGGGAGAAGGCAGGGTCTTAGGAAAGACAGTGGTTTTACATATCTATGAAGGTATGATATACAGTAATGGACTAGGATGTACATTTCAGTTGGCCAAGGCCTTATGGGCATCACTCCAAAAAGGCTATACAGCTATGAGGGTGCTTGCGTTTTGCTTTATGGGGAGGGGCAGAAGAGGCGGAAAGCAAAAATACTTCTGCGAAAATGGTTCTTGTCTTGCAAAAAGAATTTGGACCTAATTTTTCTTAAATGCTATGCAAATACTCAGGGTAAACATTGCGCTTAAACTTCCCTGGATGTTCCACCAGGCAAGATATAATCGCCTCTGCTACTACTTAGAATGGTCTTTCAGTCCAGATGCAACTTTATTTCTTTATCACTGTGATGAAGTATGTTTTACTAAACTTTATTTTATTGCAGCTTCCCAGAAATGCATGTTTTAATATACCAGACAAGCATAAGCAATAAGCTCATATGCAGAAAAGGGTCTGTTTTATAGTTATTGACTATACAGGCTCTGTGTTTGCTATGAATTTAATATATACGTCATGCATTTTACCAAACAATTCAAGCATAAATGGAAAAGTTTGGAAATAATGGAAAGAATCTAAAGCCTTTGAAGGGAAAAGGGCTTGACAGAAAGGCAGGTAGGAAGTAAGAGCTTTGATTACGCTGTTTACACTTGCTTTTAATGGCAAAGTCCCCAACAGCCGTGACGATGAAAGTACATTTTTGAAGCTCCTTCATAACAATACGAGTATATCAATTAGCTGATACACCTGACACAAGAAAAGATGCTCGTTTTATTGGAAGCTGAAAACAGAAAAGCTATAGATTTTGTAACGCTAATACACAGACAAGAAAGCAAAATCCTGCGTGTTTAGCAGTGCAGACCTAACTCCGAAAAGCAACTTTAAAAATAGCATTATGGTATTTTGTGACCCTCCTCTTCCAGCAGTTTCACATCAAAGGTGCTTACCTACAAGCAATCCGATGGTTTTCCTAACTGTCAGTAGCGCACAGTCTCCCTGGAAGCTGAAAGTCAAACTGTGTTGCTTTTGGCTCACACATCAGCAACAATAGAGATTGGACTGTTAGAAGCTACAGCGTGATCTATTAGTCCGTCCGTGGACTTCAGAGGGCATTGCTTCAGTCCCTTTGCATTTAAGAGCTTGGCCTTTTTTAGTAGTTGTTGTTAGTGGTGGTGTTTCAGCTTTGGACCTGTTGGTATCCTTTTGAGCTTGGACATCTCAAGCCCTTTCCTCTAGCGTGACTAAAGGCAGAGGAGACAGCGTTCTCTGTTTTTACCGCTTTCCAGGGAACAAAAATTGGCCCCAGCTGAAGAAAAGCAGAGCAGGTAAGCTGACTGTCATCAGCATTGAAACCCAACAGTGGCATGAGATTCCCAGAACTGCATAATCCCTCCTAAAGGCTATCTGGAATATCTTGTTTCATCCAAATTTGAAAGGTCCAAAAATTATTCAAATAAAATATTTTACTGATAAATAGTTAGAAAAGGGGTTGCAATAAGGCCTTGTTTGGACATTTTTTTTTCTCTTCATACAATGCATTGTTGATGAAATGGACAGGCTTTTGGACACTTGGATTCAGGCATAGCACTACTGTGGTGTGAAAGCACAAAGGCCTTGTCACTGTTGCACTAACCAGCAGGGTGCAGCCGGTCCTCCTCGCTGACAGGAGGGCAGAGCAAAATCTGCAAATGCAAGAGGCAAATAGCTCCCCTCAGGCTGGACTACTCTACACATCAGCTGTGCAGCTGCAGAAAAGTTCTGATGCCAGGTAATGAGCTGCCATAGTTCAGTTGCCTGCACCTCACCCTCTTGATTAAAGGCAGGCATTTGCCCATGTTCTCTAAATTACTTGGGATCATTTACAGTTGTAAAAATATGCTGTTACAAAAGCTTTGTCGTTCACCTTTAGGGATGAACATGTTCAGCTCTGACAATGTTATCTAAAGAGAACAGCAGCTCCAATCATCTCAAACATGCTTGCAATATAACATGGCTTCAGGCGAAGCTCGCTGACACTAATGCTGCAAAAGAAAGGAATGAAAATGAAGCGACCATTACAATGAGAAATGTGAGGCAGATGAGACACAATTTTTCTTGAACAACCAAATTTAAATAACAGAAAATTGCACTGCCTGCCCTTTTCTTCTTGTCTAGTTCTCTAGAGGTCTTCTTTCTGCAGCAGTGAATTATTCCTGGGCTTTAACATAAAACAGCATGTATCCCCGAAAGCTGTAGCGCTGTCTGTCCAGACAGAGCAAAAGACGTCCGAAACACTGCCGTCTCGTGGCAGTCTCTTCGCACCACTGCAGCTGCTGTAGCACGTACAGCCTTGCCAGAGGTCACAGGCAGATGTCACAGGCGTTTAGTGGTAGGCAGGATACACAGCGGAAACTTCCTCAAATTTCACAGATGAAGATAGAGAGTTGGTTTCGTGCAAAAAAAGAAAATGAATCAGATGAGACAGGTGCCCAGTCAGATGATGACAAAGTAACTGAACTGCTGCCAAGTGAAAGGCAGCTCTGGATTCCCTTGATGGGTTTCTGTGCTTTCATGAGCCTCATAGCAGCCCTGAATTCAGTCACCTTGCTGGAGCAGTTCAGCGTCTACATCGACAGACAGTCAGGAAGGTTTGCAGCTTGGGAAGGCAGATGACCCGGGATGGCTTTCTCAGAAAGGGAGCTCTCTTCTTTTCCAAGCCAAACTTGCTGTACCGCCTCCAGCACATCCTGTTACACACACTTGGTACAAAATGTTACAGTAATTTTGCAGTAAATACCAGACGAAGGTGTCCTAAATAATGTGAATCATTTTTTTCCTTTTTTTTTTTTCCCCCACCAGCATTAAGTCAGGGAGGCTTTCTGCCAGGGCTTGCTTTAGCACTCATCACTTAAAAACAATCATTAGCTCTGTGTATAAATTACTGCCATTCAGAGTATTTTAGCATATATTCTACAGTGTGCTTTTAAAAGCAAATTAGCATCTGTCTTAATTTTTGATGTATGAATTATTTCCTAGCATTACAGTCTCTAACATTAGGCGAATGAGAGTCACCTTTTCCAGTCTGTGGCTTTTAAACACCGTGGTTTTTTTCAGAGGAGTTATTTTGTACAGGGTGGAAGACCTGCTTAGATGCAAGTCTGACCTGTACATCTGGCAGTCTACATGGGGCCTTATCCAGAGCCCATTAAAGTCACTAGGTGGATTTCCACTGACCTGTGATGAAGAATCTTTTTATCCTATGCCAAATGTGTTGACCTTCTGTCCTGTAGTATATGCCAGAGTTTGTATGAATCTTCTGCGTATTGCAGTCTGCCCAGAGGTATTTTGTTAGAAAGAAATCCTTGCCAGTCTGTGAGCACAGGGTCTGGGGAGGGTATGTGTTTAATAGTACAGCACCTCAAATAATGTCTGGTTTTTAATAAAGCTTATAGAAACTTTTCTGTGCCTCACCCATATGATCTGAGCCTCAGCACAGGGGCTCCAAGTTGGTGTCTACTTCGATAAATGGAGATGTCCATAGAAAAAGACAGGTAGCTATAGAATCTCACAGTAGTATATTCAGTATATACAGTAAATATTTGCTACTAATTTACTTCCATATAAATTTTACTAATTCACTTTATAAAAAGCAGACTTGAATACAGCTTTGAGCAATTATTGATACTTTCAGGAATACTGTCTTCCCCTCCCCCCTTCCCCCAAAGGAAGATTTA
Organism: Pygoscelis adeliae; assembly: GCF_000699105.1. NCBI lineage: Eukaryota > Metazoa > Chordata > Aves > Sphenisciformes > Spheniscidae > Pygoscelis > Pygoscelis adeliae. Next base: position 654,312 of record NW_008825107.1, read on the forward strand.
GTGACTAAACCTGTTCCCATTACATCCCACCATTTTTAATTGGAACAGGGTCAGACTTTGGAGTTTCACTGGCTGGATTTCAGGACACTTCAAGGATTAATGAATAACTTTTCTAAAGGCCTAGCACATGTTCCACCAGTGGGTGCCTAAAGGATAGGCACCTCTGCTTTTAAAAAAATTCTGAGCAAGTAAAAGTCATCGCTACTGAAGTTAGTGGCAGCTCAAGGGTTTTGAAGCTCTGCTTCATCATTTATAATGCATTTATGCTGTAGAGGCATGTTCTCTAGCCCTGGGCCAGGCTGGCTCTGGAGTATGCATTCAATATTGTGCATGTCGGTGGAGTATCTACATCTGCTGTGTCTTCGGTAGCTGTGCAGGAGATATCAGGGCTGGGAGCTTAAGCTAGTTGTGCCCGTTGTTCTTACAGGGATGGAGTGGAAACCAGGCCAGCCAGAACCTGGATCCCCTTACAAACAAGGAGTCAGCTGATGCCAGGGAAGAGCCAGTCATGAGAAAGGCTAGGCAATATGGGTGACCAGGGAGTTGGGATGCACACAGGGGTTCAAGCCCAGAGCTAACGTGATAGTCTGATGTGCTGCTCATGTAAGAGGGGAAAATTCATGTGCTTCATTACCTCCTCCCTCAGTAGTAGAGCCCTGCTGGGGCCAGAATGCTTGCTGCCTTGTGAGACCAAGCCCCTTGATGCAAAATATCACTCTTGTATTTAACATTAGTGGCTTTAGCTGTAACACTGGCACCATGTGGGTAGTCCCACCAGCCTGTGATAAAAAGCCTGAAGAGGCAAAAAGTACTGAGTGCAAATACAGCTGTGATAATACTGCCTTCGTAATGGATTGATATAGCTACTGGCACCAGTACAGATTTGCAAGGCTAGGTAGTGTTGTAATTTGATGCCTTTCTTGCCTTATTCGCTCAAATGTATATAATTTTATTTTATGTGCCCACACCTTATAACCCTTGGCTTTACATGTCTGCTGCTGTAAAATACAAGTCTGTCACTTTCTCAGAGATTTCCAACCTTTTCCTCTTCTGTTTGTAATTGACTTTTTTTTTTATCCTTAAATGCACCTAGTTTTCCTTCGTGACGTGATGCAGTCGCAGGGATGTTTTATATAAGGTAGGGGGGCCTGTTGTCTTTCTGTTGCAGAAAAATATTTGCTTCTCATGGCTCAAATTTGCTGAAATTTTTTATCAGCTTTTCTTTTCCTAACTCCTCCCTCTGTTGTGCCTTCAGGTGAACCCGAGGACTATCTGTAAACCCTCTCTTTGATCTTGACAGAAGCTGCAGCTCATTAAACTGCCCTTCGTGTTTGTTTTTGATATTTAATCTGTTTGGACATCCCTAAAAGTGGAGTGACTTTGAGGCAGTGATAAGGTGCCAATCAGTTTATTAAGTCATCCTTGTAGAGAAGTGACAAACTTCATCTGCTCTTGGAGCCTGACTAAATACAGCCAAAAAGAAACATGGAGAAAGCCATTCATCTGCTTTTTATTTTTCTTAAACTCTGAGGTCAGCTGGTATCTAGCTTGCAGTGCCCAAAACCACATATAAATCTGTTTTTGCATACATGCACACAGGGCTAAAAGGGAGGTTTGTTCTTTGCGAGCTGGGCCTTTGGCCACTATAACCTGCGGTAGCTCCAGTACCCAAGTTCAGGCCCAGGTACTGTTTTTACCTGGTCATGGGACCCGCCAGAAATCAGATAGATGTTAGGGACGGAGGCTTGATAGTCCTACAGTGACAAGATGGCCCTGATTATAGCTGCATGTTGGACTTACCTGTTGTGGATTGTAGGGCAAACGTTCCCAGCCACACTGAGTGAGGCTGGGGGTCCATCAGCAAGGAGCTCAAACCTCCACTAATAAAGTAAATTGTGTTACTGGATGGTGATAGGCATTTTGTCTCTGTGACTCTCTCTCTTAAACTGCTAAAAATATTATCAAAAATCACTTTCATAACTGTCTACTCATAAAATAGCAGTGGGAACAAAACAAGGGAGTACAGTTCTGCTCGGGAGGAAAAGAAGTTGCCAAAGTTTCAGTTATGAAGGTTACTGTAATTTCTAAGGGCTTACTTTTGGTGCCGGCATCCTCTGCAGCAGTGTAGTCTGGTCTCAGAGGATTTGTTTGTTGTACAGTCTAATGCCAGTGGAGTCCTAGTAGAGCATCGCCGTGCCTGCAGGGGATCCCAGCAATAGAGTGGCACCCACAATGACTGTAAGATCATAAATTGTTCTGTAGATGAGTTCTTATCTGTTTGGATAAATCGGTGTTCTGCTAGCATCTTTGCACACTGGAGTCCCCCTGCATTGAAGCAGAAACTTGCATAAACATAAAGAATTGCTTCATTCAGCCCAGTAATTTCTGATGAAGGACAAATGAATGTCCACTGATGATCTTCTAGTTGCTTGTTTGTGCTCTTTTTCCTGGGAAAGCCTTGTCACCCCATCTCTCCTACTTAGAGTTTGTCTAGCCAGTCCCTAACTCTGATCTCTAAAAGCATACTGAAAAAAGCGGCTAAGCTGGAGCTGCTAGCTGCGATGACAAAATAATTTGTAACTGTGACGTCTCCCTCTTTTACGCTCTCACTCAGTATTCCCTGGGGCTTGGAGGCACAAGAACTGGGTACGGTTCCCATCTCTGCCACTGACTTGATGAATTTGAAAGAATTGTTTCATTTCTTTGGGCCTCAGTTTCTCCATCTGTGAGAGAATATGATCTTTTGTAATGTACTGCAAGATCTTTGGCTGGAAACAGTTCTTATGGTATTTAAGTACTACTATGTATTACAGCAAATCAGTACATGTAGAATTCTGATTTTTTTTTTTCTTTTTATTTGATTGAGGCCTTCCTTATACCTCTCTCCATATTTGTCTGGATGCATACATATATGCCTGTTACTCATCTGTCTCCCTAACTGATTACTTAATCTCGAGTTGAATTGACTTGATTTTGCTTGATGTCAATTAAGTACACCCCAGAGGTAGAAAACCAAGGTAAAGCAATGCTGACAGCCCTATTTTAAATTTGGCTTTTCTTTCTCTTCTAATATTTCATATAATAACATATAAAAGTATAAAATGCTTAAAAGAAAGAAAAAGAAAAGAGAGAGGTCAGTTTTCTGCTGCCAAGATAATGAAAATGAAGTGTGAATGATATAATAATGGATGACTGTTACTGCAGATCAACTGTGTTAAATCCTTCTGGTAATGGAAATAACTATTTGATAGAGCAGAGTGAATACTGCACAAGAATTAACAAATGGTCATTCAGAGTTATCCAATTCATCTACTTATAATGGCTTCCCTGTGAACAAACATGTAACCTTTCATGCTCCATTTCTATGAAAATGCTGGCAAAAGCGTTTATAGGGGAATACTCATACACAATTTGCAGGGATACTCATAAAAAACATCTTTTATATTTGTTCCACATTTTGCATGGGTAGCCCAGTTCTGGCTCTGCTTCAGAGAAGCACTTGTGTTTCTGCCTAGTTTTAAGCCTACCTTTAAGTCACATCAACTTTTGTTCCATGTCAAGAAACTGAAAGTTTTGCCGCTCGTTTTGATGACAGCAGGTATGGGCATATCTTCCATGCAATCCAGATGGCGTTTCCATCCCTAATTTATCAGCTTCTGAATGCAAAAAAAATGCTGTGTGCCATAGGTCCATCCAGGCGATAGGAGTCTCCAAGGGGTGTTTTTGGCCTACCAGCGCTCCTAAGCTCGCCAGGCGAGGCACTGGGAAGAAAAAAAGCACCTTTCTCAGGCAGGGGGGATACATTGTTCCTCCTCCGGTGCATTGCTTGGAGGGTGGACCCTGGCAGTGAAATCTTGTTGCTGGGCATGATCGCACAGCCCAGCTTTATGAGGGTCAGAGGTAAGGACGTAGGCTGACCTCAGCCAATGTGCCATGAAAGCAGGTGCTTCACTAACCAGCACACAGCCCTCTCTCCCCTCTTCAGGCTTTTGCCCACTACCATCTTCTGAGCATTTATGTTTATCACACTGTTAGTGCTTTCTTCTTCCAGTGAGTCCACTTTGCAGTGACATACAGATGCCCCCTTTACTAGAGGACTGACACCAAGTTTTTCTGCCTGGGCTGGGGCAGCAGGCATTTGGGCAGGTGCTTCATGTGGCGGTGGCTCCTCAGGGAGCTGCTGGGATGAGAGCAAATGGCTGTGGTGCTGGACAGCAAGGCTAGTGAATCGATGAGCCCGTAAAGAGATCTGGAGGCTTATTGGGAAGTGCGTTGTTAATGCTATTAAATATTACTTAGGCCTATAGCAAGCCGCATGTTCAACAGTTTAAACTGTAATTGCTAGCTGATGCAGAAATAAGACTGAATATATGTAAATCCTATTGAAAGCTAATATCATTTTTGCTTCTCAGATAAGTAGCTTCTACAATTAGCAGCGTGTGCAGCTGATGATGTTAGCACTGTACGATGGATTCTCCACTGTAGGATGTGTTCAAATTTGAATACAGGAGATGCGCCACTTTTTCCAACCTTAGGAATATTGCCATATAACCAGATAACACAGAGCCCGTGCTGTGTCCCTTGTGGGGGGAGGAGACTAGGAGCCACAGGAACGTGTGACTGACTTCCAGTAACCTTGACTCTTTCTCCCATTTCTCATTACGTTCATGGCTTGTGGTTCTAGCTGAGAAGCCAATGCCTCATCCATTTTTCGCCTGCCCTGCTCTCTTCCTGTGACACAGCAATGTTTATTGGGGGGGGAGAGAAACTTCTCTCCTGTGGCCAAAGCTTATGCCACCTAAAGTCCTTCTATCAGCACATGTTTTCATGGACTTTTTTGCACGTGCATACCACTCTCTGTTTATGTATCTATTTAGAACAAGAGTTAGAGAGACAGACACAGACATAAAGCCTGACAGATGTCTTTCCAACCATCCATAAAGTCTAATTTTTGCAGCAAACATTTGAGGAGTGGGTAAATTGGGTCCTAGGACTCATGCTGGATGAAAGAGCAGTGCAGATGCACTGCAACTGCCTAAAATATGACCAGTCTAATTTTTTTCAATGCATTTGGGAACAAAGATGCAACTGTCCCACCTCCCTGTTGTTTTGAAGTTCTAAGTTTTGGCTTTTCACTCTGTCCTTCAACAAATGAGCAATCAATTTGTACTTTTCCATGGCTCAGCATATATGGTTTCTAGCACGTAAGGACCTCTGACAATCACGTCATACCTGGCTGTGGATCCCATACATCATACTGTAGGCCTCTTGTTTTGAAATTTTTCATGCAGAATTTTAAGAGAAATGCACTGGTAATGATTTTCCCCTCAAATTTGGAAGCGTTAAAGAAAACATTTCCTAGTGGTGGGTCAACATAAGTAAATTTTCTTTACATCTACAAATCTGAGAACACCTCAGACTTTGTGCATAGAGGCTACTAGTGTGTGATGGCTTCTGGGCTTCAATTATTGTTAGCTCTATTCTGCTATGAGCCATTTGGCAGGGAAGGTTTTTCTGCTGTCTATTTCTACAGTAACTGTTACAGTGGGTGCTGGGCACTAGGCAATGCAAATAAATAATAGTGGTAGTACTGGAGACCTAAAAAGTCTCTGAGAAGTCTTAGTTACAACACAGTAATTTTAGATGGAGCCATCCCTGCAGGCAGGTGAGTGGTGGAGGGTTCACTTATTGCAGGATCCTCCAGGTATTTTGTGGGGACACAATGCAGTACCATTCAGCGCACTCTTCTTCGGATAACTTTTTTTTTGTTGCAGTGAACACTCTTTGCTGCACCCTGTCCAGATCAGCTCTTATTTTATTTTTCTGTCATTTAAATGATTTTTCATCAGAGGAGGTTGAGACTGTAATAGCAATACTATCTGTATGTTTTCTAAGACCACCTCAAGCTTCCCTTCTCGCTGCTTCCCTTCTTTTCAGAACTTCAGGCAATGCATTATCATTGACAGAGCTGGAGTGGCATGGGGAGGGCTGTCATGGTCGTTTGCCAGGACCGTAGATAAAATCCTCATCGCAGTGAAGCTAGCAAGATCTTTGTCACTGTCACTAGCCAAGACTTCACCCTGTTTTGAAATGGTGCTGAGGAAAAGGACAAGTGAGTTGAATACAATGAAAAGAACCTGATTGCTTGATGGAGGAGAAAAAAATCCTCTTTTCTGCAATTTCTGCCGAAGTAAAATGATTATTCCCCCCTATAGTCCACCACCACTCTTGATCAAGCTTTGAACATTGAATATGTGATTTGCAGGTAGAAGTCTCTGCCTGCAGCACCGTTTTTATTTGTGGGGTGTTTTTTTTTTCCCCACCAGCTGCTCTGAGAAGGTCAGTTTTCAAAACAGCTTGTGGAAATATGCAGGTGAATGCTCATTGCTTTGAAAATCCCAAAGAAGGTTTAAATCCACATGCAGCGTTGTGTACACAGTTTTCAAAGGTAACCCTTTGTACAGGGCTGTGCCAGCAGCTCGGTCTCAGATGACACAGCAGCTTGGCTGTGTGTGGCCCCCTACACAAATGGGACAAACAGTGGGAAGAAGAATCAAGGTCTGGACATGCATCTGTGGAGAGTTTCTATTCTTCCATGGTGGAAAGACAATTTTAGACTAACTCTGGGGGATATTGCTGCCCCATTGTTTTGGAGTTTTTTAAAGGACTTACCTCGTTCCACTCACACACACGCTCTTCAGAAATGTTAATCTCACTATTGTTCTTAATTGTTTCAGGAAAGTTGGAGGTATTGTTCCCTAAAGGATTTTAGGTTACTAAGAAGTGTTCACTAAGAAATGCGATGTACTTTC
>NW_008825107.1:661170-681385 GCF_000699105.1 Pygoscelis adeliae
CACCCCCCCCCACCCCCTCCCCGCAGCTGAGGGTGTTAGCCAAAAGTGAAGAGGGAGGGCTTTATTGTAAAAATTTAATTTAAATAAAGTTACTATGCTTTTTGGCTATCCTCTTTAAAGCCATTTTAAGAGCAAGCCCACTCAAGCAGTCTGACAGCTCACATCATTGTGTACATAGCTACAACACAAATGTGCAGGGGCAACGGGGTAAGACCTTTGCTTGTTGGATCTGGCTGTGCCTGAGCCAGGAGCCCTCCAGGTAGACACTTTCTTGTCTTTAGGGAAGGGAATTACCTCAGTTAGCCTTGTATGAGCTGAGAGAGATTCTCTGAGGTCACAAGGCTGCTTCAGGAGTCCTTCCTGCTTCTCTGGGAGCTGCCCAGCAAAGCCACCATGTAAACTTCTGTGGACTGAGTTGCTTTTTTGGTGGTTTGTTACAAAACTTTGTTCCATGTTTGCCTAGGTCAAATGTGGTTGAGCCAAATGCAAAGGAACTTTTAGATGGCGGCAGCAGCTGCTGCTGCTATTTTTGTAATTTTGGTTTGTTTATGCTCAACTTCTAAAGCAAACCTCCTCTCCGAGAACAAAGAGCCTCAGCAAACCCCAGTGACTTAAGTCTCTCTAGCATGTTGCCAAAAGAGCCGGTGGCAGAATTTAGCTCAGCAGATTTTAGCTGCCCAGATTCCACATGTACAATGACAAACCATCCTGGTGTGTTTCAAAGAGGAGGCATGGATTATCGTGCATATGTCTATCATGTACAATGTTGGTTCAGTCATGGGAACTGGACAACAGCCTATTCCAGAACCAAACATCTCAGCAGAGTAAACACCCCTGATTTGCACCAGTACTTTTGAAGAGTGGCATGTACCTCAGTCCACTCCCTCACAGTCTTGTGTGATTGTTGTCATGCCCACCTTCACTTGTGGTCAGAAGGAGGGCTGTGACCTCCGTAAAAGGAGAAGAGAGTTGCTGGAAGAAACTACTCTTCAAGCTCTTGCCATCTGTCTCCTTCCTTCTCCGTGCTAGAAGGCAAGTAACTGCTGTTACCAAGACAATGATATATTCTCTGGCTCCCCTGGATGTTCTAAACCACTTGGTGTCCTGAATTAGGCTAGGAAGACAACCATATGTTTTTTCCTGGGTGCTTCTTCAAACTGACTCTTCAGGATTCAATACCAACATTATGATACTGATATCTGGCAGTGAAAGGACTTTTTATCGTTCCCTGTGAGTGAAAAAGGCCTCATGGCTGAGAATGAGGAGAAGAAAATGAATGCTGTCTGAAAGAGTCCTGTGACTGCCCTGAAGAGCAGGATGAGGCTGAGCTACATGCACATGCCAGCCTGGGATGTTTCCTTCACATTTCAAGTTCAAGGAGTATTAGGAGGCAAAAGGGAAACATTTCAGCACTTCTCAGAGACATGAATTAATTAGTGCAAGCCTGATGAGAGACAAAAAGTATCATCTTCACAGGGGAGAGCTAAGGCATGTAGAGATTGTGCTAAAACACAGCCTCACCAAGAGTTCACAGCAGCATCTGGGATGGGAGAGTCGTGCCACACAGAAGCTCTGTGCTGTATGCATCCGAGTGCGTAGAGACAGAAAACTATATATTGCAATAAAGATTATACCTGGGAATGCACAGAAAGGAGAGCAGGGTCAACAAAACATACCTGGAGAAGACTATCTCCTTGCATAACCCAACTAAATTTGGGGAGACATGTTTCTTTCTGTTCACTGGATGATAGTTATTGTGTATCAGGATGCTGTACATTCGTGTTCACCTCTGTTCCTGGGCTGTGAGAGTAGGCTGGCTGCATCCACAAGCTTGGGTTTATGCAATGCTTGTATGCAACAGCTACAGCCATCCTCCAGGAGGAGGCACCTGCCCTCATCTGGTTTCCGATTGTTCATCCCTGCCCTCCTCCCGGTGGGTACTGCATCCTCAAGTCTACTTCTCCCTCATGTAAAAGCCCACTAATTGTTTTCACCCTAAATAGCAAAGAACTGTGACTTAAAGGCCTTCACAGCAGCCGGCACAGAGAGAGCGCTGTTGCAGTAGCAGCTCAGCAGGGAGTGGTGGAGGAGCAGTAACTTCTTCGGCCAGCATAACCACAACTGGGAGAGGACTTGTGGCCAATGCTGCTGCAGTCCTTATGGTCTCACCTGCTGTTGTAGTAGCATCCCCAGCTCTAGGCTGGACTAGAGGAGGGCTTTGGAGTTAACAGAAATGACTGGCCTGTACTTCTGTTGGTCTGTGTCAGAGGTCTTTTGCAAGCCCTGCTGGTTAGTGTCCATGTAAGTCCAGGGCTTATGTGACCTGTTACTACACTTGGAGTTTTGAGAAAGAGCACCATTGCTGATACCAAGTTGCTAATCTTCCATCCATATGTGACACCTGGAAAAACACTGGAGCAGCAAAGAAACAGAGGCCTTAACAACCCCAGAGGTGTCACCTATGCTTTTTAATTAATTTCTTTGTAGGTAACTCAGACCGTAATGTGTCCTGGTTGTTTTGTGGTGGTGTTGTAGATGATTATGATCTTTTAATGAGCTAATATATTCATTGCTCACTATTCCAGCATGTAAGGCAATTATTTCTGTTCATTCAGAAACTAAAAGTTTTTTTTTTTTTCCCCGGGACAGGTTGGCAAACATCCCTTAGCCAAGGATCCAAGGGCATCGTCCTCTCTCAGCTGCACAGCTTCTCATTAATATTTGAAAAGGTTTACTGCAAAATTTAGGGTCGTAGTGTAGTATTTTATGCAGTTGTTTTGAAATTCATGGATTCCTAGATTTTTCAGGCCAGAAGGGACTATTATGCACACCTTCTCTGACCCCCTGTATAATGTAGGCTACATTTGTTTAAAGTTTCAATTTGTTTTCCTGAGCAAACTTGTATTTATTATATGTAGTTTGGTACAGAAGAGTAGCTAGTGAAAAGGTTGAAACCCATAAATATTATATCAGACCACCTGGTGCTCTGAAGCTTGCTTCTGAATGATGGCTACTCAAAACGAAGAGCAGCTTGAAAGATAGGGAGATATAATGATGTGACTGTTGCAAAGAGCAAATGAATGGCTTGATGTTAGGGAAAGCTGTTTATGGGAGCCCAGTTTCAGTTCAAGCATTGTTTTTTCCTTCGGCAAACAAATGTTCTTTCAGCCAGCGTAACCTTTATTTTAGAAACAGGGAAGCAAGAAGGGAGAGGAACGTTTCTGTAGATCGCCCTATATCTGAATAACTCAGTAATGAAAAGCCATCTCAAACTGACATGGGAATGCCCCTTACCAAAGGGCAAAATTTACACTTAAAGGTGCAGCATGCAGAAAATAGCCTGATACCTACATAACTATAGTCACTATGGTGTAATGATTCATCTGAATAGTGAGGGAATATATTTTGTATTTACCGACATCCCATTGTGTGATTGAAGATGTGTTGAATGGTTCAAGAGAGATGTTTCTGTCTTAGCATCTCTGTTTTAAACAAAGATAAAAAGGAAGGGCCATAGGAGTCTCGGACTGAGCAGCTGTCTCTGTGACACTAGCCGGGGCTTTGATGATCTTTCTTTTACTCAGCCTATTGCTCATGCTAGAATCCTGCAGAAGTGCTTCGCAGCTCAGCACAGACCCACCATGTAAAAACTACAGGTTCTGTCTCAATGATTAACGTTAGCTGTTTGAAATAATCTAAATGCTGCTCTCTGATCTGATGAAAAGAATAAATACATTGAGTGTGAATGATGGGAGCTAGGGGGAAGAACTGGGAGGGGTCGGGGACAGGAGTTTTTGCCAGGCTCAGCTTTCTGAGGAGGACCCTGATCTGGAGACTGTTTCACTGGAGTGCTCTGCAGGCTGCCTGAGATGGGAGAGCAGAGAGATTCTCCCAGCAAACGGCAGCACAAATGCTCTGGTGGCACAGGAGGAGTTCTGCTCATGGTACATCCATAAGTGAGTTAACAAGGGAAAGTACTTCAGGTCCCCACAGGTACAAAATCCAGCAGTAGAGTTCAGCAAATCATGAGGTACTGAATTCCAGCTTTTCTCAAATCTTACCCAACTCATTTAGCCTTCTGTGTGTCTTGCTAGGCTATATTTGGTCTCTGCGCACCCCATTTTACTCCATTTAAGACCAGATAGCTAAAGATGAGAGTATCAGTGGTATGAGCACATTCTTGCTTGTGTGCAAAAACGCTACTGCCTCTGTAGAAGCAGATCAGCCCCCAGAGAATGAGAGAACCGTTCTGCATTAAACAACATCTAATAAATACAAGAAGTTAGAAAAAGGCACGGTATGCAGTAATAAGAGAAATGAAATTAATTGTATCTCTGCAACATGCAAAGGTATTCTCCTACACAAAGTTAGAGATTTTCATTTGATTCATCATTTCACTGTTTCTCTTTATGATGATGTCACTTAATTTTTTGTCAATACAGGTCTTTTGCTACTCCTGCTGTTAAAACACCCATCGTTAGGGTTTTTTTCTATTGATATTTTAAGAGATGTTATAATCATCATGTAATCATGATCTAATCATTATTTCTGAGTACATCAGCTGCTTTCATCTGGCTTTAAGGTACTCTTTTTCTTCATGCCTTTTTATATACTTTAATAATCTTTCTATTAAAACTGCTGTTTCCTAGATGTGACACAAGTATCATATTAGACCTATATATTGCTATTACATTTGTTGGTTTTAATCATATATTAAAGAAGAGGGAAAATGCCGGCTCTGTGGAAGAGATTTGGTGACACAAGGAAAACACAATTAATAGAATAGCCAAATTGTATGAAAAAATGGAACAAAAATTAGGAGCTGCTCATAACAATGTTTTGCTATTTTCTGCACGTGCTTGTTTGACAGACTGGTTATGTGAGTGTGAAGGAGTGGTGACTGCTGTAAGTTCTTGTTTTTCTATGAAGTCCTCTGAGCATCCATTCTGGATATAATGAGAGATCTTTGTACACTGAGTCATGAGAAATTCAAGGGTCCACTCCTGAGCTTTTTGACCAATAGGATTTTTTTTTTTTTTTTTCAAGGAAGGTTTTGCAGTGTGGTGACCTACTGGCAAATAAGTTGATGGCAGATCAATGGCTTAAAAAGTACTGTCTCAGGCATGGTGCTTGGCCTGGAGAACCACAGCAGGGGTGTTGTGTGCGGGTTGGACTAAGCACGGTGCTCCTTTTCTCATTCTGGGAATGTACATGTGTAAAGTGTAAGTTCTTTGGAGAAGAACTGCATTGCATGACCATATGGTTGCGTAGCTTTCTAATATCTGCCACAGAGGTGTTTGCACCTCAGGTGGCTGTCTGGGCCCCGTTTGTAGGCAGTGCACAGGATGAATTGGGCTCTCCCAAGGTAAAATTCATCTGACCTATCTTCAACGTACTATTTTGTGATGAAATAAACATGCTTCCCAGAAATTCCTGTACTGAATAGAAAGGCAACCTACTGTGATTAGCTCTTGTTTGGACATCAGACCTTTAATCATCTTAAATTTGGGTGAGAAAATCCAACCTCACCTGTCACTGCAGGGGTCCAGTTTCTTAAGGAGCTGCTGGGAGCTGTTCAGCTATATAAAATAATAATTTAAATCTCTAATTTTGAAACAAATTAATTTATGCTTTCGTCTGTTTACAAATACAGATTATGCTTTGTATCAGTAGTTGCTTACTGCATACAAGGAGTTTGCGTGTCAGGTTCTGACACAGCAGCATTTGTTTTTAGCAGTGCTGTAACTCAGACTGATCAGTGAAGGAGAAGAAAACATAACAACTGACGGAAAAAAGGTTGGATACCAACTGCTAGCAAGAAGCTGCATCTGCTCTTCTGCTCTGCCATTTCTTTTTTAAACGGTGCTTTGCTCTCCAGGCAAGAGATTTTCACACCCGTATATGAAGAGGGCCTCTATTCAGGCACAGCCAGAATGTAATAGCCCTAGTCGTGGGGACATTCAGTCTCTGGACATGCTTAGTCCTTTTACTATTTTTTTTTTTTAAAACTTTTTTATTTATTTCCCTGCCCCTGGCAGAGACTTAGGCTTAGGGACTGAGCAGAGCCCACCCATGCAGCTCAGCCAGCAACAGGAGTAACTTGTCATAGTTTCCAGGTGCAAACTTTCAGATCAGTGAAGTGGGGATTGAATGACAGGCTGATGTCAGCTGTCCAGGGGCTCACAGTCTCTGTCTCCAAAATTACAGGGAGATACCTGTGTTCTTATTCACTGAAGGGTAACTTTCAGACAGTAGAAACACCTCATGATCACCTTTAGGAACCTCCTAAGGATACGGAGCCAGTATGATTCATATTACTAAATTACTCAGAGCCTTGATGATCATTCTTATTATCATTCTCATTATATATTATGTCAAGTAGTTGGACCCATGTAAAGGAATAAGACTTTTCTCTCTCTGGAATTACTTGCTTCCAAACCTGCAAATAACAAAATGGGAAAGAACAGCACTTAGCTAAATTATATTATTGTGAGCTTTATCAAACAGCTATCAATATACGCAGAACTGCATCTCCCACATGCTGTGACCTCTCTCTTGGTGCTTTGCCCTGGCTAGAGCCTACAGAGTTTTCTGTAAAGTCCTTGCATAAAGACACTTTAAGAGTGCATGTACAAAAACCGATGAAGGAGCTCAAGGCTCTCTCCCAGAGCTGTTCAATTCTGCAGTAACCTGCTTTCAAAGCAGGTTTTAGGGAGAAGTTTTCCATGAATGTGGGCCAGACACAGTAAGTTTTGATGCACAGGAAGATAGATCCACCGTTTGTGAAACAGTGGGGAAGAGCACAAAAGAAAGGGCAGCTTCTCCACGCATTCCCCTTTCAAACTATTGAGTTTGCCTTAGCAGAAAAACATTGAATGTCAGATAAACTTGCCCTGTCCTCAGCCTGCAGTCATCTTTGCTGGGTTAGGTGCATTAGCAATACCCAGGTAGCACTTCTCAGCCGTCTAGGATTCTTCTTTTCCTTCCTCTTCAAATCACTTTAGCTCAGAGAGTTGCTGGTTTGTTGTTTTGTTTTGTTTTTTTCTGGTCTTTTCTCCCACCTGACTTAAGCCACTGGCTTATATATTAATTTGTTACTGTTTTCCTGATGGAGTAGCACGCAATGATAATTTGTTACTGTGAAGCCTGTAATGACTTTTAATTGTGGCTCCTAATGCCACCCGCTGTCATTTAAATCTCAATGGCTGTCACTTCCTCGTTCTCTCCCAGAGAAAATACGGCTCTTTCCCCCTTCAAACATCTGCATTAGCGCACAGTTTATGCCTGCCTCGGTTGGGCTAAGTGAGTCACAAAATGCCAGCTCCTCAAATTATTAGCTTCTCTGACTTAGCCCTGGTGGAAAAAAAACCCATAATCTATTTGTTACTTTCAGTGGACACTCTGGATACAAAAGAAACATAGCAGATTCAAACAGACATGTCCTTGCAGATATGCTCGTGTGGTTTGCTTTGTTTGGAGAAGCCCAGCCTTGTGGCTCTCGCTGTCTTTTTTAGAAAGAAACAAAAACATCCTAGCAATTATTTTTGTGGGTGTTTTCCTGAGCAGAGTGAGATGGTCTGCTGCACTGAAGTCATTGGAGTTCTTCCTCCTCATTTCAGTGGCATTGAATTTCATGCCCAGAACTTAGCACTGAGCAGTTTTTACCACCTTGTATACATAAGATGGGGGGGAGGAGGAGAGGTTTCTGGGCAAATCTCAGCAATGGTGCAGTACATAATTGCGGTAAAGTTGTCACTCAAGTAATGTGCTACATCTGAAATAGAATAAATTTGATTGTATTTTTAAAGACCTGGGGGGACAGTGTCTGCAGTGCATAGGTCAGCCAGATCTGGAGGTAGCCACATGGTTTCTCTTGATAAGAAACCTGCCGGCAAGGTGTAAGGGCAGGTGGGAGGACAGGGTCTAGTAAGCCTCACAGTCTCACCCTGGAAGAAGCACACAAGATGCCACAAGGCAATAGCTGTGGAGGTTGTGCAGGTACAGCAGAGAGAAACATTGAGAGTCTTTATCTTTCTATTAGGACCCAGCACAGGAGGAAGTGTTCTTGCTGAGTGCCGACTCTTTCACCTGTCTGCACGCCCAAAGGCTGATTAGCATAATGCTAGTTGGGACTATTATGTAGTTTTGTGAGGTTGGTCATCCTTGGGAAATAACTCAGGGACTTATGCACTGGGAAACTTAAGTCTCCGAGCCTGAGCTACCCCATTGCTTCTCTTACCTTGTCAACAGCTGTAGACTTGTAAGCTCTTACATGAACCGGACAGAAAGGAACAAAAGCACAAATGGTTGGCATAGTTGTATGTGGTCAGTCATCTCTGCTGCAAAAATGCCCCCAAAGGAACAGACAGAGGAAACTGCTAGCAGAAGGTACTAAACTATTTGTTTAGTGTCCTGTGCTGAAAAGAGACAATATCATTCTCCATTTATTCTAGTCTGTTTTTTCTAAAGCTTAGGCTGAAACCTAAAACATGATCTTATTAGTAACTGTGGTTAAACAGAACAATGACCCAGCACGTGTCTAAATGGAAGCTGAGATTTTCAGAGGAGCCTGAGGGGGCTTAGCACTCATCTCTGAGCAGAAGGGAATTTCAGTTAGCTCCCAGTGTTCTCCAGGTCTGACTCCCCATGCTTTCCTTCATGAGCTCATTCATGTTGCATAGTGGAGATAACGTCTATGCAAATATTAGGATATGTGGAAGTCTGTATTGATCTTTGATTTTGTTTTCAGTTGTTTCTACATCTTGACTGATTTCACCCTTCTTAAGTTGCACAGTTATCATTAGCCAGCGTCACCAGCTAGAGAACGATGTCAGGTCAGCAGTTTGTACAAGCCACTGTCTGCCGTCAGGTTTTTATGTCCTTATTAGAGAAGAATGAAACCTTTTTCTTCACTGAGCTATCAAAGATGTGCTGTCTGTGTGTGTGTCATGGAGCAAAGCGACAGAGTCCTTCTCATCTCACAGCTTAAAAAGCTGTTTAATATAGAGGGACCTCATCAGGCTGTATACTCATTGCATTTCCAGTGCAAGCTCCGTGGTGCTTTCTGATATTAAGTATTGGCTCTTACTTTCAATGGGCTACTTGCATTTTGGTTTGGTTGAAAATATTTTTGCTTTTATTAATAGGAATGAGGATAGGAGTGATGTATTGTACGTGGTGAGAAACTATTTTACTAAAAACTGGGGTGGCTTCTGGCTTTGACCGTAATGCAGTCTGCTTTTACAGGGAAGTGGGTACTATCTGTAGGAGCTGACAGGGAGATGAGCTTGACTCTTCTGTAGCCAGCACATCCTTCCCTTCTTCAGCTGTGTTTCCCCTGGTACTAACAAGCTGAGGGAATCTTCTGACAGCAATTCCTCCCTGACAGCACAACAGTGCAGCTTCCTTCTGAGCTGCCCTGGGTTTGCCCGCTTAGTGGCGGGGCCAGGGAGAGAGCTGGCATGAAATGTGGTGGGAATCAGGGCCATGTCCTGCCTTGGCCAACATGAAAAGCTGACGGCTCTTCCCGACCAGCGAAACGGCATGGGAAATGCTTTAGCTATTTCTTGAAATCTTGTTGACGTGGTGGGTAGAGGTGTGGGACTGGTAGTGAGTACAAGTCTTACAGTTGTAGCTCATTAATTTAGGAGGTTTTGACGCGTTGTGATTCTCCTGCACCTTCTATGTAGAATTAACTGGTAAACTCAGCGTAGTCCAAGTGAGGTACATGGCTGAGTAGCAGCAGCCTCATTTGAGAGGTTCAGGGCTAAATGAATGTCCTTAGCTCTGGAGGTGGCGATGCTCGAGTGACGGCTGTGGTAGGCTGGTGGTATAGAGCTGCGCTTCCAGAGCCCGTTGCACAGATACACGGAAAGCCACAGTGATGGGCCCTGTCAGCACAGCCGACTCCTTAAGCTCAAGCTGTTCAGTCTTGCAGCAGGGGAGAGCTCTGCGTTTTCGAGGGGAGGAGGGAATGCTTAAATTGGCAGCTGGAAAAGCTGCTATAGGTTAGCTTCTGTGATCTAAGATGCCCCAGCAGAGATCAGTGCAACATCTGCTTTGCTTGTCTTGCGCATACCTACATATTCATGCACAGCTTTCTGAACTCTCAAGAGATGACTGAGCATATAGGAAGAAGAGTTCCAGTGATCTGTAAACCTCCTGCTTTAGCTGATGGGAGCTGAAACATCTTTTCTCTGTCCTATTTTCATCTCCAAGAGTTCTTCAGGTTTACGGGAAGAGACAGATCTTTCAGAGGGTGCCTGCCTCCTCACCTGTTCCCTGATAAATGCAAAGAGCAATAGGAAATTACCAAAAATAAGCATGTACTAAGAACCAGCCTATGTGGGGAATAATGCGTCTTTGTACAGGCCCCATGAGCTAATGCCATGTGAGTAAACTAAGCGCAAGGGAGTGATGTACAGTCCTGGCAGGACATGGGCGGTCCCACGGTGAAGAAAGGTTCCCGACACATCCAGCGAGGAGTGTGGAATGTGCTCTTCACTGGAGCCAGGCCCTTCTCTCTAACGCCAGACGAATGAAAGGAAGTGAATGGATGGTATGTTAGAACTGCCGGAGACGTGGATCCCATGTGACTACCAGCTTCCCAGAGCAAGGATAAAGCACAGCTCCTCTGACCTGCCAGGGTGGTCCCTGGAGTTTGTGTCTTACAAGCTGCATGCTGCAAAAAGCCTGAGTTTGATGTGTACTGCACAACATGCTGCAGAGCAGGAGAGGATGAAGGAAGCTCTTCACAGTGATCACTGCACATCCCTTTCTCCAGGCTTGTTTTAACTAAGCCTTGTCTAGATGGGAGGATCTTGCTCAAATTTGCTCGATATTCTGAGTGCACCAACATTACAAACATCTGGGCTATTCTCAGTTAAATCCGTCTTAAAAGAACTTGTTGTTTTGATGTTGAAGATCGCACCTCTTTACTCCAATCCTCAAGAAAAATCACAAAAGTACATGGCAAGTCTCTCCCTTTGGGTACATCCCAGATTTTCTCTGCACCTGGGAAAGGACAAATTTTTCCTCTGTTTCCCTTGCCTACCTGCCTCCCTCCCTCCCCTTCCTTCCTCTCCTTCCTTCCAACAGGTGGCTTAAAATAATCATCTGCATTTGCCATCTTGTTCATTATTTGACCACTGATTTCTGTCTTACTGGCAGTGTTAGTGTGGTGAGCATGTGCTGTTCTTAGGTGGTCCTTGACTTTCTTAATTCTCATCTTACCCCATGGATGGAGCTGTGTGAAGGCAGAACACCCTGGAAAGTTGCTTGTATGTTTGGCACACATGCTGCTGGGAGGAAATTTTGTCTTTTCGTGTTCTCTGCCACCCTGCTCCTCTAAAGAGAATGGTGTTTTCAAACCAGTGTTCAGCTCGCTATGTGCTCAGCTCTGAAACCTCCCAGGTACAGCAGCCATTCTGAGTTTTGGCACTTGTGTTCTGGTAAAATTAAGCAGAGTGATTTTTAAAAAGATGCTGAGCACTGAATAACTTCAAAAAAGGAAGGGGACAGTCTTCAGTTGTAATGATCTGGCAGGATAGAATTTGGTGGTCTTCTCTTTTTCACTGCTCACTTGCACACAAACTGGTGTAAATACTGTTTTACAACAGCACCTAGACACCCTAATGCATAGCAGATGCAGAGAGGAACAAACTGTTGTTTGAAAAGGTTGCACTTAAAGTGGTCCAAAAGTTGTGAACAGATATAAACAGATATAAAAGAGCTTGTTTGTTAACTGAAACACATGTTTTTCACATTCCTTTGTTTGGATTGAAAGGGTTGTTTCTTTTTTCTTCATGATTAGAGTAACTGAAGAAGGCATTCTTTCATTTTGTTCTCCTTTTTTTTCCACATTTCAATGGGTAGAGATACCAGTGGAACATCTCCATAGGAGTTAGTGTGTGTTAACCAGAGATTTCAGGCTTAAACTTTTCACTACGTTGTCATCCCTTCTTGATAAGGTCACTCTCACTTATTTTAACTTGTTTGCGTTTCAGCGCTTTGTGTGATGCGTTTGGTGCTAGAGCAGCTCTGCACAGAAAAATTACCTTTCTTCCTAAAGAGTCTCTTCAGAGCAAAGCAATCATAAGTTCTTAAATTGAAGGTTTCACAACAATGTTTTAGAGCAAACTTCTGGCCACTGCCGCACAGGGTAAAGCACATACCAACCAGATAGGCAGGGCAAATCTCCATTGCAACAACCAGAGATGCTAAGCACTGCACTCAGGAAGCACAAGCAGATGAGCAAACCACTCGATCCAGGCGTGTAACTGAAATAATGACAACCCAGGAGTTTGCATCAGTTTGTGTCATCCTGCTTGTAATCCAGGCACAGTGCATGTGTTGCTGCTTTTCTTTGTTTCCATCAAGGGCCGTGTTTGGGGTCATCTCAGTCTCCATCTAATCTCTCCTCAGCTTCTGCCTGTTCTTCACTGCTGAAGAAACTGGGACTTCCATACTAACAAGAGGATAGATGGGTACTCGGCAAAGAGAGCCATGGAGAAAAAAGGCATTTCTTCTTTAGGGGTGGGAACAGCTCAATATCATGGGAGTGCTGCAGTGTACGGCCACGGGGGAGCCTGTAAACACTGCTGGGAGAGCTGACACAGGACCTGCGCTACCATGCTCAGGCCTCCCTGTGACCCTTTGCCCTGCGGGGAATTTCACTCTGAGGGAGAGCTTTGCAAAACCTGAGCACTCATTTAATCACCAAATTAAGGTCTTCATCCATTTCCAGTTGAAATCAAAGACATAACTCGCACCAGTTTCTGTAGCACTGGACGAAGGCCTGAAGAAGTCAACATGTGCTGCCCCACTTTGAAACTCCAATAGCAAATACATGGGAACTGCAGAGGAGCAAGCATCCAGAGCTGTGTTTGCAAGGACTAACATTTAACACTGGGAACATAAATACTTTTTTAAATGTTTAATACAAATGATTGTTGCCATAAAGCTGGAATGGTGCAGGGGCTTCATGCATCTTAGAAATGTTTTGACATAACAGCCTAAACTAGGATTTAATAAAATTCTTGTGCTCTAAAAAGTACTCATAATTTTTGCTTAATTTCTACGTGTTTTCTCCCCCTTTAATTGTAGTTCAACAAAGCAGAGGGCCTAATCTCAGATAAAAGTAGAAACACCAAGATTAAAGTGCACTTCTGTTTATTTTTAAGGGCAGTGGGTTAATATGAGCACTCTATTGTTGATGTCAGCATCACAAGCCAAAGATAAACACCACTTTTCTGCACTTACATCACATTTTCAGAGCATTATTCTTCATTAACAAGTATTTTCTTCTGCAATGGAAAAGAATGACTTTGTCATAAGCTTATTGGCTACCAGTCATAACCATTTTGTGGCTGTTCTGTAAAATATTTGCTCCTTTTTATCATGACCTTTGCATTTATTTCAGCATCGTTTTTATTTTCATTTCCTTAAGTTCTGACTCTTTTTTACAATGGAGTTATTCCGTTTTTTAAACAAAAGAATTTTATTCTTTAAATGCATGTATTTTCTCTTATTGTACCTTTGTAATCATTACCTCAAGCAAGATATTAGAAGCTTGATGCTTTTGCTATCATAAAGGTTCCAAATGTCCTGTGGGGAAGAGTTGATAATGTATATTTACAGGGCTGTTCCCTGGTTATGTTTTCTTTCTCTTGCTCAAATCTATTGTTGGAGGCTTTCGTTGTTTTACAAGTAAAGTCTATGCAGTAATTTGCTTTAGAAAGACTGGGAGATAACATCTACCTAGGTAGTTACAAAGACACTAATCATTGCAATCTTTCTTCTTGTCCATCTTTTAAAGTGTCCCTTTAAGAAATCTATCACCTGGATCCAGCTACTTGGGTCCTCCCATAAAAAATTTCACCATGTGATCAGTGAATAGCGTGATTTTCTAAAAGAGATGGAGAGGTTTCAAAGCTATGGAGAGGCATCTTTGTTCTTCATTTGAAAGGCCTTTCTGCAGACCACCAAGAAGCACATCCTACAGCTGCCAGCAGTTACATGCTTCTGATGCTGCTATGTAGAAAGCCATGCAACGTAAAGCTCTGTTATGTGAAATAACATGGGCAGGTTGTAATTTAAAACCATTTCTTGTTGTCATCTTATTTTGACCTGTACCTCTTGCAGGACAGTCTCTGAAATGTATCTGCCCTTGCTTATGTATGTTAAAATCTTATCTCCTGCATCTTACTCTTCTGCAGGGGTACATACAGGTTATAGCAAATATCTTTCCTGTTTTGCTCCTATTGAGCTTTGGATGAGGAGAAGTTGGAACAAAAGTTTAGTTTTTCCATGCTTAGGAAGTAAATTTAGGTAATATAACTTATGGAGGCCAAAATCTCACTGGACAGCCCTAAACTAATTCTCAGTTACTATTTTCCTATGTGGAAATTTAGACACATTTTGACATTTTTTCCAGTTCAGAACAAAACAAATTTCAAAAATCTTGAAATCTTTCTGAAACGTTGTCCTTTCTTCATGTGTCTCAGACTCACAGAAGAACCTACTCAAAAGAGCTAGTGGTTCAGAAAACAACTAGAAACAAGATGATGTGATTTAAAGGATCAATTGCATTTTACCAATGCAGCTTGCATACCACGATATAGTCACTGATGTTCAATAAATAATTTCATCAACTAATTTTGAACAATTAGAAAAACTGACCATACAATCACAAGAAGAAAAAAGACAAGTTGTTAGAAGAGTTTATTTATTGTGAAATAATTGTTGTCATTTAATATCATCTAGTATATTCTTCCTGGCACAAACATGGTCACGGTGAAAGAAGCTGAAGATAGTTGATTGCTATACTGTGACTGTTAAATGATAGGGTATCCCACTGAAGCAACTAGTACTGAATGGTTCCTGGTTGGTGGGATAAGAGGTAATAAAAATACCAACATATAGTCCTAAGATAATTTCCTCTGACTACATTTGAAATACTTAGCCACACCTGAAGGTGTAGTGAGGTTGGGTGTTGGTCTCTTTTCCTAAGTAGCAAGCGATAGGACAAGAGGAAATGGCCTCAAGTTGCACCAGGGGAGGTTTAGATTGGATATTAGGAAAAATTTCTTCACCAGAAGGGTTATCGAGCATTGGAACAGGCTGCCCAGGGAAAGTGGTTGAGTCACCATCCCTGGAGGTATTTAAAAGATGCGTAGATGTGGTGCTTAGGGACATGGTTTAGTGGTGGACTTGGCAGTGTTAGGTTTACGGTTGGACTTGATGATCTTAAGGGTCTTTTCCAACCTAAATGATTCTATGTTGTATTTTTGTGAACACCACATAGGAAATAAAAGCATTAGAAATCAGTTTACTAGAATTAAGTGTGCTAAACTATGCACTGTTATAGAGTCAGGTTTATATACTCGCGTAACCATCTTTATACATGCAAATCCTGTATTTGCATGTATATAAATGGCTTGCAGATTAGGATACAAAAAGAGATTGTGATCATCTAGTCCAGCCTTCAGCCGGAAATGCTTGTTTGCATCGAGTATTTGTACTTGTCAGTCTATTTGTATGTCCATCTCTCCAGCCATCCCTCAGTTGTTAAATTTTCTGAGCAAAAGTTCACGCTTCCTCAAATTTTTCTATCCACCCACTTAACTTGGAACATCTCCCTCTTCCTGGGAAAAACTCATCTGAATTCTTTGATCTTCCAAATTCTTCTTGTAGGACAGCAGGCATCTAACTTGATCTGTGTGTGTCTGTATTTGCATGAGAATAACTTTCCTTCTTCCTACATATGTTTGGGAAGGAAAGCAGTGGAATGACATAGTTCTCAGCAATGTTTTCCTATTGCACAGATGCTGTAGTAACAAAGGTTCAAAATGTGTTTGACCATAACTTCTACAAGCTGATATCTGAAGTACTCTCAAGATTTCTTGTGTCAGAGGCAGGAGAACTTGCAGCCTAAGAAAACTTATACTTTAGTCTGTACTGGTTTGTCTGTTTCCATTCGTGTCTGTCATGAAAGCACAACTAAGAATCTCACTCTTAAATCAAGGTCAGCTAATGGGGTAATTTGTAAATCATCTCTTACTGTTGAGCCCTTAGGCCACACTTTTTAAAACGTTATTTTTAAATGTTTTTAAACATTTTTAAAAACTTTTTAAAAATGTTTTTTAAACATTTTTTAACACTTTTTAAAACATTATTAATCATTTTGTCATATGTCCCTCAGTAGTGAGGACTGAAGCATTATGCTGTAAGAGCCCTCACATGCTATTGCACCCAAGTTATGGTTGTTACAGGTTACGCAGCCAGTAGTCCTCGTCATACCTTCATCAAGCTCTCATGTAAAACAAATCAGTTAACTAGCTGCCAGTCTGCCTGACAGAAGGTTGCTCCAGAACCATGCTCTTCCTATAGTTAGTCTTGCTTTCGTGTTTCCAACCTGAATGACGACTTGCCCTGTGTGTACATACAGGCATTTTTGTACCAAACGCCAGCTTCAACTGAAGCATTGCTCCACCTTTTCTGTAATTGTACCTGTTTTCCACTATCATATTGCTGGACCATGCAAGAAGTGAGCACCTTTTTTCTCTTCTCCAAAATCCTCCCATCTTTGATGTCTGGGTTATCACCAGTTCTACATCTGACCTCTTATAAGGAGAGGTCTAAAGAGTGGAATTACTTTTTAGCATCAACAACAATGCATTGTAGGAAAAACGTTTACAGCTTTGCTAAGGTAAGAGAAAGATGTCTCAGCCTAAAACAGGTTAGGACACTAGACATCAAAACAAATTAAAGGGAGTTCTTCTTGCCTCGTTTATGCTTATTCAGAAAGCTGATATAGTAGGTGTATGTTCTAGACTAATCAGATTACAATATAATTCAACTGAGTAGTTCATCTTCAGCACCAATCTAACATTTATAAAGAGCAAAGCTTAAACTTGAGCAAAGTCATATTGCTTTTCTCTGGCATAATTTGCAATTATTCAAATAGCAATACTACAGATAATGAATTCCAAGTTAATCAAATTGTTGTACCAATGAGCTTGGTAGTTCATCTTCAATTTCAAGTTCATAAGATCATTTATGGTCAGCTGCTTAAAAAAGAAAGCCTTATCTTCATCAGAACTGTAGTCTAGTTAGTTTTTGTGATTTGTGTCAAGATGAGGTTTAG
The DNA here is from genome assembly GCF_000699105.1 of Pygoscelis adeliae. Lineage (NCBI taxonomy): Eukaryota > Metazoa > Chordata > Aves > Sphenisciformes > Spheniscidae > Pygoscelis > Pygoscelis adeliae. The sequence continues at coordinate 678,317 of NW_008825107.1, forward strand.
AGGAGAAAAGCCCACAGAAATTGAAGTTGAATGATAAAATTCATGCTCAGTGAACAGACCTGTCTAAAGGAGCCTGTGTGCTTTCTGATCCCTTTAAGAAATATATGAAACTTTTTGCTTTAGTGAAATATAATTTTACTGTTATTCTTTCCAGACTTCATGTATAAACCAGTTGTTTCACCAACAGGTAAAAAAGATAACGTGATCATACATGCTTTGAATTTTTGTGAGAATGCATAAAGCATGATATGAAATCATCTGCTTAACTGGAAGGGGAGAGAAAGTCATCACAAATATACCTCTAAATGTTTGTGCAAAATTATAGACAATCTTCACAGAAGCTCATAACATTTTCTTTTCACCTACAGTGCAGGAAGCCTGCTAAGTATCAATGAGAGCTTTGTCTGTTCCTGGCTCTTTCCTGTAGGTACTTTGAGTTTTAAATATCTGTTTCCTATCAAGGTGGCTACATACTTTGAAGGATTTTGAGGGAAGCCCCCACAGTGAAATACTTCTAGCCAGTAGAAAGTTTGTTATCAAACATTATGTAGGAGACCAAAATCAGGTTGATCAACAGATTTGATCCAAGTAGCTTGAAATCTAAAAGACACCATAGGCTGATGAAGGTCCAAAACCTGGTCTTCTCTGCGGTGCCAATGTGAGGGACAGGACCCAGTCACCCACTTCAGTTAGTGGAAAAATTTTCCTCTGCTTTGATGGACACAGGATCGGCCCCAGTGTGATTGATGTCCATAGCAAATTACAGCATTTGTAATGTGTGTACACACTAGAAGAAAGTACTGGGTGCCACACCAGGAACACAGACGTATGGGCTGGAAGAGAAAAGGTCATTTTTTGCAATTGCCTTTTCTAGTGCCTGAACAAGAGCTCGTACCCGCCACATCGGATCATTCACTGGGGTGGGGAAGGGGGGGAGAAAATTGACCTGGGTGATGGATCTATGGCCTGCTGGTGTGTACGCTCATGTGCTGGAACCATCTGAGTGTTAACACATGGTCTCCCTATCAAAGGTCTGTATATGAAACTCAGCTGCTGGAGTGACAGAAGATTTTGTGTTGTTAGCGCACACTTCATTAAAATACCAGCTGGAATCCAAGTCTGAAATCCCACAGTTTGTGTTAGTTGATAAAACTCAATTGCCTCTAATTACTGTTAGTATGGCTTTAAAATAATATTTTGTTGTAGTAAAGGTCCCCTTGTGATGAGGAATAGCTGGTATTCACAACTGGAAATTTGGCGTGGCGGGGTGGGAAATATGATCAAGACGGCTTTTACCACTGTACTCTACATCTTCTAGCAACACGCTGTAAAAAAATCAAATCAGGGATGCAATGCTGAACAAGGGAAAGATTAAATGTTTTTGTCTCCAATAGTTAAATGAACTTGCTATGAAATAAAGCAAACAATTGCAACTCCTCTTTGAATCCAAGAGGCAGTTTCACAATTTGGAGAGGCAAACTTGTCACTGCTTTATATAGTTTGAGTAGACCTTAATCCTGCAAAACACTTGTGTGAGGATGAGACTTTTTCTCACTTTAATCCCCAGGCCTCACTTGTGCTTAGCATTCAGCTCATGTTCAAGAGCTTTGCAGGAGCAGGGCCTTGCTAGCTGTACTGAAACATCTGCTATTGGACACTACTGTAGGTGCTTCCTTTGCCTGCCTGCAGGTATGTTCTCAGTTAAAATGAGCTCACTGCCTCAAAGCACAGTCGTGGTGGAGACAGGAACAGTTGTTTGTTTTTTTTCAGAGCAGCTTGGCTATTCAGCAGGCAACCTTGTGCCTGGGATTGACCTTCATACAGGGGTAAAAACCTTATTGCCCGTAGGTTTTTAGAGGAGGATAAGCATGTTGACTCTCCTGTGCAGAATGTCCAGTCTTGGTTTTATTTGAAGACAGAAGGAAGAAACGTGATCAGGTTCCTCAAATTTGTATTTCTAAGCACGTAGTAGTAGTGTTACAAATATTCATATAAGGTGTTCACAAAAAATCCCATCAATGCATTTGTATATTGTGCTTTAGCTACAGGCTTCCATTCATGACAAACTATTTTAAAAACATCATTGGATGCCTTATGAAAGTTTAATAAGACTTCTTATTGACACAGGAGGAAATCTTTTCAGAAGATTTTGTTTTAAATCAAAACTCTTCGGACTTCTTGCTGAGAAGTGCAAGTGACCCCACAGTCCTAGCTGATCTCCACTAGTAGTGGATGCAATTGCAGAGAAAAATGGAAAAATCGATGATGGACAAAAATCTATTTGAACAGAAGGAGGCAAAGAAACAGTCAGTGAGTGTTTAGGCATTCATCATTTCATTTTTATTCTGTTGATTCTGGTTGGAGCTTTAGACTCGAGCAGGGCCAAGATTGCATGCCAGAGCATGAAAATGCCAGCAACCAGCAGAATTACTTACTCCTAAATAATGGCCCTATTATGGAGCCTGCTGGATTCAGGAAGGGTGCTGAACTGCCTTTTGGTACCTACAGCCCTCCACGAGGCACTTTCTCCTTGGCCACGATGCCCGGGGAAGGTGATAAGCCTGAGAATAGGTCCCACAGAAGACAGCCGGCTGAGCAGGCACCAACATGCTAACCAGGAGGAGGTGCCAAGGTGCGTGACACCTTTATACCCCTCACTTTTCTGAGGGTGACTCTGAGCTGAAAAAGAATGTTTCTTCTTGTTCTTGTTTCACTAGCACTCAATTCAAATGAGACAAGTGGTGGGGTTTTGGCTTGCTCCACACTCTCCCTACCAAACACAAGTAGAAGTCTTTTTGCTGTTTGCAAAAACAGTAAAAGTTTGCTTTTTGCTTGTAGGTCAGCCATGAGAATCTCGAGCTGGTATGTATTTTTGTCTGATTTAATACAGAGACCTGAATCAAAGGAATTAATGAGAATGGAAAGTGCTCTGCATCAGATACATGGGACATTCTAAATAACCTCAGGCGCTCATGAGTTTGTTAGAAATGTCTCCCAGGACTTTGGGATTTTCTGATTCTGTTGAGCTGAAAACATTACAGGTGCGGTATTTGTTGCAGTGTTTGAACG
>NW_008825107.1:681442-707625 GCF_000699105.1 Pygoscelis adeliae
GTGCACAGCAACAAAAAATAAAAGGAACTTTTTACACCTCAAAATAGATTTAATTTGGGTTCAGTCAGAGTTTGGGGCAAAGGTTTGTGATCTTTCTCATTTTAATCAAAGAAGTTGGCTCATGCCCTCAAAACTTTCATTGTCAGAGTAAGATCAGCAGAATTCACTTGCAGGTCCATTAAGCAAACAAAACCACGTTCCCTGCTGTCACCTCAGTTCATGCTTTGGCAATTTTTAGAAGCTCTTTTTAAAAATAACTTTCTCTGGCTTCCAGGAGCACTGTTACTGCAGCCTGAGTGGTTATACGTGTTTATATAAACATGAAACACAACATAGTGAAGTGCATACATCTATCTTTAGTAGATACATACACAATCCTTACTCTGAAACAAAAAAAAAAAGAGATAAAACTGCATTTTGATATCCTTTAAATCAGTACTGAAACCCTTCCAGAATATGAAAGTTATTTTGGCATCTTGCTGAAGGTTAACTTTAGCATTCTGGAAGGATTTCAATAGTAATGAAAAGGACAGTAAAGAGAGTAAAGCTATTTCAGAAACATTCCTGAAGGATAATGCTGGCATGCTAGAGAGATTTCAACAGGAGGCTAGAGGGCAGCAAAATTATTTCTGAAGTATTCCTGAAGGAGAACTTTAATAATCTAGTAGTATTTAAAATAGTTCTGCTGTGGTGGTAAAAATATATGGCAAATGTCCTTGACAGGTAATTTCATTCTTTGAAATAACAAGGCAAAGCTTCAAAAGTATGAAGCCTGCTGCTCAGAAACTATGTAAGAAATGGAGGGCTGAAGCTGGTAAGTGTCCCTGACAGAAGTCACAGGGGTTGCAAGGTGAGATTCAGCCCTGTGCAGAGGTCTTCGTGCAAGAGCTGTGCACAGCATCAGTCGGAAGAGGGCTCATGCGGGACTGTGGGGCAAACACAGGAGGCAAGCTGTCCCCTTCGTGCAGGGTTCTGTTCAGTCCCATCAGGGACCCAGACCTGCAGCATCCCTGGCATGTCCCTCTCTCTGTGCCTCTCTTCTGAGAAAGCGGACGCATAGCATGGGGTCACCTCCGCTGGCTCCCTTTGGGTCAGTGAACTTTAGGCTCAGGTGTCAAGTTCTTGTTTTCACTTCACCTAAGGATCTACGAATCTGGAACCTCCTCAGTCTGGATGGAAAGCGAGTGGGAAATCTCACCCAGGGGATTTTTCTAAAGGTCTGGATGCTACCTACTTTTGACTCAGCTGGGAATAGTACAAGAGCAAGCTTTCTTATGATTTCTCACTTCTTAGTCCAGCTGACTCAGAGAAACACACAGGCATGTGCAAATTAAATACAGACATAATTTAGCTGAACAAATATGCAACCCAGCATTAAATTTGTTTGGGTTGGAACAAATTTTGGCTAGTAGTTTTAGCTCCTTCTTATATATCGTATCCTAACTGGTATGCTGTATTAAGCTATGTTACATATTAGAGGTAACCATGAACCAGTCAATGAGGAGCAAGTAGCTTGTGCCCCCATCTTTTCCACCATTGCCCGTGTTCTTTGTTGAGTGAAATAAAGGCAAAAGGTATTTTATGCCCTGTCTGTACAAGGAGCGGTCTCAGCCGCAAGCACGGGGTGATTTGCGACAGGGAGACTATCTTTATTTTTTATTCTTTCCTAAGAACAACTGACACTGATGGAAAAACAATGACAAATTTCAGTCAGACTTGGAAAAGATACTACATTTTGCTACCTTCACCTCATTTATATGCTTGGACTACCGTAGTGGCAATAGTACTGCTACTTAGCCTTTAGCACATGCTGCTGTTTACTAGAGATGACCAAGTTCATCTAGTCTGTCTGCTTTTTTGCAGATTATACTGAACTCCTTTGTTTGAAAAAGCCTTCCCAACACAAAAGTGACAACGTGCTGTAGCTACGTTTTCGCCTTAAGCACATCCATGTGGATGTGTATACAAAAGAAGAATTAAATTAATACAAGCCTCTGAAAATACAATCCCATGAACTTATTAAGAGCAAAACTATGACTTTGCAAATGGATGTTTGGTAAAGATCTGGGTGCTTTTGCAGCTGGTATTGATTTTGCAGAAAGGGTCTTCAAAGTCTGGAGCAGAGGATGCCAGTAAAGGTAGAAAGTATCCCAAGGGAAACCTCAGACATGTTCTTCACAAACGTTTAAATAGGATACTGTCAAGTCTAGCTTTAACTAAGCTTCTAAGAAACTTTGTACAGACCAGGGGTTGTTCACAAGAACTGCATGGTGAATCGTTCTGACGGAAGAATACTGTCCAAGAAAATCATAATCTGTTTGAGAATTGGAGGATGGGGGCAGGAAATGGAGAAATCTGCCTCATTTGTTTAACAGGAAATATTCTTCCAGGTCTTGCAGTAACAGCTATCAAATATGGAGGCACTGCCTATGTAAAATGTGTGGGTTTGCTGGTGTTGCCCAGAAATGCTCCCCAGGTCATCCTCATCTTAAAGACAATATCCTGAAACTTCCAGGTTCCTGGTTGTGTTTTACTTCTCTGTCAGCTGATCTGAACTGTGCCTTATCATTCTTTAAAGGTGTAGTGTTTTACATCCACTGTTGGCTATAGGACCCTTTTTTTTTTTTCTTATAAGGATTATTGCTGTGCCCACTGGAGTCTCTAAGTCTCTTCCAGTGGCTTTTCACACTTACGAAATAGGTGTTCACAGGTTCTAATAGAGTCATCATTTGCATAACCTGACGAAGAGAAATTAGATTTATCAGCGTTTTCTTTAAATGGATGTCCTTCAAGGACAGCCCCTAGAAAGCAGAGGTCAATGCAGTAAAGGTAGCGGCATTAATCATCTTCACCATTTGAAATAAGGAAGAATAAATAAATAAACAGCTTATCATCATGATCGTGTATCAGGGGGTTACTTCAGGTCACACACACATTAAATGTAATCCCAAGGATGTCGGGACCAATGTTACGAATACTTTTGTTAACGCAGTTTCATGAACGGCAAGGTAGAGCTTTGCATTAGGCTGTGTAATAATGTTATCAATAATAACAGGGTGTATATTGTGGCAGCGCAATGACTTTGTCCTGTGTGTGAACCTTTCTGTAACTACAAGTGTTAGGGCTTTCGTGCTTTGGTTTGGAGCGAGTGATGGGGAATGCTGACACAGCGACGTTCATGGGTTGTCTCTCTCATCCTGTGGGCTAGTCTGTGGGCAGTTTCCTACTGAGTGAAAGAAGTACTGGCATCAATACAAGAAGAAATATCATTAGGGGAACATGCTGAGGGGTATTATAAGTTAACTAAATACTAGAGAAGAAAAAGCTACCTCCCACTAAGGAGGATGAGGTGGTGGGACACAGGGCCAAGGAAGAGGGAGAAGACTGCATGATCAGCTGATGATGCCTGGAGCAAACTAACTGGCATCCCAAGAAGCAACTAGATTATCAGGGCCATGCTCCCCATGTAATTCTGCTATTTTTAATCTGAGCTTTCTGCACGTGGGTTAGCCAGGGTGCTGTTGTTTTGTGGGTGTGGAAAATGTACATGTGGTTCTGGCAAAGATCCTTCTGTACATTGAGATTTAGCAATTTCAGTACTTGGGATTTGTAGTTATTGCTTACAGAAAAAGGAATCGACAATAATTTTTCAAAAACCTGTTCAAGTGCGTAACTTTGCACACCAGAGTAGCCTCAATTTAATAGGACTCAAAGTGTGGATACACACGTATTGCTTGAGTAGAAGCATATGGCAATTTTTTATAGTGACTGAAAATTATTATTTTTAAAATATTCAGGAGAGTGTTGATATCTTTCAAATGAAACAGTACTTCATAATTATTGAGAAAAGGCGTTTTAATCATATTAATCAAAATCCTTATCAAGATATTCAGTTCACTGAAATTCTATAATGGGAAACTAGCCTCTAATAAAAAAAATGATGAAAAATATAGTAATTATCTGAAATTCAAAATAAGAGTCCGTTTCTGCCCTTACATAGGAAAACAACTTCAAAATGACAAAATTATCCATTAAATAATTCCCAATTTTGTCTTTATTCTGATACATACTGAGAAAAAATACTAACTGCTTCTCAATGGACATTTTATATATTTATCAGTAGGAAAGCATCCTGAAGGCTTTCTGGTACAGTTTGTTACTAGCCTCTCTTTGTTCTTTTCAACATCTTTTTAAATAGTCAGAATTTTAAAAAGCAATTTAACTTTATAAAAAGCTAATTTGATTTATTGGGGTTATTTTTATTTATTAACCAATTTTCTTCTGGGTTGATTTTCTTAAGTGCTAAGCTTCATAATGGAAATGCTGACACAACTTTAAGTATAGGAGCAAATGCTATTCTAATAATTCAGCTGAATAAATACCAGCCAGCATTTAGTTATTTTCCCAGGAACTGGATAAACAGCCACTTCCTTTTTAGTGTCTCTTTGTAAAGTAAAAGTTCCACAGCCTGCTAATCATCACTATGAAATTTTCTATTAAAAAACCCCCAACCTTTCTTTTGTTTATTCTGCAGGATCTTTGTGGTTCCATATTAGTCATGTTAAAAAAAAAACCAACCACACAAAAAAAATCAAAACAAATACACTGACTTGGCAATGAACCATATTTTGACCTATTTCGAAAAGCACCATTTCTGAACACTGTGGCTTTTATACATGAGAACAAGAGAATGAGCTCAGCTGAATAATTTAGATGCTGATCCATGTTTCAAATGTTCAGCACTATTCTGGTACGGAGATTTCATTTGACCATTGTTTTGGAATTTGCAGTGAAGCTGGCAATGAGTTTGCATTATAGCAGCCACTCACCTGTGGTGTGTAGGAAGGCTGCACTTGGGTGTTCCCCAAGATATCACCCCAGGTTGGCAAGGTGATCTGTTGTTTCAAGCTTGTCATGATCTCGGAACTGGTGTGGGTTTGGTTTGTAAACCAAACAGGTGGACTAAATTAATGTGGCACTCTGATTAAATTAATACAGCACCACCTGGTTTAATGCCTAAAATTCTTCACAAGGGGTGATAGATAACCTGCTCCTAGTGTGCTGTGGTGTAACACTCTGTCTGTGCGATTTTATCTGATATATCAAACCACCACAGTTGTGTGGTTATCACATTACATCACAAGAGGGCAATGGTCGTAGGAGTGGTTTTGCTCTGCAAGTCCCCATTATGCTAGTGAAAAGTAAAAAGTAATTTTGCACTGAAAAACCAGGAACAGCTTGAGTTTGGGGATGCGTTTTTTTTTTTTGACAAGGTGGAAGGGAGTTGCTTTCCCCGAAAGTTCTGCTAGTGAAAGGGCAGTTTCTCATGGAACGCTTCAACTCTGAATTTTTTAGGAGAGGAGATGGCTGTTCCCGAGATAAGCACCAGCACTCCTGGATAGATCCTTACCCACAGATTACTGACAGGTGCTTTTGATTCAGTTTTGTCTGGAAATAGAGAGAATGGTTGAGAAAAAGAGGTTAATATTATAAATCTTCACTGATGCAAAGCTTAAGCCTCAAATAGCATAATTTGTCCAAGCTCCGTTAATGCCTGCACAGCAGATGATCCCCCTGCCAGTGCCTCTGGATTGCCCCGTCAGCAGCTGAGAGAGGCGGGCTCTGTGCAGAGCCAAACCTGGCGTAAAACTGTAGTGGAAAAGCAGGCACAAGACCGGGTCCCTTGCCGATGGGAATATCCATCAGGCTCTGCCGTGTGCCACCGCTCACAAAAGTTGAATTATTCAGATCACACAGCCCCTGTTTTGCATGCCGGGCCTTCCCTGTTTCTATTTCACTAATAGCTACCCCACTGGGTAGATAGCATGACAGCTTCTGAGTTTATACATCCTTAAACTGTACTAATTACTGGCTTTTAAGTAACTAAGAGTTTTTATGGCATCTTCATTAGGGTAATAGTAAGTGGGTGGATACGCCCATCAATCAAGTGAAATGGTAGATGAATTGTACATGGTATTTCAGTTAATTTGTCCTGTTAATTTCCTTGTGATATTTGCAGCTGTTGACAAAGCCAGCCTCCTTTGTGGGAATGAAACCAGCTCGACGTTGCCCTGCTTCCTCCCCTGCCCGAGCAGTTACGTGCTTTTTGTAGTACATGTGGAGCTGTTGGAGAAATATACCCTGAATGTTGGCATGTGGCTATGAGAAAGAGAGGTGCTGCGGGAAAGAGGTGGCTGATGAGGACTGGAAAGCTGGTCAGATGCCCGTGTTCTCATTACTTTCGTAGCTAAGGCACCAATATTTTGAAATCAAAAATCATGTAGTCTTTGAGCTTGCAAGTAGGGGCCTCTTAATGTATGCCAAGGAGATAAACCTCAGAGGAGGATATGCTATAAAGGGGCAGTTACTGACTGACTTTACCAGAGGTGTCTGATCTAATCCCTTTGTGGGTGCTAGCAGTTTAAGCAGCAGTTTCAGCTTCTTTCTGAAGAGTTTTGATCTGATTAGGTGGGCTGTAAGTTGGAATAAGGGAAAACCATGCAAAGCAGTCAAAGTCCTGTTTTGGTGTGCTTCCAGGAGCTTTTTAAAGTGGACGTAATGACCAGTTTGGAAACTTAAAATAATAGACGAAATAAACGTAAGCGGTTGAATATGGGGTAAAAGACATGCCGCCCTGACCAGCTGTATGTATTTTCCTGACTTCCTCTCCTGATGACAACTCTGAGAAGTAAGAAAGAGCGGCAGCCCTTGGGAAAGGCTAGGGTGGGCTGGTCAGGGTCCAACGGCCTCCTGCAAAAAGAGGTTGTGAAAGCCCTGTAGCAAGAGGAGAAGAGGAGGAAAGATCTCTGGGAATGGACGTGGACCCAAGATAAAAATAGTGAACTGAAAGAATGTATTTATTCAGCTGAGCAACGGTAACATTAGTTGAGGAGGGGAAGGTTGCGTTCTGTGGAGCAGCCAGTGTCACATAAGGAGCATTGCCCAGGTGATGGAGCAAAGGCATTAGGAAGCATTTACTTGACTTGGAGGTTTTGTTTGATTTGATGTGTGTATTTTATTGCTATGGATATTCATGTAAGCAATTTTTTAAAACAAGAGTGTGTGTGGAAAAAGTATGAACTTCTAAATTTGCTGAAGCCAGCAGGACTGTTGCTGTCTAAAAGCAGTAACAGAAAGTGCAACCATGAAAGATGGAATAGAAACTTCCAGGTTGCCCCAGCCGATACTTCAAAGCATGTGAGTCTATTGTACAGTTCAGCTGCTCTAAAGGAAAACACCAATATTTGTAACACGCTGTAAAATAAGGGAGTTTCTGTCAGTAAAGTTGCACTGAGCTTTGTCTGCCTTTCTATTGTCTAGTTCATGAGCTCACACTCAGCAGTTTGGTGCTGCGCAGCACCCCTGCGTCTGCCCTCCTGGGCATCTTCCTGGATGAGAGCTGCACCCAAGACCAGGGGTGTGTGCACCTCTGCTTCCCTGGGGAGAGCCAGGCTGGCAAATGCCCAGCCCTGGCACCTCTAACACCAAACCTTCACATGCCTCAAACTGACAGGGTGAAGAGTAAGTAGTAAGTCCTACCAGTAGAGCGGGGGGGGGGTTGGGTTTGTTTAATGGCATGTGTGTTACTAAGGCTTGCTGTCATAGTCACGTCAATTGTGGGCATGATTTGTACTTCGCACAGACCTGGTCATATCAGCAAGATAAGTAAATAGAGCACAAAACTAATTAATTATGATCCTTCTTAGCTTTCCCATGATGTGGAGATCATAGGAAGCTTGTTGATAATGCTGAGAGAACTGCAAGAAGAGCATCTTACCATTCCTGTGAGTGTTTTATCACAATGTCAGTAATGTTATATACTCCGTTTTTATGGACTGTGTTTTAAAGTTATATTTCTCACAGGAATGTGTCATTTTGATTACTCTCGACAAGAAATTTTACAATGCAACCAGATAAGCCTCTTCTGATTAAAATGGAAAATTTGGTTTCAAAAACTTTCAACAGATTGGGCTTTGTTTTTCCCTTTTGCCTCCCTTTTTAACACTGTACGTAGTGGAATGGAAAAAGGCTTCTTCATGCAACATTTTCTTTTCAACAATTTAAGCCATAACATATATAATTTTCATAACTGCTTCAAGTTTCAAAAGTGGACCATAGAAGGATTACAATTTATTTTCTTTTTTTGTCCACACTAACGTTTTAAATGTCAAGATAGTTTTGACAAACAAAAAGAATTCTAGAGACAGAGGAAAAAAGAGAAATAAAAATTGGGTGTGCATAGCAGGAAGAGACCCAGGACAACCTTTATCCTTTCAAATCAGCAGAAGCAAATGTTCAGGAATAATTTACAGATATTAAAAAAAAAAAAAAAAACAAAAGTGAAGACCCCTGGAACAGAAGCAAATACGGAATTTTAAAATTACTGAGACAGTTGGGTATCCACTTTCTAGAAGGATATGTTGCGAGCACATCACGTAAATATTTGTCCTTAGCTCTCTAGGGCATCAACATTTCTTGAAGGTATCCAGAGATGTTTGCTGGAAATGGGAAATGCAAGAAATTCCTGCAAACCCACAGATAGGTGGTAGGATTCTTTTACACATGGTCCAAGTGGCCATTGTATCCCATCGAATTTATTAAGCTAAAATCCTTTAATCTGAGAATCCAGAAGCAGTGACCAGCTGGTTTTGAGCAGAAGGACAATATCCAGTTCTAAAAGTACGGGCCAGGGAGCCAAATGACCTAGATCCTGCATTGACTTGGAGCAGAGACGTGGGTCCAGCTCCCAGTGCCTCAGAGACTGCAGCTGGTCTGGTACCCAGCGTGGCATCGGTTTAGTGGTGCAGAGAGGTGCTGCCTGGCAGGTTGCGAGGCAAAGGGAAGTGATGTTTTTCTGCTCCGCAAACAAGACAGGGAAATTTAGGTAGCCAAAGGTAATTTTCCAAATAATTTTTGAAGTGAAAAGCTACTGTCCTCATTTTTTATTTAAAACCAATCTTTTTAAAGCAGAGGGGAGAAAACCCGCTGTGTAATGGTGGATTCCATTCCAGCTTTATATTGCGGTGTCCTCTGTGCTCTGGTTACTGCTTTGATATTATAATGGTGTTATTTCTTGTAACACGGGGCTACTATGGGACTCATTAGTCATAAACTTTATCCTTGGAAAATGTAGAAGTCAATATCAACCATCACTAATAATGTATTTCGCCTACTGTTATTGTAAGTATGTGAACACAGTCAGAACCTGCTCAGTGCCTGCTCATGTTGTCCTTTGGAAATATCCTTTTGCAGAGTCTCTTCCTCTGCTAAGCTCAGGGTCCATTGAACATATTTATTTCACATTTTCAAATATTTTTCTACTTATAAAATGAATCAGTTGACCTAGGGGATTGCCGTAAGGTTTTTTTTTCCTTACAAGGAAATAAAATTTGGGTGTGGACGTAAGGGGAGATACCCGCTCCACATTTCATCTCAGCCCACCCCACCCCACCGTTCCTTCTTGTGAATTTTAAAAAATCTTTGTGTTTTGAAGTGAAGGATCTGTTAAATGGAGCATGTTCTTTTCAGAGATTTGTATATTTAACAGATTAGCTGGAAAGTAGCCTCAACCCCATATCAGTGCTGTTTGTGATGTGTAGCTTGTCAACTTCTTTGGAAAAATTCAGCTTTCCCCTCATCACCAAGGTTGTCTGATTCAACTGCAGATGATGCCTTCCTTTCTTCCCCACCTGTAAGCCATCTCATTAAAACCAATTACAGCATTACACTGAATGACCAGGTAAAGCAGCAGTGAGAGCCCTTGTGCTTCTGTATGGATGGCTTATTGACTTTCAAAGAGATTTAAGAGAAAAATAAAAGAATACTGTGTTATACCTCTCATCTTAGCTAGAAGTAGAATCTGACAGAAACAAAAAAAAAATCCCAACCATATCCAACCTTGCTAATCCATTCAAAACGTGGATTAGCACTGCCTGCAGGTTTGGCCATGCTTCTAATCCCATATGTGATGAAGCAGCTGGCATCTGCTCCTGACAAGGAGCAAGGCAGTAGTCTAGATCTGGCCACCACTAATGTGGCTGCAGGAAGAGAAGATGACAAAATCCAGGGATCTTGGTGTCCGCTTGCTCATGCTCGCCTTACATTTTCTTTTAGCTAGTGCAGTAACTGCTGTGGCTAGGGGTGGCCAAACATTTTCACAATGTTGTTGGTGTAATTAAGTAATACAAAAAACATCAGCCAGTGAGTTTCCATGCTAAATCCAATGAATATGAAAGTATTCTATAGCTTCTACATGCTGCATCGCATCGAGAGAGAAATACATCTTTCAATCATGTCCCTTTGTTACTGGTCATTTAACTTTGGTTTTCTATGTATAGATATATATTTTTTAATCGTCTAGATTGAAATAGTTGTGGATAGATTGATTGTGAACTGATTTATGATCCGTATTGCATCAGAGAAGTAATTTTATGCATATAACTTCTTTTACAATTACCTCCACAATGATTTCAAAGGATTTCACTGCTTGTGGGAGGCCGTCAATAAGTGGCACTTGCATATTCATCCATTTCAATCTGAGATTTTTAAAGACCTGAGGGAATAGAACAGAGCCACTGGAAATTAATTTTTTCAGCAAGTTTGCTTTTTCATTTTTTAGGGATAACCATGCTTCAGTGAAAGCTTTTTTAAAATGAAAGTATTCCTAAATTCACAAATGCTGAAAGCTAAAGATTTCCACAAAAATGTAGCAATTCTTTTCAGTATCCTTTGTCATTCAGTTGAATGTAAATCTTGCATCTGGGCTTTTGTAGATATTTCTTTTCTATTAAATATGCACTATTCCCAAGTGAATGAAACTACTCAGAAATGAGTTTGTTCTTTGACTAGAAAATCAGCTTTCCCAATTTCTTAGATTATTTATTTAACAGAACTATGCTTTTAAAATTGCCAGCTTAAAACTCTCACTCCTGCAGCAACGGAGTATCTGAGGGTCAGTTTCCCACCATCTCCTTTGCACTCAAAAGGCCAAATTTTGCTCCCATCTGACAAGCGAGCAGAGAAACAAATCTGCTCTCGTTCCTGGGTTAGATGATAACACCCAGTGCCTGCTGCTAGATTGGCAGATTGGTATCACCAAGCTGCAAAGAAACAGGCAGATTTCCAGCAAGTTGTTGTAGGAAACAAATGTCCTGGGAGCATCGTACTTGCTCAGGTCTCATTAGCAGTGCAATTGCATTAATGTTCATGGACTCAGGCTAATAATTCCTGCCTTTAAGCCAACTGTACTAGCTTAGGCATCACGCACATTCGGTATGCTGCTCCCAGTTCTGCAGTTGCTTTGGCTAGTGGCAAATCAGGTATCTCTCCACTGCAGTACATTGCATGATGGCACCTTAGCCGGGGGCAGTGATAGTAAGTGTGCATCATGCAACAGTCACCAGTCACCAGTGCAACCTCAACCTGTTGAGGTAAACAACCAGGTTTTTTGAGTTGTTCAAATGGGTCCTGCTGACTTCTTCCATACATACTTCCATTCCCCACTTGAACACAGCAAATGCTGTCCAGACATTAATTATCCATGCCATTTGTTTTAATGCGAGAAGAATGCTGTCTTTGAGAAGCCATGATATCCACTCCTCTACGCCGACACCAATAGCCCAGCCGTTAGGGTTAATCACTAGAAGTGGAGAAAGACTTGGGGGGGGAAACTTTGTTCAAATATTGACTGCACATCACCACAGTTTTGCAGTCTTAAGCTATATGTAAACACTAGAATGAGCTAAAAAAAAGTATACTTCCAAAATTCCTTTTTAATTTGTAATAAATCCATTTTGGAATTTACTACAGCCAGCACCAGATGGCCTGGAGCATGTTCTCATTCATATTTCAAAACAGAAAAACCTTTCTCAGAATCTGCAAGCTACATCTTTTTCATGGGAATGATTTCTGTTGAGCAAGGAAAACTCAGGTTAATTAGGCCAAATAAGCTGATGCAGTCAGAGGCAGAGATGCAGAGGTTGCAAGATTGAAATCCATCAAGACACCGTGTCGACAGATGCCCTCTTAACTTGTTTGCTATTTGCTAGGGGGCTTGGCCACATAATTATATAGAAATATATTGCTTTTTTGTTACAATAAATGCACTGATGTAAAAGGTCTTCACTCAGTAGAGTTACAAGGTGCAGCCAAGCAAAACTGCACCTTATGAAGACTACAAGGAAACTACACTAAGGTGATGGGGATATTGAAAAGTTCCATCTCAGTAGTGTAGGCTGCTGTAAAAATGCCCTCGACTATGTGGAAATGAACACTGTAAGTAGTGTTTGGGGAACTAGAAGGGAGGTCCGGAGCAGAGGAGCCCCCAAGGTTCCTTCCCACCTACCCACATGCCTATAATTCTGTGATTTGAACTCTGAAAGTCAGGGAGAGCTGGACACCAAACTGGGAAGAAGTACTTTAGGAGGTGAAACAGAGCAACATGCCATACTGAGAGGTGGGACCTTAGGCTGAGACTGTGACCATCTGAGAGAAAGAAGCAGTGAACACTGGTATCCGGCACTTTTATGGGCATGTCTAAACTGTGGGTTTAGCTGCGCTCCCCACAGGCGCAGTAGAGATTTATCCAATGCCAACCAAATCCCTGGGGTGGGCGGGGGATGTTGTGGAGCAGCCCAGGTGTGACCCCCATGAGCAGGGTCTGCAGGGACATCTCTCATGAGCTGAGGATCGGTGCCAGTTTGGTGGTCATCTCTCAAGGCAATTAGGCAGGTTAAGGATCCATTTCCAAAATTTTTTTCCAGTACTGAACATGTAAAGTGTTCTCGCCTTTCCTAAAGGATGGAAAGGATTTTTTTGTTTTTTCTTTTCTTTCGTCCTGACATCCTTTCTGAACTTTTACTTCATTCAGAGAGACAGTCCTCTTATGAAGTCCCTGAAATAAACAAAATCTCGTGAACTGATTATGGCACCTGGACTTCGCCCCCATGCGATTTGTACCCACAGTTTGTAAGGAGCAAAAAGTGTGGCTGGAAAGGGGCGGACACACTCACCTCACGCACACTGCCCTCGCCTGCGCGCTGCAGAGCCAGTGTCCACCCCTAACATGAGCACCTTGAAAAAAAGAGAATGCTGTAGCCTGCTCTCTCTGGTTTCAGGATGTTTAACTGCTAATGGAGAGCAAGTATTCACCCGAAGAATAGGTTCCAGTATCTGCAGAGAAAGAGAGAAAGATTTAAACTTAAACTCTCCAGGTTATTGGGGTCCAGCTGCTTAGGACTTAAGTCACTTCTCAGTGTCCTCACTGCCTGCATCTCCAAGAGCCTTCAGCTCTAGGGACGTCTTCCTTGAACCCTGGGTGTTTTATAACCTCTGAAAGTAAATGGAGAGATAGACAGCTGGAAAGATTTAGAATTGCCTTAAATCTGGCCAGCAATTCTTCTTTTCCAGTGTTAGCAGTAGCCAGCACCAGATATTTTTAAGGAAGAAGCAAGACTTTCAGCAAGCTCTACAGAGCACTATTGTACTGCAAATAGGATTTTGCCCCTAATTTTTGTAACTTTTGGGAAACAACCACCTGCACGATTCACAGCTATCATCAGGGGCCAAGTTCAGACAGCAAATTTTTCTAAATGTCATCTTATACAGGCTGGAGGCAGAAAGACAAATCATCTTTGTCCAGGTTGTTTCTGTCATTGTGGGACACAGCGCTGTGGTGTTGTTTCACTGCCCACCAGCAGTCTGTCGGTGTTGGTGTCCGTACAGGTAATTCTGGGCTCCACACCCTTCCCAGGCCTTTTCAGAAGCATTTGTCAGGAGAGTTTGGCTGTAGCCAGAGCAAGGATGGATGTCTGCCTCCCGCAGTTCTCTGGGCCCTCACTGCCACCCTCGGTCACTCCAAGAGTGCGCCAGCTCCATCGACAAATTCCATCACTGACAACGTGCATGTCAAACGCAGATCTTCCCCGTTTCTGATTGAGTTATCGATCTGCCTTCAGAGAGCGTGACCTGGATTTATCCCTACACACTGTGCAGGTCTCTGGGCCAGAGAAAATGAAAGTTAATCAGAGAAGGATCCTAGCCAGTTTCAAGAAATAAACACCATCTAACTCAGGCTTAGCACAGGGCTGGGTAGTTCTTTGAAAAAAGCATTTCCCACCATGGTGCTCTTGAACTACATTAAGTGCAGTAGTTCCCTGCATCTGTCTTCACTCAAAGCTGAGGCATAACCAAAATCCAGTACTGCCTCTTTAAAATAAGTCCAGAACTATGTCTTCCATTTTGGCTGTGTGGTTGCTCCTTGCTCCTGTCTGTGGAAAGGAATAAGAAGCAGGAGGGTGCTGAGTTGAAGGCATTGGGATGGGACTCGGGAAAGACTCTGGCCACAGGCTGCTTTCATGACTTTGGATAAGTCAGCAATTTCTTTGTGCCTCTGTTTAGATACATGTGGACATGTCTCAATGTTTCTACACATCTAGATCTTCCTTTCCACAATGCTCAGCCTTCGCTATTTGGAAAGGAAGGGCCTGCATGCTGCCAAGCACAGTGGATACCCAGGAATACGGTTGTAGGTAGATAATGCTGCTGTTCACAAAGCTAGGTAGTAGTATTGTACAAAATATGAATAACTTCTCTGCCTTGCCCGGTCTTTTAGCAAGCAGTGACTTAGCTTTGTTAGAAAGTACCTAACAGAACCTGATTCGTTCCTAGAGTATCTTGATGCGTCTGTGCAGAAGGTACTTCTGGGTCCTAACACAAATGCCTTTACCTTCTTGCGTTTAGTATTTCAGAGGGATCGTGGCCAGGACACTGGAAATCCTAGGTTTTATATTCAGCCTGACCACAGGCTTGCCAAGTGAGGAGGTGGCTTCATCATGCTGAACCTCTTTACTGTATTTCTTTTTCTCCCCTTACGTTTGATTAGGTGGTGGCTCCTTGGGGCAGCGACAGATGCCAGAGCCCCAGGCACAGTCAGCTCCCCCACCTGGCTGGGTGGCCTGGGGCTGTATTTGCTGCTGCTAAAAATAATAGAAGTAACAAGTGAAGGATACTCCTCCACTCCAGGCTCACTGCTAGACCTCCCTCCTGTAGTCAGTAGTACAAGGGGACATCATTCGTGGATAACGTGGTGCACACACGTGCATGCCCACACACTCGTGTGTGTGTGTGCTCTCTCTCTCTCTGTGTTTAATGTCTGCTCGGTGCTGATGGAGTCTCTTTTGAAGAAGTGCTCATACTGTGCTCTTGTAGTGGGGCAGAAAGGCTAGAATGCGAGAGGGACTGATCTTTGTTTATTTTTCTTTGGCAATTTTGTGGTGAGTGCTGTGGTTGGCATGTAGACTAAGATGTTACAGGGTGGGAGAAGTTTAAATAAAATTACAAGTCACTGCTCTCTGCAGCCAGCTCTGTAGCTTATATGAGGGATGAAGAGAGCATTTTTCCCATGGTGTTAGGGGAGCACAGAGGATGCCCCGTTTGCTGAAGATTTGTACAGAATTGAGAGGGAGGGAGTTCTGTTTGGGAATGGGAAATAGCCTCCAAGGAGCAAATAGCCTCCAGGGAGCAAGAAGAAAGCAGAAAACCAGACAAGCTGCAGAGCTCCTCGCACATTAACAAAGCTAATAGGAAATTACTGTCATCTGCAAGAGAGGGATGTTAGGAAAAGGCCGCTCAAACTTCATAATCCGGAGTCCATCTATTTTTAGTAGACCTGGAGTGGATACACTTTAATTTTGGGAGGAGTGGAGATACTATGGAAATCTTTCCCCTGTTCCCAGTAACATCTTCCCTGATTTGTTTAAGACCATTGGTCTCTGCACTGTGATCTGCCTTCTCAGCTGGGGCAGCAGAGAGTTGTTCAGAGCCATGAACCTCCTTTCTGGCTGCTCTGCTCTCTGTGTTGACAGTTTCTTTTAGCTTTACAATTTACAGCCTTTGATGCATATTACAGCACCTTGTGGATGTTTCCATCTCAACCTCACTGCAGACAAGACTACTTTTGGTGCCCACAGAGCTTGCAGAGTTATTTATTTATTTTTTTAAAACAAATAGGTAGCTTTCAGAAGCGCCATGAGTGCACAAAGAGCAGAGGTGAAAGTATTTATTTATAATTAAGGTTCAGGACGCATTGCAAAGGAAGGCAGAAAGTGCACAACAAAGTATGGACTAATACATTCCGGTACTTTAAAGAAAATGCTTGAGTTTGGTAGTAGTTTGGTAATGTTGGCCTGCTTGGCATGTACAGTCTTCCAGGCTTATAAGCCTCTTCCCAGGAAGTCTGTTATGTTTTGGAAAAAGCAGACAAACTTACAGGCACAAAAGTTCTTCAGCTTATCCTCAAACCTTTTGTGAGAAAATGCTTTTTTTCTGTTTTGTTTTATTTGTTTCCCATAAGTACACCTGTTTGGGTTCCTACAAACCTTGCCTTATGTGTATTCAAGTAAGACAGCGCCATGTCCTAAGATACTCTTATGACTCCCCTGTTATTTACTTAGTGGTCTTACACAAATATGAGGAGAAGATATTCTCTCCCTGCAGATGATTTTGTGTTAACAATGTGTTACAGTCAACATTTTCTAAATTCTGGCTATGAAAATTTTGGCTCCTGAAGCATGGAGTTGCAAACACTCGAGAGTTAGACAGTTCCAATAGTGAGTGAGTAT
The DNA here is from genome assembly GCF_000699105.1 of Pygoscelis adeliae. NCBI lineage: Eukaryota > Metazoa > Chordata > Aves > Sphenisciformes > Spheniscidae > Pygoscelis > Pygoscelis adeliae. Next base: position 698,062 of record NW_008825107.1, read on the forward strand.
GTATCATCACAGTTGCATTCATGTTTTTTAAAACAACCACAAAATCACATCCAGGTACTAAATAAAGAAGCTGGTTTTCCACTGAGCTGAATTCTTGAAACTCCTCACAACCAACAGTTATTTAGATTAAAGTAAATGGGGATGCTTTCCTTTAGAGGCTTGAACCTGCTTGGAGTCTCACTTTGGTTATTTGTGTAAGAAAATGCTGGCCTAAGGTTTCATTTCTGCTCAGGCTTCTCTGTTTCACAGGGGGAAAATGAAGATAAATTAGATGGGGTCAAAACTCTCTTCTCACATATGCCTGGTAAATCTGAAATAATTTCACACTACTTTCAGTTCAGCTGAGGTAAATCTGGGATCACAGCAGTGAAGCTGGCAGGCTGGCTGTATTCATACTGCTGCAACAAGGTGGTGAGATACTACAGTGCTGAGTGCTACAGAAAAAGCTTCAGGTTAATTTTTTTGAAAAACTGAAAACAGTGAGCATGTCCTGTGATTTAAAACTCTGATAGGTTCCAGTGCATCTCTAGAAACAGAGGGAGAGAGAAGCAGTACTTCCAGATGGGAAGCTGCATTAGAAGTGTGGAGTGTCTATCTGAAAAGAGACACCTGGGTAAGTGAAGATACTAATAAATAAGCATCCTGGGCTTTGAGCCTTGTGAGTGCTTGTAAGAGAACAGTTGGAAAGCCTTAAGTGAGGGTGTCTTTCTCGTACGCAGCTGACCAAGTCTGTTGCTTACAGTTACCATGTGTCAAGATGTTTCTTGCTCATTAGTTTTACACTGATGGAAAGCAACTTTAAATCACTCTTTAGAGGAATCCACCGTGAGGCATGCCAGCTGTGTGCCAGATGAAGGAGTTGTAAAGTCATGTTGGACAGGCAAGAATATACCAGAGAGAGAGATTTAAAGTCATGAGAAAGATAATTACTTTGCACTCAGAGATTAGCCATAGGAAAGGAAAGGGAAGAATTATACTCTGCATTTGTTAGAAGGTTTCCTGCTCTCTCTCCATCCCACTCACACATGCACACACATGCACACAGCTGAATTTACTGTCACAGTGTCAGGTCAGCCAGGACTGCCAGCATGGGAGAAATCCTTATGGGAAGATTTCTCAGCAAGTACGGACTCATTCCTTTCTTTCTCATTGTATTTGCTTTTACACCACAGACTGCAGAAGAAGTTGCCCCAGACAGGATGGATTTAGATGCTTTGCTTGTTATGAGGGTTTGAAAACATTCCCCCTCTCTCATGACTATTTCTAAAAGGTAGGACTGGAGCTGAGGCAGGCAGTGGGCAGCACGTCTCTGGAGGTGGTAAGGAAGGCGGTGGTGCAGGGACCTGCTCAGGCCAGAAGAAAGCATGACTGAGCAACCCAGAATATGGACCAGGTCATCCCAACCACATGCTCAGGGCAAGTTCAGTGCACACACCAACAGCTCTTTGCATTTCTGCACCAGTCTACCTTACCAGCTCTGGCAAGGTAGAGGTACTAAGCCATCCTCTTCTTCAGGGACTTCTTGAAATGTCTCGTGGCTATTGTCACAAATGCTCTGGCCCCTTCAAAAAAAAAGTCTTCAGAACAGACCCCAGTGCTCTTTCTCTTACAACTGTCTCCTCTTCCTTCCTGGTCCTTCCAACTTCTCTGGGTTCTCATCCTCCCATTTCAGTGCTGTTATCCTTTCTTTCAGACTGAATAATTAGTCTTTCAAGGCACTAGCATTGTGCTTGCAGGGGTTTTGGGGCATGTTGGCTGTGTGGGAGGTTATGAACTGGTGAGCTGGGGAGGTTCTCTGGCTCCCAGGGCAGAGCTGATGTGCTGCAAGCCCTTGCTGAGCACGTCACCCAGCTTGCACAGCCGGAAATGTTGGAATTGATCAGATGTTGCCCAGTAAACAGAGAGCCAATTTGGAGGGTTCTCAGCCTTGGTCACTCACTCACTGTTTGTATTACAGTAGTACCTTTGGACACTGTCTCAGGCAAAAGCCTGACATGGATGCTGTCAAAGGAGTAAAAAGAAACAAAATTGCTTTTAATGTCTAAAAGATCTGTTATACGTACCATCTAATTTTCTCTTAAGTGACACAGGCACCCCAAGTATGTTCACTAGGTATATCAGGAAAATGCTATCAATTAAATGTTTCTGCTTAAAATAATAGGGCATTTTTTTTCTAATGGAAATCTTTTGAACCCCTTCTAAAAGGCCACCAGCAGATGCCCTGATGTTGACACCCTGCTCCCAGAAAGGCAGCAGATGAGGTGTAGGGTTTGCACTGCATGTAATCACCCTTAGTGTAATGAAACTCTCCTTTTTGTCATTGGTTTGGGTTTGGTTTTTTAAGTCATTCTATCTAAATGGAAGTATCTTTACAGGAAATTTCTTTCTGTCCATTTGTCAGGGCTTTAACCACTGCAGCTGCAAATATCGCTGCTGCCTGCAGATGGGAATTACAGCCTTATGAAGTCTCTATAACATGACCCTATTACCTGCCCCCCCTTCCTCCCTTTTATCTAGCTTTGTGCATGGATGGACCTTTTGGAAAGTTATAATTTGGATGTGAAACAATTATCCTAAAACAGTTAGCCAGAGCAGAGTGGACACACAAATTTATCTTCTCTCTCTCTCTTTTGGTGAAGAACATCTATCTTCCATGACCTCTTGATTGCTGAAGCCTTCAAAATATATTCTTTGGTCTGTGACACTGTGCTCAGTGCAGGGCTGAGCATTAAATATCACCCTCTGTGATTAATTGGAAGTTAATTAAATCTATCACTGAAACAATGAGAAGGCAATGATCTATGTAATCATTGAAATAGTAAATGAAATGATGTAAGGGCCCTCCATTTCACTTATTGACAGTGATGGAGGGGTGCCTAAGCCCTGCTGCTCAGCTGTGTTTTCTGCCTGACCACACAGGCCTGGTCAGGCAGACACAAACTTTCCAATGAACCAAGTGGCGAAGCAGAGCTAATGGTGGTCTACTAGACGCTGCTTTTCCTTTTCCTTTGCCACCTTTAGATGCTGTTCAAAAGGCCTCTAAGGTAACTCTGGTATTTTGGGTGTGCAGTGCAAGCAGTATACCTGAAATGGCAGTCCCAAGGACAAAGCCTTTCAGTACTGTGCATGGATCATCTTGCTGTTTTCAGCTTGAATGAAAATGTTGCTGCTCTGATTGTTTGGTAAGCAATAATATGGCATTTATTATTTTACATTTTAAAAGTACTTCTTACATGAATCTATAGGTTTTTGATAGCTCTGAAACTGATGCTGTTCATTCTATCCTGGCAAGAGTTGTCGAGCACATGATGATTTTCTTCTTGTTTCTCATTTATTGTTAAAATAGTCTAAGCAGCGAGGAATCCTAGAATACGTGAAAGTACGGCTGGAAAGGATGCCGTATGTCGTAGCCAGTACCCGACCAATTTCTCTAGGTGTATTTTGGGGGAGAATAAAGATATTGTTCGCTTCCCTCTTAAATGACATTTCAATAGATTTTCCTTTTGGATGCTATTCCACAGCGTGAAAATAGGACTTGTTTTTTAATGTAATAGGAAATGTTTTGTAATATTAATTTCTTAGTTCAGATGCATGATGGTAACACCAGGTATACCCTCAGACACCACTCTCAATAAATCCTCTCTCACTCTGGAAACAAAAGAACAGCAGCCTTGAAGGAATGATCAGGAGTTTGTCCATTCCCTTTCTTTCCTCCCACCTTGCTTTTTTCCTGAGGCTACCCCTGGGCACATGTGCACCCCTGGAAGGACACAAGTCTGTGTGTTCCCCCTTGGCAGGATGGGCTTGGTTCTTTGCCTTGGCCCCATGGGTTCAGTTGTAATGCACTCATTAACCAGGAGACATTATCATTTCTTGATGTACTACTTACTCTTGCATGCCTGCCTTTCTGCTCCAGATCTTTAATTCCACTCGTCCTGTAGCAGACGTGGTTCTCGTCTTACCTGGGCCAGCTCTGAGGGTGGTGGAGTAACCCTTGGCTTTACCATGGCAGGCTTTATTCTTTCAGAAGCAGAAAGCAGCTCCTCACAGAGGGCCAGCTCCATTAAGCCATGTACTGTAAAACATAGCACAGTGAAATCATCTGCTATCCAAAGAGTTTGCAAGCAAAGTAGTGTAAGCTTCTCATCTCCCCAGGAGTAGCTTAAGACTATCTGTGTCACACTGATCCCCAGTCCTTGTGTCTTTCATGGGTAGAATGTTTTATTCTCTCCAGCAATGTTTTCCACAGCAAAAAACAGTGGCAATGCATGCAATGAGGGGTGAAAAGGCCTTTCCGAAGACCGATGACTCCTTCGGGAAGGAAAATATATCATAATTTTCTTTCCTTGCCCTCCTGACTCTGCATCTTTCAGTTTCTGTGTTCTTTTCTTACAGATAACCAGAGGTGATGTCCAATTTGTTTAATTAAATGAAAACTAAACCTGCCACTAAGCAATAGTTACTGACTAAGCAGGAGGGAACTGTTATTTATCATGAGAGCTGTAAGAGAGCCCTTTCTATGTGGCCTCCTCGCTAACAGCAATAAATTAGTAACTTCACAGTATCCTGATAACTAAATGAGGTTCCAGGCACCCACTCAAACCACTGTGGCCAGAAGATAGTACTTCTGTGTCTTGTCTCTGTCTTTCTTTAACCAATACAGGAATTATTTCTGAGGTGATCGAAGGGAAATAGTCTCTGTTCCAGGAATATTTTAAATACTTGGTCCTCACTTGAGAAAATTATGGCCTTTTTTCTTTGTAGCTGATTAAGGGGTGTGAGATTTGGTGTTTACACTGCAAATCAGCTTTACTAATTTTATTTGCTCGCCAGAACCCATCAGATCGGTTTGGCCTAGGGATCTGAAAGCCATCTTGTGGGAAGCTGCATTTCCTGCCCCAGGTGAGCTCACCCATATGGCACCTGCCATCCAAAAAGGTAGCTGGGGACATTGTGGGTGAGGTGGGCAGCGGTGGACCATCTGAGCTGGCATGCCCTACCAGCCACCGGGACAGGCAGTGCTGTCTGCCTGCTTCTGTCCGCAAAGAAGACAGCTGGTACTCAAAACCAGACTCACCCCAGCCAGAAGATGGTGTTAGCTTCGTCTTTCTGTTACAGCTGCACCTCAGTCCCCAAGATAAAGCTTCTGGGGAAAATGAACCCAAATTCCTCGGTGAAGAATCGTTCAGATCACGTTTAATATTCAAGGTCAAGTTCCTACCATTTATTATTTATTGAGCTCTGTGAGCTTGCTCAGCAGCGCACAATACATAAAGACACAGACTCTATAATAATGGATTTGCAATCTAAATTTCACAGTGTAAGATAGATATTGGTACATATTATACCTGGTGGGTAGGTCACAGTCCGGTCTCGGAACAATGCAGAGATTTTTTTAAAAGCTTCTTCCATTAGTAGTCCATTAGAGTGGCATAAACTTTTTAGATTTGAACAATTAATCCCCCTAAAAATATTCAAATGGATACATTGAATATTTTAAATACATTTAGTACATGTGGAAAGTGCTGACCTGACATAACTACGTATCTATGTCCTCCTAGCCACAGAACAGTAACATCAGGGAGTCTAAAGAAGTATTTTCACATTTGCTGTAGTGGTGCAATCTGTTTAAAACCATTGCCACACATCATTCCCAGCCCCTGCTTCAGTACGGTGTCAGAGCCAGAGCGAGTGGTTAAGATAAGAAGGTGGTGCCACCAGCACAGGGCAAATAGGCTTTGTGAGGCTCTCTGTGAGGCCAGCTTTGCTTGTGCCTCACAGGCACATGTGTCCAGAAGAAATCTGTGATGTCGCAGGTTAATCACTGCTCTCATGAGGGGACCCCAAAGGTAACACCTCCCTGTAAATCTGACCATCTCCATGGAAAGCAATGGAAATACGGCAATGCCGGGCAGTGAAGGGAGCTGTGCTGATAGCTCTCTGGATCCACTCTCTTGGTAGGACGAGGAAGCAGAGAGAAGCTCAGTTTAGCAAAGCAGCTGCCATCAGTTAGTCCAGGAAGCCACAAATGGCAAAAAGTCCTGGAGAGCTGAATTGCAGCCCTCACAGGAGAAACCTGCCATAAGACTTTCTTGAAGAGTTAAATGAAGCAACCCAGGTGGGCATGGAAAAGAAATAATCATCTGCAAAATGAGAAAACAGGGAGAGAATGCTTTTGAAATCACAGTAAAATCAGTAATACCACCAGATGTGGTTTATCTGTATGGGAAGCAGCCAGAATAGCCCCTGTCACCATGCAAGGGACTCTTCCTAATGCTATGCAGTGCATGTGCAGCCTCAGGGAGCTTCCCTCATTTATCCTTTCACAGGATGGCAGACGCAAATGCTTTATTTTACTGTTATTTCTCTGGGTAAATAAGCTGTTATTTGATTTTTGGTTCCGAGAGCAAGCTTTTGATTTCTTCTTTTGCCATTAGTGTCTGTTAGAGCTGCGTGCTTGCAAGGGGTGTGTTTCTGCACTTCTGTGCAAGCCTGCGTCTGAGGGACAGGTATGTGCCTCTGTGCTAGTGAAGCTGTGGTCTGTTTTCTCTTTTTCATCCCCTACAGTGCCCTGAAGATCGCCCATGGAAGTTGTTTCTAAGTCAGAACCCAAATCACAGTGGGGAAACTTGGCGTTTTCTAATTTACACTCTGCACTTTTTGAATAGCAGATTACTTCTTAATTTCCCACCCAGTCCTTCTGCTTGCAGAGCTCCCTCTGTGCTGTTTCAAGAAGACAGTGCAGTTAGGGACACTGCTGGTAAGCTCACAGATGCATGGAGGCTGGGGACAGAATAAGAGCTGAAGGTGTCACTTCTACTCTACAAGGAGCTTGGACATAATTTCTTAGTGCTGGATTTTTTCCAATAAGTTAGCTTCCTAATGACTTTATAGTGGAACATTGAGTACGTACCCTTCATACTTACTTTGAGTTGGGGTATGGATTTGGTAGGAGCTATGTTTTCATTTTCACTCAGAGCCATGTTCTGTCCTCCATGCTGAGCACTGCTCAGCTGCACTCTTGGTCCCTGGCAAAGGCAGAGAGGTTTCAGTGGGGCTTGAGTTTATGGTTAAAAACAAGTCTCTTGGAGGCTTTCATAAATATGAATGACATTTGGGGAATCCTATGTGTGTCGCTTGGGATACTGCCAGGACATCACATGGAAATTTGGAACTCTCCTACTAAAACTAGGGGAGAGCTGGCTACTTTAACACGGCAATAGATGCAGGCAGCTATTTCTTAATACGTAAGATAAATAGGCGAAAACACTGAAACCCAACTCTGCATTTGGTGGTATTTCTGTTCAAAGCTACATGCCCTCAGCTCATCTTCTCAGTTATATACCACATGAGAGAAAGACTTTCTAGTCTCTAGGGTTTTCTGCATGTTTGAAGGGCTTTTTCTGTAGAGAGCAACTCCGTGGGGATATTTCCCACCTCACTAGCAGTGGGAGCTACCACAACTGCTAAGGATCATCTTAGCAGCAGTACCGTTCCCTTGACAACAAAACACTACGGTGAGAATTTGCTACAATTAGGCTGCTTTGACAGAAGAAACGTGAAACATTTAAGGAAGAGATGAAAAAGCAGAACACAATTTTGCCTTTTGTGCCTCCCCCGCTGCCTGGAAATGTTTTGCCAATTTTTCTGAAGATATTTCCATCACCAGCCCTGCGGATCTGCTGAATACTTTGTGGGCTTAAAAAAAAAAAAGACCTCATGATTCCCATAGGCCCTCCAACCCTTTCTTGTTTCTAATTTCAAAGGCCCTTTTGAGTGGGAAACAAAAGGTTAATTTTCTCCAGCTTGCCCAGGCTGACTTAATGTAACAGAAGGCAGCAAATTGTATTGATTTAGTGACATGCAACTGTCCAGAAAGAGCTATTTATACATTATTCAGGACAAACACTGTCATAATGGACAAACAGCAGCAGCATCTGGGATGTTAATGTCTACAAATAAGATTATTCTTTGAAAGGATTAGGACGAAGCATTTTGTGTAATTAGATTTCTCAGTTTCAGGAATGAATTGCCTTTTAGCAGTAAAAGCTGTCACTGAGGGAGCCATTAGCTCCTTATAACTGAATTAAATGCATAATTAGTGACATGATCGCATTAGGATTTGTTTCATTTTTAACTAATCCGGGGCGCGGGGGGGTGGTCTTTCCAGGTCGCCATGGCCCACCTCGGTGGGGACCGGCCTCAGCTGGCGTGCTGGAGTCGGTAAAAGTCAGGCGCGTGTGAACGGGAGCCGGGGCCTCGCCACGGCGCTCGCGGGGCTATTCATCACTGGGTGGTGGGTGACAGTGACTGATGGGCTCGGCCCGGGCCTGGCACTTCACCAGTGCAAGAATCATACGAGCCAGGGAGCAGAATGACAGCTGGAGCGCCGTGTCAAGTGGTGTAGAGACCAGAGCTATTAATAATCTGTGCCACATGATCTGCGCCGCCAGAAAACAATGATTTAGACATTGGTTAGAATAAAGATTTCACATTTAGTATGGGGGGACTAGCCTAGCACCAGAGGAATAAATCGCTATTCAATCAGCATGTATGAAAATAAGGCAATGAATACATTAAGGGTTAGCAAAAAGGAGGGGAGTGCCTAAGCCCCAGTCCAGGATGAATACTGTTAATCAGTATTTCCTCAGGCTTCAGTGAAGCCTGTGAGTGATGGCATTAAGTGGTGCTGGAAGAGCTGCTCTTAAAGCTCTCTGGCCTATTGCAAGTAGAAACAGCAAGGAAATCATGTAGGTCCCAAAATTTAGCACCCTGTCGTCCTGGTCCTGATAAGCCCTTACACATGCTGCAGCTATGTCAGATCATACCCCTCCTGTCCCAAAAAGCACAGCAGACACCTTTTGCCAAGGAAGCCCTTCCTGCACCCATTCTCCTGGAGAAACTGGCTGCTCATGGCTTGGACGGGCGTACTCTTTGCTGGGTAAAAAAAATGGTAAAAATACCCTGGAGGTATTTAAAAGATGTGTAGATGTGGCACTTAGGGACATGGTTTAGTGGTGGACTTGGCAGTGTCAGGTTAACAGTTGGACTCGATGATCTTAAGGGTCTTTTCCAACCTAAAAAAACTGGCTGGGTGGCAGGGCCCAAAGACTGGTGGTGAATGGAGTTAAATCTAGTCGGCGGCCGGTCACAAGTGGTGTTCCCCAGGGCTCAGTATTGGGGCTGGTTCTGTTTAATATCTTTATTCTTTATCAATGATCTGGACGAGGGGATCGAGTGCTCCCTCAGTAAGTTTGCAGACGACACCAAGTTGGGCGGCAGTGTTGATCTGCTCGAGGGTAGGAAGGCTCTGCAGAGGGACCTGGACAGGCTGGATCGATGGGCCCAGGCCAACTGTATGAGATTCAACAAGGCCAAGTGCCGGGTCCTGCACTTTGGCCACAACAACCCCATGCAGCGCTACAGGCTTGGGGAAGAGTGGCTGGAAAGCTGCCTGGCGGAAAAGGACCTGGGGGTGTTGGTCGACAGCCGGCTGAACATGAGCCGGCAGTGTGCCCAGGCGGCCAAGAAGGCCAATGGCATCCTGGCCTGTATCAGAAATAG
>NW_008825107.1:708008-719996 GCF_000699105.1 Pygoscelis adeliae
GAGTCACCATCCCTGGAGGTATTTAAAAGATGTGTAGATGTGGCGCTTGGGGACATGGTGTAGTGGTGGACTTGGCAGTGTTAGGTTAACAGTTGGACTGGATGATCTTAAGGGTCTTTTCTAACCTAAAAGATTCTGTGATTCTTTTAGTAGTACCAGACTTTCCTGGTACTACTACATCTCTTCCAGCCTTTAGTATGTCAAAGGGAAAAAAAAAATAATGTGCACTAGCACATGCCAGCCCCAACGACCATGTGGACCTGGGAGGGTCTGTGGCTCTCTCTCCAAAAAAGGTGCACAGAGCAAATTCATCCTTAGCCTCTCCACAGCGCGTAGCATAAGGATCAGCCATGAAAGTGGGGAGGCTTGGCAGAAGGTTTGCGGCCACCAGATTTTTGTTTCTGTAGTTCTGCTTCAGTGGCTTTTGTAATAGTTTGAACTGCGGTATAAAGTAGAGTTTCTGAATGGCATTTCTGGTGGTTTTGTCCTCAGTTCTGGTTCTCCTCTGTCACTTAAATACCAATAACAAGGCTGTTTTACCCATTGTATGTTTTAACTGTGCTCTTTGATGTTCACATGCTTCTTCCAAATACTAGGTTTTGCCAGGATAATTTAGGTATTCCTCATTACTTGGTGGTCACGTTATGGATAGCCTAGATTGACAGAATAGGGATCAGAGCTCAAATTCCTGGAGAAGTTCTGGTGCAGGTGCCAGCTGAAATACTGACACACCTTTCAGAGATGTGTTTCCACAATTTAACTTTACTTGTATGTGGAGTCATTCTGATTTGGCTCAGCTAATCATCATCTGAATTCCTATGTCACATCGTGTTTGTGAGTTGTGTTATCACTGGTGTCTGATAAGGTCTTGCTGAGGACCAGGTTTCGGCTATCCCAGGTGCTGACTGCTGAAAAAAGATGGTCCCTGCTGCAAAGAATACAGCGTCTTAATTCCCTTGCGTGCTTTATCATTTGTCAGGGAGTGTAATTTTAGGGGTGTAATGCACATATGAAAATTGGCGGGGTGTAACCAAGAATCAGTCCCACAGTATGAAAATGGGAGGTCAGAGTGCAAAGTAGTTGAGGAGCAGCAGAGGAGCGCTTGGGAAGGCCAGCAGCTGTAGGGACACCTCAGCTGCTCCTGCTCCCCACGTTCGGCTGTCACTAAGGGCCTTTCAGTGTCCCATATGCTTTGGCTTCAGCTTCTCCTTCTTTTTTTTCCCTTTTTTTTTTTTTTTTGTTTTCTTGCAACTGCTTTCACCAGCCCTGAATCAAATGCTTAAGTGAGTGATAATAACTCATCCTTTGTGGGGTAGTTTTTTGCTGTTTGTGCTTTGTACAATTATAAATTGTATAATCTGAGCTCTCACAGCCAGAGCTTAATATATTTGACTTTATTGCTTTTCGTTTTATGGAAACAAATTACTGCTCACATTCTGACATTTAAATTAAAGGATCTGCACTAAATCTTGTGTGCCACAATAAGAAATTAAGAGAGCATTCCTTGCTAAACAAGCAGAGCTGGAAGCCCCAGTCCGTCAGGCACTCTGTCCATTTAAACCAGTTTACAAGGGGGACAATGTGTTCAGTCCATTCTGTGCTTCAACACCAGTCAGCAGACATTGCTACCCCAGGCAGACTGGGTCCTGGATGTCTAAGGAGATGAGCTTTCCCAGCCCAGAGGAGGTCAGACGGGGAGGCTTGCTGTGTCCGCTAGGATATGCTGCACCGATTTCTGGGGGACTTAAATTCCCACTCGCTTGTGAACAGGTTCACGAACAGAAATATTCACATAATTCATATGCGAAGTGACATGACAGGGGGTCCCTGCTTGGATCTGCAGCTCCAAGCCTTGCTCAAACGCAGACCAGAGCAATACGAAGCTGGTTTAGAAATGGCAAGCTTTTCAGAAATCACAAATTGGGAAGTGGAGAAAGGGCTTTTTGGTTTTGAAGCTGTTCCTGTGCCTGGTGGCAGTGATTTCAAGCTTCTCTGTGCCACATGAAGGACTGAGATGTTCTGTTTTGCTCTTCCATGGAAAACCTGAGGCTTTGTGCAGTCCATCCTCTGCTGGAGTATTTCATTAACTAGAGTATTTCATGAAACTTGTTGAGGGCTGGCAGGACTGCAGTTCCAGTGACATTAAATGGCACTTTTTCTTTTCTTTTTTTCTTTTTTTTTTTTTTCCTTACAGATTTTAACCTTCTGTATGCTTTATTTTGCACCATTGAGGGCCTTTTTTACCTAAACAAGAGCAGCAACATTAGCCAGTTTTTTCCCAAAAGCAGGCTTCACTGGCTACAGGCAAATCCCAGCTGTTGGAGAGAAATCCTGGAAGAAGTAGGGCCATTGTGAAGGCTTTCAGGACCAGCTTTTTCTCTGCACCTGCCTGCCCCAAAGCAGCTTTTCTGTGTTAGATGCCTGAATACTGTGTGAAGTTTCAACCTAAGCAGATTGTACATTTCTAAGGGAAAAATGAGTGAAAAATATATTTTATGCAGTTAATAGAAGATCAGATTTCGTTGTGATATCTGTCCTTCCTGGGCTTGAGTCCAAGACTAAATGTGAACAAAACTAAGAGCAAAGCTTTCCTTTTACTTGCTATTCCCATCTGGGCACCGCAACCTGGAGCAGGTAAAGTACATCCCCTGTGCATCTGGTGCCTTCAGCACCCTTTCACCTGTGTGAGGAAGGGACAAGGAAAGCAGCAGGCAGAAACAAGAAGCTGGAAGTGAAGGGACCAAGACTGCAAGAAGGAGCAAGAGAAGGAGGTCGGTAGCAGGGCCATGCATGAACTGTTCAGGCAAGGGAGTGAGTGGGAGCTGGGACAGGGAGGTGGACAGTGGGTTCCTGGGAGCCACCAAGAAAAAGGAAAAGAAAAGAACAAGGGGAACTGGGGCCTGAGGTGGGATATAATACTTCTGATAGAATTGCCCTACAGTAACTTCAATAGCTGAAGTCAACAGGGAACTGTACTTTGAATGTATACAGGGCTAAAACTGGACAATTTTAATACCTGGAAAAAGCAAGCAGAAATATATCAAATTGATAAAAAAATGGAAAGGTGAGTATTCTTCATCTGAATCTCCCCGTGCCTGTTTCCCATGTATGAAATGAGTGCACTAAAAATACTGCTTTTCATGACAATTTTACAGAAGTGAATTCAGTAACGCTTGAGAAGGGCTCAGGTAGTGATGATGGTTAAAGGTTGTATCAGAGTTTGTCTATGCAGCTTTAAAACCAAAGTTTCCTCTCTCAGGAATGACAGACATTGCAGCCTCTACTTTTGTGTGTGTTATGTAATAAATTGTATTGCAACTTGATATAAAACAAGCAGTGAAATGTCCTTAAAGTTTGATGCCAGGCAATAGCTATAATTTCAGAGTCCTAGGGGAAAGCAGACTCTTGGGTTACACGAGACGACACAATTAAACATGCCCCGGAGTGTTCCCAGGCACAGAGGCCAGTGGTGAGGAACAACTTGCAGCTTTGCTTGTAAATCCTCTTAGCTTCCAGGGCAGGGTGAAGCACACACACTGCTTATTGCGAGCGATCCCAGGTATGGACATGCACCCTCTGGAATTGTGCCTGGGCATCTTTTAAGAAGGTACTGGTTGGTATGGGCCAAAATGGTGTCAGGGAAAGTCATAGCCATTTGTCGGAGTAGACCACTGCATTCTCATGTCCAGGACTGTGTCCTCTCACTGCTTAATGCACTCATCTTGATGTAACCTTGATGTCTAATTGACCCAGGACCTGGTGGACCAGCCAGGCAGTCATCCTTTAGCTTCAGTGAGGATGTTACATTTCTTTGGTTGACTTAGTTAGTATAAAGTTATTACCTGGAAAGACCTTTCCGCATGCTTATGTGGCTTCTATTGATGCAAATTAGTGGCATAGTCAGGGGAAAATATAAAATAGCCGTTAAAAGTCATACTGGACCTGAGATACAATACAATGTCAGGTAATTAGCAGCACCAAATGGCTTTGATATACTCTCATAAGCGTATGAGTAGTTTATGTTTACACATTTCAAGTAATGGCATGTAGCTACAGGTACTCAGTTGACCTCCTTGTTTTTACCCCACAGTGAATTCTGACCTCTTGAGGTAGTTTGATCTCCTCCTCCTCCCTAAGGAGGAAAGAAAAACCCAATATGCCTTAATAGTGAATACCTGTGACTGGCCAAAAAGTGTGCCTGGAATGAAACCTCTCCCTCCCCGGCCATTCCTGTACAGCAGTCTGCAGATGATCTTGCTGAATTGCCTGCCTCTCCTGCCCCAACCGCCCCATCTGCTTAATCGCTCCCCTGCTCCGCTGCAGCCCATCAAACCTGGCAGCAGTACTGCCTTGGCCGCTGGAGGGCATCAGAAAAAAACGCAACATCGAAGCTGGTCCAGGAGTGACTCTGGGCTGTGTCTGTGCGGGGCCAAAGGCAGGCTCGGCGGGGGGGGGTGGGGGTCTGCGGGAGGGCTGGGTCCGTACCAGCCTACAGCGGCCCGAGAGGGAAACGGGACGTTTGCTCATATCCCGTCTAACTGCATTATCGTCTCATGGAGGATTACATATTTCAAATCAAATTCACAACATAAATGGATTTTAGGGAGGTAATTCTCTTGCTTCCAAACAGAAAATACAGGAAAAAGTGATGAAAATTTGGGTTTACTTTCAAATGTTAATATACTTAACGGTAATTTTTTAAAATCTGAGTTATAAAGTGAAAACAGAATCAAAAAGTCAGTGTGTTTCCTCTCCAACCATATGCTTTTGAACATTTAGGAAAAGCTTTTGTTATGAGTTTCTCCTTCAACCACATTTGTAGATTGAAGCAAATTTCTATGGCTGTGAAGCCTAGGCAAGGGACATGCTGACCTTAGAGCGTGCTCCCCTCCCCGAGGGTGATTCCCCGAGTGCTGGCTGGCTGGGGCAGACCCAAACCACTGCCTTCCCTCCAGCTGCAACAGCTAACAGTCGACAGCCAGAGCGCAGCCCTTGGGTCTGGCGTCTCGGTGGTCAGCCAGCCAGCCCACCTCTCCGAGCAGCGGTGGCTGCGGCCAGCCCCACGTCGAGGGCTTGGAGTGCACCCAGGGCCTCCGCAACAGCGCAAAGCCGAGGAACCAAGAGTGGCATTAGGGATCAGTGGTGATAATCCCCCGTCCATGTGGAGAAAGGAGGAGGGCAGAGGGAGGGCTTGGGGACTTCGCGACTTTCTCATACCAGGATACAATATTTTTTCTCCTTCTGAGACTGCAACAGATACTTTTTTTTTTAGGACTAAGAAGTCTAGTTTTAGTAATTGGTGCTGTGTTGAAAAGAATAGAAAGTTAAGGCATGCTACAACTTTTCTTCAGAGCAAGTGATCTAGATCTAATCCCCTCTGTTTCATCTGAAAAAACCTACTTACATATCCGAACATAAGAGTAAATTAGCATGTGCCTATGAATACTAATGGCACATAAATTCCACTTTAAGCCTCTAAAAATGAATAGTACCAAGGTAACTAAATGGGAAGAGGCAAATTCAGAAAGAGCATTAGCATTGTCCTTAGGTGCTTTGAAGAAAAATGTTTAATTTTGTATCAAAAATATTCAAATAAGTGGCTTTGCAAGCTGGAAAATAACTAGAAGACCTTTGTGTCTAGGTTGCTAGTTCAAGACCCAAGTTTTTGATGCCAGAAAATAGATATCAAAGATGCAATTGCATGTGCAACTGTGTGTGGAGGTTAATATTTCATGCTGTTTAACCCCATCCAGCCAGAGAAAGGTTTGGCATTTTTTAAAGAAAGGTAGAAAGGGGGAGATGAAGCTTTCAATATAGTGAGTACCGCTTTCACATTTCTTTGCAGATCTCTTGTGGGTGGGCTCAGTAGCCATGTATATATAGGAAACAAGCTTTCACCTCCCTCTTTTAGAAACAGACCTGGAGGTGAAGGAGAGATTGCGAGAGGGGCTTAGGGCAGAAAGGCACTGGTTTAGTCATGCGGCCATGGTGCTACCTCCGGCCCCTAAAAGTATTGATCCCCGTTTATCTTCTGGAGGACTGCTTAGGTAGAATTAGACCAACGTTTTGTTTCCAATGTGAATCAGGACCACAGAGAAGTTTCAGAGCAAGTGAAGAGGTAAAACAGCATAGGAAATGCCACTGCCTCACACTACTGAGAGGAAAAATATCTAGAAATACCTGAATCAGGATGGAAGTCTTGTTGGGCATATAGAAACCGTACTCTTACCAAGACTGACTGCCCTTGCATTTTAAGTAGAGAAAGGATATGGAGGGCAAGAGGGGAATGAGAGCACAGAGGAGTGATGTCCCTTGTCTGAAGTCACCTAGCAAGTCAATAGCACAGGTAGGAATAGGTGGACATTTCATTTGATGGCTGCGTGCCTGCCCTGCATGGCACTGCGACTCCACTGGTACACATGGCACTGCAACTGCACTGGGTACAGCGCAGCATGGGCCAGGAGTTGGGTCTGTCCAGAACATAGCTGCACTGCTTTAAGCCCGAGTGAGACTATGTCCAACCCATGTGGGTGTCTCTTCATCCTTTCCTTGAGTTGTCTGAGATTCAGGGCTACCATGATTATTGTGATCCAGTGTGAGGAGACGTGACACTCCCGTTGCCATTCAGGCATGATGCTGCCTGTATTTTCCTTCCCTTCCCTTCTCCCCATGCTTTGTGTTCCTTGCATGATCCATGTTGTTGTAAGTTTGCCATTTTGGGTCGGGTCATGCAAGAAAATTTTCTCATCTTGGGCACTTGCAAGTATATCACCAAACACTTTCTGGTTCAACAAAGAGGGCAGTTTCTTCTGTGAAAGACTGGGGGGCTGGCGTTATCAAAGGCTGCTTATGGGCAGGGAGAAAGGCTCGTCGGCTGTGCAAGCAGCCGGCTTGCTGTGCTCCCTGCCCACACCAGGCACAGGTCAGGATTTTGCAGTTAGTGCCATTTCTCACAGTGCGAGGAGAAGCTGTGCCCGCTGCCACTTGCTGGCTTGCTCAGGGCTGTAACCCTGCTGGAGGCATCTTCAGAGCAGCATCCTCTGGCACCAGCCTTCTCGCAGTGTTCACTTTCTTATCCAGTCTGGAAACAAGTAGCTTGTGAGTGAGTGAGGCTTCCACCTCCTCTGGGTTCGTCCCACACTCCCCCCACGCTTACATGCTGGGGTCTCCCGATCCTGTACGTGGTGTTTGGTGACTGTGTGCTTATGTGACTGAGGAAAAATCAACCCCACCAGTCCTTTTAGCTGGATGTCATCGTTAACCGAGGAGAATGGCAGCATCTCTGTTACTGCAGAGGAGAATTGCACATCGCTGAGGTCAGGAGCCGTGTGAGTTGAATTTCAATGATCTCTAGTAAATGCCAAAATACATGAAGAAGCCCATTCAGAAAACTGTAGTGTAAACGGCTGGGGTTTCAAATATACTGTAGGAAAGGAGGAAAAGAACGAATGTGTGTAGGAGCACAGAGTTGTGACATTGCAAGCTGCAACGTTTTGTGCTCTGTCGGTACCTGTGACATGAAGCAGCCTTACTGGCAGGGTTTATTACTGGGGCCTGATTGCCCAGACCGAGAAAATCTGTCCTTAGAAGGAAAGGAGAAAAGAGGTCTCTTTTTTCCTCTCCTTCCTGAGGGCTTCACAAACAAGTCTAACAAGATCAGTACCCCGCCAATAAAACCAGTCCTCGTCGATACGCTGGCTTGACTGTCTTAAACTGCCCCTGAGACACTTAACCTGCTGGATTGCCTTTCTGCAGACACCTGCCTGAGCAGCAGACTAAACAAACAGGGATTCTCAACTGCACAAAACTTGGCCCCTTTCAGCAGGGCTCCCATCTGTTAAAAAGCCATTGTCTGAGCAAGTGTTCAGCTAGCTGGGGAGGCAGCGCTCTTGCATATTGAGCTGCCCCCGTCCCCCATAAAAGTCCTCTTTAGCATTTTCTTTTCTCCCCTGTTTCCATCGCCTGATTTATTCATTGGTTTCACCTCTTCTCCCCTCCCCCTGTGGTTCATAAGGAGGGCCTCATTGTCTTCTGTACCTCGGGGGTCATGTCTTTTCAGTCACTAGGACAATACCCGCTGCTGGCATCTGCTTCCAGATCCAATCAGCCATATTGTGATCACATCCTGCCAGAGAATTGTTCCTTCTTTTGCTCGGCTTTGTTGCCAATTTCATGCCATGTATTGCTCCATGTTTTGTGCTTCATGAAGCTGTCACTGGCATAAAAGTGGCCTGACCAGGGTCGTAGTAAAAGGGGTGGGAATGAAACATCCACCAAAATGTTGAGCAGGCCACCCACCAGCCACACGCACGCACGCACACACACTCAGGCAGGCATGCAGGCATGCAGACATACAGAAACACATACGGCATCGCACAGCGCTTAATTGGCGTCCTGCTGAGCCGCTTTATGCTGTGTTGAGGGAGCGAAAACTTTGACGGGGAGCTGTGGCATTTGTTTCCCCTAGTAAAGATCAAAAGTACATCCCTTTCTTGACGTTTCTGGACGATCTTGACTGTCTTGTATCAGATAAGCTTTACTTAGCCCTGAGCGTGAAAGATGGAACTGGTTACTCAGACAATTGAAAATAAGTCTGAGTTGCTAGTGGGTGTCAAAGGGGAAAAAATACCTTTTAAAAAGAAATCTCATGGGCAAATTGCACCAGTGACACCTGTCACTCCAGCCTTTTGGTTCCCATTCTGAAATCCCTTCTAGAAATTATACCAAGGTCTGCTGTGAATCATGACCATCCTCTTCAGTCTGGACTTGGGTGTAGTTTACTGGAGACTGAGCTTTATGCTGCTTTTAATGTCCATAAGGCAGGGGCACAAACCCAAATCACTGAGCGGAAGAAGTTGGGCCACCTCTGTAAGAACAGAAGTATGCGTGCCTGATGGCAGAGAATTTGGCCCAGTATTCCTATAGCAGAATTACTGCTTTCCTTGCAAAATACCTTGAAGTTAAACAGGAGTGAATTATGTGTTTGTTTAGACATAAGAAAATGGAGAGGGGAAACCTCTCTGTTTTGTTCTTGGTTTTGACTTTTTTTTTGCATGTTCGTTTGTTGTGGGTGTTTTTGTGATGTGACAGACTCATCTGATGCTCTCCTGTGTCCTCCCAGCCTCCATTTGTTGAGCACTGGGAAGGTTTCTCATGGTTTATTTCCTGCCTGTCAGACCAGCCAGTAAACCTTGGGGAAAGGGCTCATCCCTTCCAGAATACAAAGTAAGTCCAAGCAGGGTCAGGGGACTTCTCGCCTCTCCTTCTGAGGGGAGCCAATTCCCCATTTCCTTTCTTTTGGCTCGCTGCTGTCACTTGCATTCACACTGGGTACCACCTTCCCATGCTAATAACCCAATGGCAATCAATAGAGCTGTTCATGGAAGGCAGAGAAAGGAGAGGGATATGCTCACCCCCCTCTCACTTTATGCCACAGTGCTTGACAAGTGGGTTGGGGAGTAGGGATGGACCCATGCTTCCCAGGAGGGGATGCCAGGCACCAGGCAGCTCCCCACATGGAGCTCGTGTGAACTCCTCTCTGCGTGCCCAAAACTTAGTCCTTCCCTGATAGTCTGGTTCTCTTGGCCCAGTTTATACAGGCAGTAATTCCACTGAGGGCACCCCCTGTTCTCCTCAGAGGAGGAACACCTCGCGTGAAGATTTTGTAGACCCTGTGATCCTAATCTGCTGCTATGGAAGTCAATGGACAATAGGTACAAGGTGCAACGGCAGGAAGATTATGCCCCATGAGTCTCTCCTCTGGAAGTGGGGCGTCTGAGGTAAAACCCTGGCAGTTTTGAAAACCCAACGAGAACTTCAACATCTTGGGGCCCTCACCCTCAAGCTTCCCGTCTGCAGAGCTGCAACGAGGGAATGTGTGGGAGAGAAGAGGGAGAGGAGAGGAGAGGACCCAACCCCCCCTCAACGCACTCAGGGGAGCTGGCTTTGTGATTCTCACAGCCTCTCTGTAAAGTTTGCTGGCAAAGCACATGATTCCTGCAGCAACGTGTGGTCCTCACCATGCACTCACAGTTTCTTCTGCAGTACCCAGGTTTTATTTATATTTGAAACTGATATTGACCACGCAGTGAGAGACGCAGGAGAGAGTAGGGGGGCAAGAGACAGCTTTGTGGGAGAGAGTGTGTGTGTGTGTGGTGTGTGTGCATGCGTGCGTGTGTTAAACAATTTCATGGACATCTGTCATGCACAGTTAACTTTGCATTGCTGCATTTTAAGTTGTAGGCCTAGGCTTGGCCGTCAGTGATAAAGTAGCTGGCAGTTTTCAAAAAGCCGCTGGATAACAGAGCATGAATCATAAAACACACTACTGTGTAGCAATATCCAAGTTCATTCAATGCAATGAAACCATGCAGAGGACCTTTATTCCCAGCTAATTATGTGGAAACGCCTAAGACAATAAAGCATCTGGTGGTCTTTCTTCCCCATTTCAATTTTTCTCAATATTGTGACAGGGGAAAGCATTGTGCCTTTCCCAGGGTAGTTGCTGTGAAGAGGAGTAAAAGCAAGGGTCAGGGAAGAGCAAATAGATGAATTTATAACTTTCTTTTTATTTATTCCTTTCCCATTGTTTCTCTGGAGACTCTTCCTTCAGGGCTGTATTTTCAAACCACTATTCTCATTACACTTTGCCTGAATACTTTTTTTTTAATACCACCCAAACTGCCAGGCCCCTCTGTGTTCTCCTTTTTTTTCCTCTTCTCTTCCCCAGATGCATCCAAGAGTTGAAATCCAAGTCTGTGATCTCCGCTGAAAGCCTAGGTATTTAAAAAAAAAAAAAAAGAAGAAGCCTGGAAAGAAGTAGTGCTTTGCTGAACAGGGAGAGAAAGGGTTTCGTTTGGAGAGAGTTTCCAGTTGGTTTGGGGGGTTTCCTGTAGCAGAGGCTCCACAACTCTGTCAGACTCGTTTTCTGTATATGAAGTGTGGATAAATTTGCTAATTCAACAGTGAACACTCAGCAATCTTAAAATAACCTCATAGCAAATGATTTCTGCATCGCAGATTATTTCTAGGCCGTCAAATGACAACACCCTTTAAACTATTTCTCCCTTGGCTCTCAGGCTACGGTCCTCATAAGTTAATATTTAAAAAAACCTCTCCTAATTCTTTATTTCAGAACAAAGCACACAAGCTTGATTTTCACTGGAACACCCTCTTGATCAGACTATAGAATATTTTTTTCCCTTCTGGCCTAAGGCTGTGAGGACAAAAGGGAACAAATGAACCAGGTTCAGAGTATGCTAAGCAGTGGAAAGGAGGGGGGGTGTAGATTTTGGGCAAAGAATAAAAGAATTATTTCCCTAGTTGCTAATAAGGTGTCTGGCTACTTGTAAGTGTTAAAATAGGTTTTGTTTGGTTTGAATGCTGCTAATTACTGTCCTCCTGTGACAAAAGCTGCAGGAAGAGTCTGATTTGGATCTTTGCTCTGCTAAGACTTCACCTGCCTTGGCCAGACATGGTGAAGCTACCTGGAGCTCCCTACGTGTGGAGTGTCTGGTCTAAAATGCTTAGTAAATGCTAACAAGCAGATGCTCCAGGAGGCAGCTCATCCCATACCAAGACCAGTCTTCCAAAGAAAGAGTGAAGAAGCCTGAAAACTCAGCTTAGACTCACCTCTTTTTTTTTTTTTTTTTTTTTTTTTTACATTGCAGGATTGTAGAGAAATGACAACCCAGTGTTAAACAAGTGTAAAGGAGAGAAATAATGAAATCGGAAAAAGAGAAAGGTAAACTGTTTCCCAAATTGGTTAATAACTGGGATCTTTCTTCAAGAGTAAATATTTCACATGTTTTTAGATTGTATCCTCTGTTTTGGTCATTCTCAGCTGCCACTGTGGTATTTGAGGACTGTGCAGCAATCAGCAGTTTAGCCTCAAAATACACACAGAAGTATTTTTCATCCTCATGCTTTAAGTAGTTGCAATTTGTACAACACAGAATGAGGCTCAGCTTCACTGTGCAGAAATCAACA
>NW_008825107.1:720211-729077 GCF_000699105.1 Pygoscelis adeliae
GATGGGTGCAGCTCAAGGCTGAATTTCAGCCACTGCCACGGTAAGGAAAAATTCCCATGGTGGTAGTGTATTCTTAACTCCTGAAAGGACCTGACTACATCAAAACTCATGCCTCTGGGATATATTTTAAGCAGTATCTAAGTTTTAAATAGGAACCTTGGGTCAGGGAGGGGCTGCAGTGTAGCTAAAATTGCCAATTAATTGAGCACTGCACTCAAATTTCTACCACTTGATCCTCCGCATTAAGTGTAGGTCAAATCACTATGTCCTTTGCTACTTTTCAGGTTTCCAGTAAACAAAATAATAATTATGGCTCCAGCTTTGACACCTAACGGTGAATGTTATCATTAATTTGCTTCTAATATTTCAGTTGCTTTGTTCAGTGGAAGAGTTTGTGATTGACAAATATGCAGTCCTGTTATTAGCCTGGCTCTCCTTCACACACAGCACCCAACTGAAACAAGACTTGAAACATGAAGCAGAGAGAAACATAAAAAATAAAAAGGGGCAAGGGAAACAAAATGTAGAAGCAGGAGGATATATGCAGAAATAATCAGGTGAAGTCCAGCTCTGCAGGCAAATCAGGCTTCTTTTCTTCCTCTCAGGAATCCACATGAACATCAACCATTCATCCGCTGCCCTTAGCTCTTCAGAGTCACACTAGTGGTCTTTGATAAGGCCACAGGTAGTGACATCTGTCTTTTATTTGTTAGTGAGGGCAAGCACTTTTACAGGAATAAAATTCTGTAGTTTACCAAAAGGCAAAAATCAAACATGCTGTCTTCAATAAAGTATTCAGTATTGCCTTTCACAGTAAGGTTTACAGGCACCTGAAGGTGTGGTGAATGTTTTACAGCCTTGAGTGCATGTAAAGCTGTGCAAACCGTAATCTAGAATACTCTGGGAACAGAAGGCTGGAAAAAGCAAAAAAAAAAAAAAAGTAAATTTGTTGAGAGCTGAGCATATGCAGATAAGAATGGAAAAGAAGGGAAAGGAAAATAGCTACCTACATAAATATTTAAATCGCTATGGTAATATCCTGGAATTGCTAGAATTTCTAAGCTGGCTGCAGCGTGGTGGAATGTGTCTATTTGAAAAGGTCACATTTCCCAGCTGTGCTGTGGAAAAATATTCACAAATATCTATGCTACGTTACAGGGATTTCAGCGTTTCAAGAGTGTGCAACAGATGCATGCTCAGAAATGCCAGTGTATGCTCAGAAATGTTTTTCTGACATGCTAGAATTAGGAATAGCATATCGGGAGGCTGTGACTGCAAAAGACAATTGTGCACTGAAAAATGCAGGTGCACCAGGTTTTGTATGGTTTCAGCAGCATGCCGAGTGGGAGTGCATTTCTGCTAACAAACCTGTTACAGCCTCCCTTGAGAACTGAATCTTAAATGTGTTTCTGTTTCTGTTCTTACCCTACTACCGCCCTCTCTGAACGGTTAAAGGATTCAATTCATTCATCCTCTCCCTTTGTCTCCTGATCCACATCCTTCCCAGTGAGCAATTACTATTTGTTACTATATAATTTTTTGTCACATGGATTGTTATCCTAATTACAGTCCCTGCCTAGGAGACTCGGGTGTAAGAATCAGTTTGTTTGCTGGAGTTATCCTCAGGTGATTGTTTCAGTGCAATGTATTTATAAGGCTTTTTGAAGCTGCACCAAAGGGAAATGAAAACTCCCCAAACCTGAGCCAAATGACATTATCTTCTTTCAGGGGGTTGAAGAAGGCAGGTTAGTCTTAATTATTTATGACTGAATGTGTAGAATATCTCTCTGGTGATTATACACCTCTCATTTCCACAGGCAACCGAGTGACAGGCAGCATCATGTGGGGTCTCATTTACGGTTACATGGCACTATATTCACTTACACCATGTTACGTGGCAAAGATTCACGTTAGAGTTAACTCCTCCATAACACTGGGCAAATAAATGGAAAAGAGTGGTGGGAAACCTGATGAATGTCCACACCTTTCGACATATAACAGGCTGAGATTTCCTGCAGATGGGGTGGCCCCACTCTCACTAGCACTTGCTTTCTCTTGTGCTGTTGCGTTGGAGCAATATTCAGGACAGGCGATACTCTAAGCGTCTGCTTCAAAGCTCGTTGCAGCCCCTGGAAAGCCTCCAGATGAAACCACTCTGCCTTCCCTTTTGTTGTTTACATTTTTGAATGCTGGGTAGCATTGAAAGGTAACTGACCTGGTATCTTTTGTAGAAGTGGAAAGGGCCATATGACAAAACTATTATTCTTAATCAGTGAAACATGTACAAAAGAGAACATGGCCCACCATGGAACCACAGAGAAGGTACGCTAAAAATGCAAGTGCCTCTTTGTGATCCGGATCTCCTGCCCGAGGTGGAGGTGCCATGAGTGACTGCAGAACAAGTGCAGAGTGCACGGCATGGCAGACCCAACTGGAGTAATAGTCCCTGCCTAGGCTGCTCGTGGCAGTACCATGCAGAGAGCTGATCTGCTCTCCAAGTAAGGTCTTCATCCGTCAGCTTAAAAGAACCGATTCAGGTGCAACTCAAAAGACAATAAGCCTTCCGTAAATTCAGTGGGAAAAAAAGGGGATCTTCCAGGGGCAACTGAGAGCCCAAGAATTTAGATATTGACCATCACTCCCAAGTATACAGTATTAAGATGCTGAAAAGACAGGTTACTTAGCATATGCCAAGCTCTGACCTTTGCCACTATTCTGGTTCCAGTTTCCACGCTGGAGTTCTTTACAGAGCTGGTTTGGGTGTCAGTAAAATGTGGTAAATGCTATCAGTGCACTTTCCATCTACCCCCTGATTGGGAAATGCTTGAATTATGCCTGATGTTATGAAGTCTACAAACGTTCAATTTTATTGATCACTTTGATTTTGGCACCATGCACAGCCTGAGTAGCCTTCCAGTAATCTGCAGAAACCCACCCTGTTCTGGAGGCCACTGAAACAAGACTGTCAGATTACTGAAATAGTGTTTCAAGTATTTTGTTAACCTCAGGTCGCAAGCTAAATTTGTAGAAGGGGTTTCAGATCTGCAAAATTTATAACGGCACTACCAGAGGTCAGGAGCTCCTGCGGTCCTACCGACAATGGGGAATGGGCATTTTTAAAAGCAAAGTATTTTCAAGTAAATTTCTCTAATTGATGATTTTGGATAACTTACATATTTAGTCCTTCCAGAAGTTTGCCAAAAGGAAACTAAGGCATCTGAAATGTCTTGCTCGTGGTCCTCTGGTATATAAGCATATTTTAGTAAAAAATAAGGTTAAACTGATATAAACTGGACATAGTGTTTTTGAGACAGAGGAATTAGAACTGTAAGAGGGTCTTATGCCTTCAGAAAGC
Organism: Pygoscelis adeliae; assembly: GCF_000699105.1. Taxonomy (NCBI): domain Eukaryota; kingdom Metazoa; phylum Chordata; class Aves; order Sphenisciformes; family Spheniscidae; genus Pygoscelis; species Pygoscelis adeliae. The sequence goes on from NW_008825107.1 coordinate 723,567, forward strand.
TTCCTGGTATGCTGGAAGGGCACTCTTATGTTAGTATAACGTCTAGATGCTTTGTAAATGCACTATGGAAAATAGCACCATGAATTATTAGGTGTTTGAAGTTATTTGAAGGAGATTTCTGTTGACTTTTTTTAAGGCTATAAAACTCTGGTAGTTCCTTCTCCCTTTTGGGGGACTTCTGTTGAAGTTCCTATGCAAAACCAGCACAGCTGTAGGAGTTTTGAAGGAAGCTTGCTATCATCTCAGCAGACAGGCTGCTGGCATGGATGAATTAGCACAGCTGCTGTCTACAACATGATCTAGTTCACATGGCCATCAAAAAAGAACAGTTTCAGTTTGTTAACACATTACGTGAACAAGTGACTAAAAAGGCATAATGATGTTTAAACAGTGAACAGTTTCCCAGATTCTGACTTTTTATAAGCAATTCATTATTTTCATTATTGCTTTTGTATTCTTGGTCTGTGTTAACTTGCTTGATTCCACCTTAATGGATTGTTTTTATCTAGGCTTCAACAACTCTGCTGGATGCTACTCTTCTGTTTAGAAATGGGATTCCATACTACATCAACCCTGTGATCCTGCTGCTCATGTACTACTTGTGAGTGGAGACACAAACATGCTTTCAATCCAGCATTTTATTTACAAGGAAATTGGGCCAAATTCCTCTGCTGTGAACTGAAAAAATCCCTCTAAACTGTTTGGAGAAAAAAAGAGTGCAAAAGGCTCCATGTTTTTTACATTGCTGTACCTTTTGCTCACAGTTTTGGGAAAAAGCAATCCCTGTGCCATGAAATCAAAGCAAGGGGAAAAAAAGAAGCCACTCTAGTATCTTTGTTTTCTAGCAATGAGAAATCTCCATCCTCACCCACAAGCAGCACATTGTATGCACAGATGGATGGCGGCATGGCCCAATAGCGTGGTCCTTTGTAAAGCAAAAACTCTGCCAACTCCTGGGCCAAAAATCCCCTACAGGTTACCCGACACGGCAAATTTCCAACAGCAAGCAATAAGAACACAGGCAACAAAGACCTTGGCAGGGCCGGGTACTAGCTGCTCCTTGTGGCTTTTCCAGGGCTGCTCAGTTTGCCAGTACGGTGCCAGCAGGGGCAATTGATGCCACACAGATCTGTGCTGGCGGATGCTGGCAGACTCTAAGCACTGACCCATGGCTTGCAAACAGCAGTCTGCCTCCAGGTCACAGAATACCGGTGACAGTGACACTTAATGGCAGTGACGTTCAGCCCTGAACATCCCAGCTGTGAGAAATGAGGAGCTGAGATGAGTACATCTGCTGCTGCTGCCCACAGCTCTGGCAGCTCCAGAGGTCAAACAGGAGCATTTTTATGGGGTGACTAAGGAGGGTTCATTTGCAGTGCTGTCAAGCAAGGTAGTCCAAACCCAGATACTCCCTTCCAGTATCCACAGAGGGATGATGGCTGGGGATAGCAAAGCAGAACCACCCTAAGAAAGAAGGTAACTGCAGCGCCAGGTCTCAGTTTCATTTAGATTATCCACATCTGCTGTGTCCATGTCACATGTCCTCTAGTTTGTATAACAGCTCAGCAAGCAGGGGAATCAGAATTTAGCCAAGTACTTCTGCTTTATCTTATTACCTGGTGTGAATCCTCTTGTATTAGTAACGCAGCAGAAACAACGCAAATGTCAACAAACCAGGGGAGGTTCGAATGACCCTCGCTCTAGAACTGTGCTTATAATAAACTCCTGGAAACAAGAACCAATTCCTCCATTCTGATTTATAAAAGCAACACCAGAAGCACACAAACCAAATCCTGATCTGCTGGGGAAGTGTTTAAACATAGGGTCTTGTCTGTAGTGGTAGGCCTGTGGCACCCAAGTCTGGAAACTCAGATATCCCCAGCCAGCGTAAGCAATATGCTGCTGTGCCGCAACACACCCTTGAAGCAGGCTCACAGCAGCGTTGGGTTTTGCCTGTTCTCCTAGAAATTCCTCCCTCCCTTTCCTGTGCAGTCTCTTCCACAAAAGTGCCACTTTGGCATGCAAGTGAAATTTGGGACAACAAAAATGGCATGGGCACTCATCAGAGAAGGCCAGGCAGACCCCCACCCGGGCTGGCATGCCCCTCTTGGCGGTTAGCAGTACACAGCCAATGCTGCTATGCCAGGGACGAGGGCTGGAGCCGCAGCTGTGCCTTGTGCGGGGCCAGCCCCCCTCTCCCCTGGTCACAGCTGGGGGTCATTGCTGCCTCACTGGCTCATCACAGGCACCTGGCCCACCTGGCACCCCTGAGGGAGGGTGCTTGGCTGGAGCTGGTCCTGGAGGTTATTTCACCAGTGCTCCAGGGGCAGGAGAGGTTTAGGTGGTAAGGTGAGGGGGCCTGACTTGTCTGCAAGAGGACTTGGGCTTCTGGCAGGCTGTGAGGTCCCCTGGGTGAGATGGGGCTCCCCAGCAAGAGTGTGTGTCCGTGTCCAGGCTTCCTTTCTTTCCTCAGCAAGACAACAAACTGTACGTGGGGGTGGTGAGTGAGCAGGGTGGTGAGATCAGGTGACAGACACACCTGAAGACCGTGTTGGCAGTGCTTTTTTCTGGTGTGGCTGGTGCGCAAGTGTGGTTTGCTTAAGCGCATGCTGTGTCGCTCCTGCATCATTTTGAACACAGTTGCACTTTTGGGCTGGCTTGTCTACCCTGGGCAGCACAGCCTCATTTCCAGTGTTTCTGGGTGGTAGCCAGAGTTGCTGCTGATCAAGAGTTTGGGGAGAAGGGGGGTGGAAGAGGCCCTAGATGTGTGATCCTAATCCCGTACCCCATCAGACAGATCCTGGTGCAGGGGTTGATCAGGGTCTCCTGTAGGGTCCCTGGGGCTGCAGTGATGCCTGCTCCACCTGGCCCTGCTCCCCCCAGAGATTCTTGGGGCTGGGGCCATCCGGTGCTTCACAGCAGCTGCTGCGTTGCTTCTGCCTTCAGTCAAGGGGATAATCCAAAGTGAAACATCACAACATTGAAGTTGGAGGAGAGATGGTTGTATGTTGGAGAGAAAAGCATTGGGGAAAGGGTGTATAATTTGGTGGGAAAGCTTTCAGCAATAGTCTGTAAGATTAAAATATTTGTTTGTGTTGCTATTGCTGCTAAAATGTAGCTCCCCAAAGTATCTCAGCTGACATAATAGTCTTTGTGTAATTGTGAGGCATTGCTCTCGCGTTTCTCTCATGTCTTCATTCTCTGCTGCTTAACCTCTTCACCCTCGCCCTCATCCTCGCCTTCTTCAGGCTCGTCTCCTGCTGTGTTGCTGCTAGAAATCACTCTGCTCTCACTCTGTCAGCTACTTACTTATTTCTAAATCACTTCCTTTATTTTACTTCTCGGATTCCTCCACTTGTACAGTAATATGTCTGTCTGTGTGTGCTCTTCTGTTACATTTTTCCCTCCTGCTAGTTCTTTTGACAATATTTCTGTCAGAGGCTCAGGGATTATTGTACAGCACATTCTGTGTTATCTCCTGTAACAGATTTTTGCATGGTCCTTTTCTGCTGTATACACGTCATCTTTGTTGCCCTTCTTCTCTGTCACATTTTGCAGTCTTGATAAGGCTTTCAAAGAACAGCCTTCGATTTGAAGAAAACTTTCACATAAGCCTTCTCTGTGAAACTGTTTTATATTAAACTGCTTCACACATTCTGTTAAGGAGGTATTTAAGCATTTAATTCTTGCTGACCTGCAGCCCAGCACAAAGGCTGCTCCCAACTCCCATTTTCTTGGTGGCTGTTTCTCCATTGCTAGTCCTGTGCCTGCACTGACACTGAGAGCGTGGGTGGTGAGGACTCCAGAAGTGCTAGGAGAGATGAGGCTAGCTGACGTGGCACAGTACTGAAAGGGCTCGCTGCTAGTGTTCTGAGATTTAGGAGGATCACATCCATGCTGTGTCCTCTATTAAAATGTAAAGAAAAATGCCATGTGACTTGCCAAGCCTTCCTCTAGAGTTATTTTCTCTGCTCAGTGTGATGACGGAAATGCAAGTTGGAGCCTGTGTGTCCTGTTAATGCCTCACTGTGGGAGATGCTTCAGCACGAGCCGGCTTGCCTGCAGCAGCAGGAGAAGCGAAGGAGATGTTCCCAGAGCAGGGGCTTGGACCTCAGGGAAGTCCCTGTGCCACTGAATTGAGCACACACGGTTGAGGTGAGGCATGGGAAGTTGCCAGCTCCCTCAAAGGAGGGCTGGTTTGAAGGAGTGCCTGACGAGCGGCTGAGGAAAGGGATGCGTAGCTAGCATCTCACAGCCAACTCCAGCCGGCACCTCGTTTCTCATTCCTACCTTGGTTTCAGAGAAGACTCAGAAGGAGATTTGAGTTCTCTGCCACTTAAAGGTATAGCAGGACAGGAGTGCAGCAGCAGAAAATTGCAGATATACATGTGCTGAATTGATCTTTAAACACTGGAACCCATCCCCTGTTCCCTTTTCTGAGTGGTGTCTGGATGAGCAGTGCTTTGGTAGCACGTGGAGTCTGACCTCCAGTCGGAGTCTGCTTGTGTCAAACCATAGAAAAACTTTCAGTGAGAGGCAGTCTCTGCCCCCAGAAACTGAGGTCTGGGTCTGTGCATGTGTTTGGATGCCCCTGAGGAGGCAAAACCTTAGCTAGAGAGGGCTATTTTCAACCTTTTCGAGGGTGCAAGTGTATGGCTTTGAATGTGTGAAAGTGCAGGGTTGGCTGGATACGGATTCCGTGCAGGTTTGTGCAGGATGGGGCCTGAAACACAGCTGACCCCCTGAGACCAGAGCTTCCCATCTGTGGGAGATGTACACCGGTCGACCCTCTGGGCCAGAGGGGTGCTGCCCCCTCTCGTTGCCGGACCCTGTTCTCCTGGACTCGGTGTCAGTGGCTTTGGGGCAGGAAGGGAGGCTGGCCGGGGGCGGGGAAGGAAGCTGAGAGATGAAATGAGGCACGAAGGGTGCACCGAGTCTTTTATCAGGTACATCTTCGTTTTTCAAGTGCCTATCATATCACGCAAACTGCTCTTGAAGAGCCCTCCATTTACCCTCTCCCCTAATTAAATGTGCACTTCATTAATGTAAATTGGGGGTTTAATGCTCTTGTTGAAATTCTGAAGAAAGTGCTATGGCCTTGCGAAATGCTTAAGCATCATTGCAAATTAGATTAGGGACCAAGAAAGGCAGTAAAATTAGAATGATAATGGTTGATGTGGCTTCCTGACAGGCGTGACTATTCAGGGATCAATGGGATGGAGAACAGTTTCCCCCAGCCTAAAGCGAAAGGCAGGGACAGACGTCAGCCTACAGATGTGGCTTTTGGAAGCTCTTTCAATTAGTTTAATTTGGTAAATGGTGGGGATTTAGAGGCTCTTAGCCAGTCATACAAGACAAGAATACATTGAAATGTTTTTCGCTTTTTAACATAAAATAGGATTGGCCACATTTGCATTTCTTAACGCCGGGGTGGGGAGGAGGAGGGGGCCGGGGGGTGTGTGTGTTTAACCAACTTGGGGCTTTAAAATGGAAATGCTGGCGCTGGAGCTC
>NW_008825107.1:729283-747605 GCF_000699105.1 Pygoscelis adeliae
ACCACCAGGAAGGTCCCCCGAAGCACAGCCTGGGAACCGCTGGGGCGGGGAGGCGGGAAGCAAAACAGGCCCTTAAACACGGGGGGTAGATGGGGGCCTGATCCGGGGCCCGCTGAATGCAGCCGAGTGACCCCCACCTCTCTCGAGGGGGTCTGAATCCAAACGATACGCCTGCTTTTCGCTACTGTGCTTTCCTCCTCATGCTTTTTTAGTTGTGCTCTTTAGCTCTGCAAAGTCGGTAACGAAAAGGCAGCTGGAATATGCAAATAGCGTTCCTCTTTGTGTCTCTGCCTGAGCCAGAAGTTGGAGCTTGTTTTTTTAATCCCCTTGCCGGATAGGTGATTGTAGTTAATGATGTGGAAAGCAAGTTCAACAGATATCAAGTGGTGCTGAGACTTGGCTGAGTTTGTGCGAGGAAGAGGTAAGAGGAGGGAACTCCTGTCTGAGGATTTCTTTACTATAAATGTGCAAATAAAAAAGAACAGGAACGTAAGCTTTTATGGAAAGCTAATGCCTCAGAAACGAATCAAATCCTGCAAGGAATGTGCAGTGGTGCGTAGGGTGACTCTGAGCATGCTAACAGCAGCTCTCTTGAAGTACAGAGGACCTAACTTGCAAAGCTGAGCTTTCACTAGGAGTCTGGCCAGTTAACTGGTTTCAAATAATATTTCCTAATCCTCTCTTGACAGAAAATAATTCATGTACTGTGAGGGTGTTTGCTAGAGGGAGAGACTGCTCACTAGGACAGAGCTGTTTGGGATCAGTAGGATTTGGCTTGGAGGTGCTGCCTGCTGAGATCGGGCAGTTCCTGGGTAGGGTTGGCCTTGCGCAGGGCCACAGGAGGAGGAGTAGAGCAGCACCATAAATGGGGTGGCTTCCCTTGTGGGTCCAGGTGCTTGCTCAGCCTAAGGAAAGCATCCCTGTTTGACTGCAGCAGTTCATAAGGTAGTTTTTGGGTGTTGACTGAACCCTTGCTGATGGACTCGCCTCCATCCCTTTTCAGATAGTACTGCAGAAATGCAATACCGGATGGCAAGAGCTCTAGTGCTCAAATACCCAAGTGCCGAGTTAAAGTATGACACATTGGTAACTCTTTCTCTGCTGTGACTCCAAATAGTGTAATGTGTAACTTTGCTCAGTGCTGGGCAGCTTGCCTTAAGTAGCCTGTTAAAAGACTGGGTTTCTATTACTGTGCATTCAAAAAGTCAAAAAATCCGGCTGTCCTAGAGGGAGTGAGGCCTGGGACTTGAGCAACAATTTTATACAGCTCAGGATCTAGATGCCCTGTCAGCAGCAAAAGGGAAGCTCCTGCAGAGCCTGGCAGGCCAGTGCCTTGCGCGAGCTATTGCTACTGGTCTTTCAATTTCATTAGCACTAAATTCACCTTTACAAAAATTTAATTTTTAAAAACTGCTTGACTTGGCAAGGGCACCAGCTGAAAGATCAAGTTACTGTTTGTAAATGCCAGACGTGAATTAATTTAGCAGTGCACTCGTCCTGACTTTATGAAAACATATCCCAAATATTGACTTTTTTCTTTCTTCAGTAAAACCTCTTTTCCTTTGTCTGTCTGGTGCAGTGAGCTGGTATTTTGAATTGAAGCTTTTTCAACATGCTGCCCATTTGGAAGTGTGGACATGAAGTTGCTAGGTCTCTGCTGCCGCCTGGAGAGTTAGTTGAGATCATTTAATAGCTGCTTTTGGGAGCTGGGTACTTCCAGTACAGTTAGGGCAAGCCTGCAAAAGTGAGAGCTGTGTAACCTTTTAAACAGAGAGAGGGTAGCATCATCAACTTTGAAAGAAAACTGGGAATTGGATCTGGCTGCCAGTTACCCCATGACTTTTTGCTGTGGAAAAGGGGAATGGACAGTTGTGCCTTGTTAACCTTAAATGGAAAAAAAGGTGGTTAAAAAGAGGTGTGTCATTTTTAAAAAACAAGAAAGGCAGATGAACTCCTTGCAAGTCAGAGGTGGGAAGTATCTGAGGGTGCTTTTTCTGTATAGCAGTTCATGTCCTGAAAGCCACAGTTACAGAGCCAGAAAGAAGCCCGACAAGCCAAACAAGCACAAAATAGGTGAAGGTAAAAAAGCAACCAGCAGGCAGAGCAGATGGAAGAATAACAGGGAAGGGGCTAGTTAACCTCAAGTCGTCTTTAGGCAATCGGTAAGTAATTTGCTCTTGTAGGTCTCCCTGTGGCCCCATGGACAGCCGGCTCTGGGAAGCAGAGGTCTTCCCTGCTGTAAGGGCATGATTAGGTGTGGCCCTGTGGATCACTCTCACTTATTCAGCTGTTAAAGCAGCTTAAACCCTTATAAGAACATTAACATTTGGGTGCCAATACCAGCTTGACCTTTATTCATAAAGTGCAAAGAGTTGGAAGTAGAACAGATTGGTTGCCAGCGATTGCCTTTTATGTGCAGTTTAGAGGCTTTGATTTCTCTCCCCTTTCTTCCTTTAATCTGACATCGCTGGCTTGAATATGTTTGTGCTCTAAGTAAACAGGGCCAGTGCAGGCCTCCCTTTTTGAAGAACTGTGTGTGTGAGAGTGAGGTGGGGGGTGAGGTGACCTTAAGAAAAAAAGTTTGCCTTTGGAATTAGAGGGCTTAATAATAGATGGAGGAAACTAGGGATGAATGGAGTTGTGCACAGATCTCCAAGCTGAGCTCCACATCAGTCCTTAGGAGCCCCAGCTATTGATTCCAAGTAGCCGTGTACATGGGGAATGAGAATGTAAGGATTTATATTAACTCTCCTGGACTTTTGACTTCATGACATACACAAGAGAGAAACTCGGAGTGAAGCACAACAAAGGTGAGGTGTCTGAAATAGTCACACTGCCTTGCCTGCCGGCCATCTGGGAGCCCCTTGTGTTCTTGCGTTAACCCTGGGGTAGAAGAGATGCCCAAGACTGTATGTTTTTCTTACTTCTGGTGGCATATTTACGCTCGTGATCTGTGATTTTCTGTTCTTTACCCATTCTGCATAGTGATAGAGTCAAATCATGGCTGACCCTTTTCCAGAAGCATGGAGGGGAACCTGACAGGAGGAGGGTAATTGCAGAATAGAGGGAAATTATGTCTGATGTCTCAGCACAACCAACCAACAGCATCATTGGCTGACACTGTCAAAGCCATCACACAGTTGGGGCACCCTGGCCCTAATTTCTCAGAGGTATCAGCTTCCTAATAGCTTTGGTAAAGGTAGACTTCAGTGCCCACAGGTTTCAGTGTTTGGGCACTTGGGTCTTTGACACTCCTTTTAAGCCTTTAATACTGATTAAAATAGTTTTTTGGTGTTTTTGTTTCTAGGACACTTGTCTTCCATAGATCCTGCAGCCCTGTCTCAAAGTACACTTCGTCAGGACAGCAGTTTTCCAACAACTCTGTTTAAGCATAATAAATGGTATAGCCTACAGAACTGCATTAAAAAAAAAACAAACGCTGGCCATTAAAGGTCATCCAGCTACATGGATGCAATGAGCCTGATAACTTGTCTTTGATGGAAACATCTTCTAAATCCAGGTTGTCCTTCCACCTTGATGTGAAAGCATCAAGAGCTGAAGACTGCCCTGGCTTACTGCTTAGATTGACACTGCAGCAAAGCAATGTTTTCTATTCTGCTTCCCCCAGCAATGGGGTTAGTCTTGATTTCTCCAGATATTTGTGTGTCTCGGTTACTGTGTAACTGTCATCAGACTTTATTCCTAATTTAAACCAGGAGTCCTGCCCAGTCCCCTTGTCCTGCATGTCAGCCTACCCCAAGCCTTCTTGCCCGCTGCAGGATTTCAACCAAACCACTGCCCAAAGCATTCATTTCACTAAAAGTGCCTTTTTGTGCTGACAAAATATATCTATATAGCAAAGGGAAGGCTTGAATGAACATTTCAAGTCTTACCTGTCACAAGCCATTAACTGAATTGCTTAAAGAAATCCCCTGACAAGTGTAATTGCTGGTTTTGTGTTACAGAGCTTCATGATATTGCCCACAAGAAGAAATTCTTGTACAAAAGCCCCTTCTGTTTAATAAAGTAATTTGTTCCAGTAACAGTGATAATAAAATTGCTGAAATGAAACAGGATTGTTCAATGAGGACCTGAATCCAATTTGCTGTACTAGTACGATTACACTTTTATCTCGGTGTTTACTCATTTGTAGAATTGCTACCAGACTTTTTATGTGCAATTAATAGGATTAATGGTTCCCAGGACAGACAAGATAGCACCCAGGAGCATAGCACCTTATTTTGTGTGTCAATGACACATCAGCCTTATGTGGGATGTTGCCTTAGGGTGCAATGCAGAGTAACAGGCTGGTTTCCTCTCTGTTCTTTGCAACAGGTGGGGGGATCTCATTATATTTGGTTTGTTGGCCCAAAGCAAGGTTAACTACTACATCTGTACTGTTGTAAGGTCAGAAGAGTTGCTTCTGGCTTGCTGCTAAGAACAAAAGTTTACCTATGTTTCCTGTGGTGCATGGGGCAGGGGGGAACCCCTGTCCTTTAAGTTGAAAATAACTATGAAACAATTGTTTCTTAATGCTTTTTTCCTCTTTGCATGTCTGAAAATTACTTATGCAAGACTTGTGAGCCACAGAAAAGCATCATCTTTGCTTTATGGTGACTGAGGGAGTGACGATACAGGCAGATCTATACTAAGTTTGCTCTGTTGGAAATCCACAGAGAGGAAGATGAAGGAGAAGCGCCATAGTGTGCTGATGTGACCCAGGGCTTATTACACTGGTGCCTCTGAACCCAGTGTTGCATGATCTCTCTAACTTCAGCTAAGAAAGATCAAATCTCCCCAATTCGAGGCTTGCAGGCTAGTTAGCTTCACAACACACAAATGCAAATAACGTGCCAGCTTCTGTTCCCCTGTTTTCTTAACTCTTTAGCAATTCCAAAGCTACAGGGTTGATATTTGAGCTTCTAAAACTGGCAATATTTGAGGCTTGAGTAGAGAAAGTGACCAATGATAGAGTAAGTGAGCAGAGAAATGGTAGTTTATTTGCTCCTTAAAGCTTGCCATGAGATGACGTTAGGTGCAAGTCTCAAATGCTCCATCAGTCACTTCAATTCAAGCACAAACATATTTAGCTCCTAGTGAGGGAATACAGGCGTACTCTGTGTAGTTATTAATATTCGCTTGCATCCTAGTGGCACCAGTGCTGTGCTGGCTGCAGCCCACACACATAGCCAGAACAAGCACTGCTCCAAGGAGCTGACAGTATAAGCAAAAGCATATATAGTCTAAGGATTTGCAATCCTGGAGACAAACTGAAAGCCCCTCTGACATATTATTAACTCGGGGATAGAAGCATGTTTCACTAAAAGCTTGACAGATTAACTTGCTAGATTTGATTAAATGCCTAGATTGGGGGAAGAACTCACTAGCTTCCTTTTGGGCACCCCAGTCAGGGCAGGAATTTTCAAGGGCTGGTAGGCAGCTCCCAGCTCTGGGGCTGCGAGGCTGGTTTCTGTGCTCGGAGTTCACAGCTGATGGCAGCCAAACAAGTTTGGTGCATGTATCGGGCTATTTGGAAGAGCCTGCTTTTCAGAAGATAGGTGCACCTTGTTCTACTTAGATGCTTCTGCATTTAATAAGGGAGCTGGGCTTCGGTATCAAACATGGCATGTATTTTATGCTTGTGATCATAAAAAATGTGATGATAATTAGGCAACTTCTAACACACTCATATCTTAACACAGAAACAACAAATGTAGAAATGGTCTGACGGTGCGGTAGTGGAAAATGCTAGAAGAAATACTAGTAGTGGAAAATAGTAGGGAAGCAGGGAAGTCATTTACATGGTGCTTGTTTTATTGCAAATTTAATCAGATTAACTTTTAGAGTCTAAGTTGCTGACGTTTTCACTTGATGGAGATTTGAGGCCCTTTAAAACCGGTAGAGGCCTATAGCTCCAGGCGCTGCCTGGAATGCCTGCTGATGCCCAGGTCGTATTACAAGGGTGTGCTACAGGAGAAAGATGTTTGTGTTTAGTTCAAGGGTGAATAAAAAGATCACAAGTAACATTAACCAAATGAGGTTGGGAAAAATTCAGCAAGTCATTAGAGGACAGACAGAGGATAAAAGAAGGGAGGGAAAGAAACAGAAAATCATTCTTTCCGTTTCAGCTCGCAAGTCTTGCGTTCTCAAAGACATTCCCTTCTCCCCTTCCAGCTGCAGGTTGACCACTCTGGCTCTACTGATATAAACAGACTTTTATCATTTGGTCAACCAGTAAAATATAAATGTTTTACTTACATGAAAGCTAAAAAAAAGAAAAAGACACTCTGAGGTGGTTGATGTAATATTCTGACACAGCCAAAAAGTAACATGCACTGGTGAAGAAAATATGTAAGATGTTACTTTACCACTAAGAAAAATAATTTCCTCCATACACTTTCCTTTTAAATATAAGAGGAGAAAATGCACAGGCTTGTGAATTTAAGTGTATGTCTGGAGGTGCAAGATACTTATGTCCTGTTCAGTAATTGTTCATTTTAACATAGAGGTAGTATATGCACGAGGAAGAGTGGGACTATATTTAATGCACAGAAATGCAACTCAGAATATCTGGATTAAGTTTTCACATCTGTGGCATTCCTATGTGACACTGGGCAATAGTCTCTGGACATCATTTCTCTGTGTAAAAATGAAAATCCTTCAATGCCAGATGGGTTCTCCTTCTACTTTTCATCCGCAAAGACCATCGTTCAGTCTTCTGTGAGGTCTGTGCGTGTTACCAGTACCAGGTGCTCTGAGTTCAGTGGTTAAGCTCTAGGGGATGGGGAAGATTATCCTGCCAGCACAGTAACCCAGTTTCTAATCAGCTAATCGTGGCTCTGGGTCCGGAGCTGTTCAAGTTAGCTTTCAGTTAGAGCATCACCAGTATTTATTGGGGTAAATGAGGAACCTAGGTCTGAAGCTTTGGGTGGCAAGTAGAACAACTGCATATGTTGTTGCTTATGGCAGAGGCTTTGACCTGTAGGCAGGGTATCTGGAGCAGAAACGCAGAGTTTTCTTGTTGCTCCTGTTGTGTTGTATCTCCAGTGGCGTTCAGAGCTGACTTGTGGCAGGCGGTGGGGGATCACTGTCTGCTGGAAGGGACAACTGCACCTACCAGGTCAGCGAGCCTGAGGGGGAGCGGGGGGGAAGTCTGTAGGTGGCTTGAGTAACATCTGCTCCAGTCCCACAGAGTTTTCCCCTATGCAGTCATTAAATGTGCTGCGTTATGCCAGGGACAGTCCTGGGACGCTTGAGAGTGGACTGTTTGGAGATGTTTCTCAGTTGCTAGATTTCTTGATATGCTGCTCTAACCATTTGGCAGCAGTTATCAAACACACACACACACCCTGGTATCAAGCACCCTTTCAGCATCTTATGAAACTTGTCATGAAAAAAAACCTCAAGCTGCCTTTTCCTCTTGGGGAAAAGCTGAGGAGGGTGAGCAGTGACAGCAGCTGACTGTGGCTTCTGCTCTCCACCTCCTCCTGTACCCCAAGAATGGTCCTCTGATGTGTGGAACAGTTTTCCAGTGCAGAGTGTAGGTACCTCTTCTGAACCCCTGAGGATTTCCAGTTTCCACAGCATTATGCCATTCTGATCTTTACATGAGAACTCTCTATCTCCCCAGAAGTCCTTACTGTCTTGCAAAGAGCTTTGGGAACTGATTAAGTAAGCTGATAATAGAATAAATAATAAATACTAGCCTAGTTCTCAGCTGCCAGCCTTCTTGACAGTCTTTGTTGGACTGCAGTCAACTTATAAACCCTAGAGCAATAGATAATGCACCATAAACTGTGATGTCTTCTGTACCTTGGCACTTTGTAAGGACTCTTACACAGCCTGTCTCAATCACTTTCAGTGTCCCGATCAAAGAAGATTTCTAACTTATTGGAGCTAACTACCAATATTTTTTCCTTTAGTGCTGTAGCAGTGTCAGCTTTGAGTGTTCATACAATGCTGGTCTGTTTGCCAATGTGCTCATACATCATGCAGCTTCACCACTGAAATAAGGTGAATTTAGTCTTAACAGGACTGTTGAATTATATGTATGGCCTAATCCAGAACCCACTAATGTTTTAAGAGAGTGGGTTGGGGGAAGAGAGGTTTTGTGGACTTCTGTCCTGTGAATTCAGCCATCTAAAAGGTTGGGCTTGTTAGTGACACTGCTGTTAATTTTCTTGCAGTTCCCAGACCTCTGTGCCCTATGCCGACAGCTCAAAACACCCCCCCAAAATTGAGACATTTCTGACAGTGGAGCAAGACCCAGCAGAAGGTGGGCTGGCAGAAGACAGCCACCTCCGGGAGGACCACAGAAGGCTTGGGGTTTAGACCAGTCTTTATCAATCTTGGTTTCCATAGATATCACCCTCAGTAGGAGCTTGCGTCCTTTTGTGGGTGACATGGGTATGTAAGGTGTGCTGGCTGTCTCTTCAGCAATGGTGTGGATACCTTTATACTTCAGATAGCTTTCTACCCATAGCTTCTGTACTTTTAGAAAGGACTGCATGCTAAGTATCCCCAAAGAGAGGAAAGTGGGTTTGGTCCCAGTACTGGATGAGGGTCCCAGGGCTGGGAAAGGGCTGCACACTGAAAAGCTTCTGTAAAGAGGTATCAGGCCCACTCTTGGGAGAAGAGTGTGGTTAGGGCACAGGGCACTAGGCTGGGCACTTGCTAACTGGTTTATTCTCTCCATGATCACAATAAAATAAGGTTATGCTATACCTATTGCTGTTTGTATCGAGTGTCCAGAGGCTCTAAGACACCGGGGCTCTGCTGTGCTCAGAGCTCTGTTAAAATGTAGTAATATAGGTTTGGAGTTTTTTGAGGAAATGTATGCCCTCTTTAAATAAGATCATACAACTGGTGAGATGAGAAACAGAGCTGAAGAGGATACATCCCCTGCCAGGCAACAGCTCAATGGCAGAAATGTGTATAGCTATGAACTCTTGAGCCCAGTCCTAGTTTTATATACACTACACCATGCCTCCTTCATAGTGAATGGGATAAACAGGTATAACGCCCATTTTCAGTGATATTTCTTCTTCACTGGTGTATTCACACTGTCGAAATTACTTTGAGGTTAAAAAGAGGTGGAAGCTAGAACTGACTGGACCTTTACACATCAAATCAGGAGGGTTTTGCCTCTGTTGTTAAGCAAGCAAGCTCTGGTTGTACACTGAGCTTCAGCAAGCATATGCATTCATACTCGAGGCCAAAATCCCAGTGTCAGGAGTCCCTCCTGCTGCACCCAAACTGGGCCTTCTGTTTGCTGCCTCGCACGAAATCCTCTGTTGCCCTCGGGTACTCTGAAGAGCAAGGCACGGTGGTGCACCCAAAGCCCAGGTATACGAGAGGCATGATCAGGCTATAGCACTGAGCTACATTAGGGAGCTGGAGCCTGTTGCCAAGAATTAAGAGCATTTATTTTGAATATTTTGTTGCCTCGTTTGTTTTTCCCCCTAAGCTGTTGGGGACCCTCCTCGGCCCCTTTAAGACCCCCCTCACTGTGGAGCTCCTGGTCCCTTTGGCCAGACGTGGCAGGAATGGATGGGCCATGTGCGGCAGGATCAATTGTAAAAAGTGGAATTAGTCATTCTAAATCATGCAGCTGTGGTCGAAGGGAGCTCTTCTAAAAATCATTAAACAATCATGTATTCCTATTGATTTATTCAAAATACCTTGAGGGAAAGCAGATTAAACACAAGGTAAAAGTAAACTAATGCAGATTAAATGGATGAAGGATGGGCGGATAGTTCCCTAGGTAGTTTTTGTACTAATGAGAGGAAAATTATATGTACACTATTACCAGGATAAAAGGGTCTATTAGAGGTCTTTTGCTTGACATATTTATGTATTTCAAACACTAAGTAGCACAGTGAATTAGGTTTACTCCGGACATTTGTTATTTTTATTGCATCTCTAAGTGATAAGCAGGGCTTTCTGTTGAGGGCAGCATGCTGCTTTGCTCAGAAGGCACAACCCTATCTGCATAGCAAAATGCTGAGATGACAATTGCATTTTGGATGCCATTTATTAGTAATTCAAGTGCAGTTTTATGCCCACTTCTGAGAATCACAGCCAGTGCTCAAAATGAGGGGTACAGTTATATGTCAGTAGCCACCATCACCCCATCTTCTTTCCACTTCATCTTCCCATGCTACTCATCCCGAGTGGCATTCATCCAAAAGCCGTGTGACAACTGGGGTGATATGCTCACTATGCCATTTCCCTCCTGTCTGTCATGCACTTGCAGCAGTGCCCTGAACACAGCGCACTGCAGGGAGGATGATATTGTTAAAATACAATGGAGTTGTCATCTCAAATGTGCTTGCTCTAACTGCTGCTTGTGTTCAAGACAGGTGGGTTCAGACCTTGGAGACAGCCATATCAAACACAATTGGAAACTGGGCAATCATATTTGATGCAATCAAGTTCCAGCTTTAATTTAGGCAAGTATCCTCACTTTTGGCTTATAAAAGCATCTGAACGTGGTAGAATCAACCACATGGGTAATTGGCAAGGATATTAAATACCAGCAGTCACTTTATAATTTTGCGGAAGCTGTAGAACTGCTTCCTCCTGCAGATAAGGACGTGGCTGCTGACTACAGCCTCATCGTGTTGCACAGACTGCTTCTGGGTTTTCTGCAAAGACTCCAATAAATACCACCGCAACAGTTTTAAAAAGAGGTATCTCAGAGGAAATTAATATTGTATAGGAAACAATGTTGCCATGTTAACAGATGCATCTGAAAAGCCAAATTAACATTATTAGAAAAAAATGAAAATACATTACCTTTTTTAAAGTGTATAGTAGATCAAGTATTTGCCTATATATATGCAGAATGGTATATGAAACAATCATAATTAAGTGGATTAGTTGTATACCTCATCTACTCTTGTAATTATTGCTTTTTTTGAATAACATATCTAAACTAACCTACAAAACAAAACCTTGTTGTGACAGCTGGATGAAAAGTTCAAAAACCACACTGACAGGTAATTTCATTATATGTTACACTTGACTAAAATATAGCTAATAAGCTGCAGATATTAATTACAGAACTTAAGGTTTAATATGTAATTTGTAACATGTGCATAAACCACGAATTATGGGCACTGTTGTGATCTTGTCAGTCAGTATAGAAATATTTGCCCAACAGTTACAGAAGGAGGAATACAATACAAGAAGGCCTGAAGATAGGACACACAAAGGTCAATTCACTCAAGGAGTGGAAACGTTCTAGACAACAAGGATTTCATTAAGTATTAATTACTCACCAAGTTACTCACCAGCGCTGTTCTGATAATGTGGTGGTACAGACGGTGGCGTTCACATGCTTGGGAAGGGTCTCTGCCTTGGCTGAGCTGGCTAGTGTGGGTATGGTGTGCCAGAAAATCCTGGGCTATGAAAGTCGGTGGGGATCCCATAAGTATTTCTCTGCCCTTTGGCAAGTGGTGTCCAACTGACCAGTTGGACAGCTGGTCTTATGAGAAAAGAGTTTGTGAATTTCAGTGAGAGACCTTGTGGAAAGCTTTCACAGTTTGAACTATGTTTGTGCATGTTGTTTCTAGGATTTGTTTTTGTGTTGAAAAGTGATTATATTTTGTAAGCTAGTCTTCAAAGCGAGTATCTTTGGCTTTGAACACAGTGTCTGCTTCATAGTAAATATTGTTTTCCTAAATCAAATATAGATTATATAATATCAGAGTCAAGCACTGCTAAGGATATATAGTAAGTTGGTGGGTCCCTAGGAGTGAATGGCCGTGGAGAAACAAAATGAACTGATGTTCAGCCCAGCAGCAAGAGAGGAGTCATCTCTGTATACCCTTACTGGAAGTTGCCACTTCTGTTGACGGATACCTGTGCACACGTGGCAGTGCAGTAAGAGCAGGGTACAGCAGCTCTTGCTGGTCTCCTTGCTGCAATGGCTTGCATTCTTCCTGCATCCGAAGTACATCCGAGTACATCCACAGGTATTTTGAGTATCGCTGCCATGTCCCCATTCCAGTGCTCATGAGTGCTGGGAGGTCTAGCCTGTGCTCAGCCATGTCAGCCAAGGTACTGGTGCTTCAGTGATAGTGATGTGGGGGCGAAATCCAGGCATGTGAGCAGAGGAGGGCTCCTTGCCAGTCCTAGCTGGTTGCACCTGCTGGGTTTGGCTCTGCAGCTAAGCTGTGACTTCCTTGTGCCTTTGTGGACAAGAGGGTCTCTGCATGAAGCTGAATTTCTTCTTGGCTGCACAGAGGAACGGAAGAAGAAAAAAGGTTTCCCGTTCTCCTCCCTGGACCTTCTCAGAGCTCTCTGAGCTGGGTCTGGGGAAGAAATGCTGGCCATTTGCCTGCTGGTCCCTTGGGGCAAGTGGGGCGGAGGTGATGGGGACATTTGACTTATGATTGCTTCACAGTTTGGCCTTGGGCATAATCCATTCCCCCAGAGGCATTATGCAACATCTTCTGGTCGCAAAGCAGAAGGGAGGCAAGGAAAGCATGTGATTTGGAGTTCTCATGTGCCTGTGATCCTGGATTAAACTCAAGTGATTCAAATGCTGCTACCCACAGGGGAAGGGAGAGGTTGCCACCACATGGCAGGGGTCTGACCTGATGGAGAAGTGACTTCTGAGCTGCTGCAGCTTATGGGCCATTGTGTTATGCTAAACCCATGCTGACCACTTAAAACTCGAAGCTGAAAGTGGACACTTAGAAGCTGTTTCATGAGTATTCAATCATTTTTGTTGTGCAGGGTGATGCTTTATCAGACAGACAGTCTGACACCCGCTTTAGTCAACTAATTTTAATCTGTGCATGTCACTTATTTGTTCCTTGCTCACTTCCCAGGGCAGCATAGCCAAGTCCTGCCCCTTAGGACAGACTGAAGGGTTGAATCTAGGTCTCTTGTTTATTATTTTTTCACCCTGAAAATATTTTTCTTCAAAATCATGTTGTCTGTAAGGAGATCTGTACCTTGTTAACAACATGGAGGTTTCATTTCTGTTAGTTTCCAAGTATAAGACTTATCTAGTAGCAGTACCTAGAAGCACATATTGAAAAACAGTTCTTGTTTATGCATGCAAATGTTTGGTGTTTCTGGGTGTTTAATGGACTGCAAAACATAAGTTTCTCTTTCCTTATACCTGTGAGTGCCTGTGGCAGAACTCGGTATGGGAGGGGGAGCAGTGGTGGCAGTGAGATGTAATGCCCAAATACCTCATGGTTTAAAACGAGCTTTCAGACAGCTACGGGTATTGCCAGATGACAGAAACAGAAGGGTAACAGCAATACTGTGCCACTGCGAGTGGTGAGCTGGCCCATAGGCCATTTTGAAGGAAATTTTGAAGGAAAAAAAAAAAACAGCTGAATGCCTGTGTGTAGGTCCAGGTTTTCAGCTGGGTGGAGCCCTCCCTGTCGGCCTGCAGAGAATCAGCCCCATTCACTACTGTTCCTGTTCAGAGCTCTACTGTTCACCTTCCCATGGAAGATCTTGGAGTTGAAGAATGAGCTCTTTCAAATTTCTTTTCTTAGAGTTGATCCAACATTACCTTGGGAAAAAAAAATTAGCTTTCTAGGCCCCTGTGTTCAGAACAGCAGAATTTAGTTCAAACCATTTTCAGGTTTTGCTAGCTGTCACTTTCCATCAGGTCCTGTCAGTAGGATCTTGACCTCTTAAACTCCACAGATACCACTTGATGTATTAATTTTTTTAATTAAGAGCTATGCACAGGGAAATTGAGTGGACTGCAGGAACTTGCTCAGCTACAAGATGATGTCATTCCCTGAAAAAGGCAGGACAAGCGTTGGTTAGAATGGGCATTGCAATCATCCATAGGAGATCTCCTGAACCTGGTTCAAGCTGTGCTCAGGTCAGCAAGGAGGAAAAGAAGTGACCTTTCAGAAACATCAACAGCAGGTAAAGTATAGTAGCAGGCAGAAAGACAAAGGAGGATTTCAGTGAACAACCTCATCAAACGTGAAAAACCTGGCTTTTCCAATAGAGAAGGAGGAGGTTCCTTGCATTGTAACTCACTGCCAGACAAAAAGCAGTTGCACCTGGCATGGGAAAGTCTGCTTGTGAGCCAAAGAAAGTTGTAGAATATTTCAAACGATTGACTTATTAATATTTTTCAAGAGGTAATTATAGTCTGATTTTTTTTTAATAATTTATTGGTGTGTCAATAACTGGAGATTGATTTCCCTTGGCTGTTTCAGGGAGCTGTCCTGACTGCCAGTATCAGTTCAGCCTGGGTTTCTGTTCTGCAGGAAGATAAAACTGTAGAAATTGTCAGACTTGATCAGAGCAGGCAGTCCATCTGATCAAATATCCTGTCACCAGTATACTTGAAAAATAAAGGAAGGTTGTTTTTTTTTTCTCTTGCTGCTCTTTAGCATCTTCAAAGCTTCTCTGCTCTGCATCTCTTACCTTGCTGTTCAGGTTGCCTCTAGCCAGAGCAGAGGGAGAGAGGTGTCTCCAGAAAACCAGTTCATCCCACCTTTATTAGATATCTGTTCTTGGATGGGAATTAAGTCCCAAAACCTGGCTTCAGAAGCATAACTTCAAATGGTGATAGTTGTGTTAGAGGAATCCAGGAGTAAATGTCAATGAGAACTTGCCAAATAACTCTAAACAGAAAATAAATACCAGTTTGAAGGAGAGGAGGGAAAAAAGCTTCTCCAGTCAGAGCTTTATATATCTTGTACAGTGGTCTGTCTTGGATAATTTCTGTATAGGTAGTGTATAGATACGATGAAATATAACCTGTCACCATGTCAGACCCACAAACTATCTTTCCATTCACCCATCCATTTGGGGGAAAAAGCCCTGCAATTTTTCCCTCTCCCTGTGTATATGGGGCACCATTTCTGTCCTTCGTTGGCATTGTGGTAATGCAGCCTGTAAACAAAGCCATCTATCAGCCTGTGAAGAGATGGAAATCCCATCTGTAAGTGAAGCTGTTCCCAACAGGTACGTACTGAAAGTAGAGAGGAGCTTGAGGAATCGCAAGCAGTACAAACATTTCCCTACTTAACTTCACAACTGAGGAAGACACAGAAAGGTAAGATGGCTTTTTTAATGAGTTGATAGTAATCCATTGGGTTTACGTGATGTGCACAATTTCACAATGCACCACAAGAAGTATCAACAAAAAACTGAACCCAGCAAACACCTGCTGCCTGTAGAACAACTGTTGCTAATCCTGTGCTCACTACATATGCCCAGAGCATCTCTCTGAACTTCAGAAGGCCTCAGAGCCCTGCACTTTTTTAGGTGTATGATAGCGTCTTTTGCATTGTAACAAGCTACGATGCCATGCTGCATCATACTGAAGTTCTCAGCTGCTGGCTCAGTGGTAGGAAAATAATAGGCAGAGTTAGTCGCAGATTGACTGTCCAAGTGGCCCTTTGGACCATTCTTTGTCTGCTTGCAAGGCCTGCTATGAATCAAGATCTTAACAACATAAGAAATAAAATAAACATTTAATATGATCAGTATCAGATGTGGTTTTATGCCAAGCACTTTCAAGCACTACTGCTGGCTTCTCTGGCTTAGTGTAAGGTCATTGGAAGAAATGTTCCTACGTGGTGAATTATTAGGGTACCTGGAAAGTGAGACTTGATTTATGAGGGCTTATGTTATTCAACATTAGGCAAGCAATAATTCTGTATGCCCATAAGCTGTCAGCCCTGGTCCTTCCCTGGAAAAGTGTCAAGCAAAGCTCAGATTCATGTTTTGATGACAGGAAAAGTTTTGCGCCTTTTTGCCTGAGGCCTGATGTTTGTCATGGCCTAGACAGCAGTGACAAAAAATGAGGCATGGGATTTTCATAAAAAGTGGTAGTATTTGTCAGTCCCTTGGATCCAGGGTATTTTTAATGGGTTTAACCCTGCCCAGTTGATGTGCCAGAGCAGGTTAGTTTGATGCTTTTAAACTATTAAACATAGATGAATAATTTCAAATATTTTCTTGCAAAATATGATAGGTTTATCTGACTCAGTTTTTCAAGTCAGGCATCTTGATATTAAGCAGAGATGTAAGTCATTGTTTTCCCTATTGGATAAAACTGGAATTATTGCCTCTTTAAATTTTGTTATGGTCAAGCCATGACTTTTTGATTTTTATAAGAAACAAGCAGACTTTTGTAAAATAACCATTTTCAATGGACTGTATCATCTGGCAACACTGAACATACTCAATGGATTAAAACTGAAAGGCTGTCACTATCTGTGTGACTGTGACAATGTCTCACTTCCTTCTCTTGGCTCCTCTCGGTATGCAAGAAGTCCCAGTACTACTGCTGGATCGTTCTTCCAGCCAGGAAACTGTCCCGCAACATCAATGCTTAAGAGCTGTGATTGGCAGACACATTTCAGCACTCCACCTTCCTTGGGGGCAAAAAAAGATGAAACATAATGCAAGATCTGTTTAGCCACAGGATTTGTAAAATAAGACTTATTGACACAAATCATGACCCAGAACCCTTGAATGTGCAAGGATGTTCTCAACTGATTTTGAGTTTTGGATAAGGCCATCATGAATGGTGTGATTTTTTTTTTTTAACTGTGCTGCCAGTTATCATATATATTTGTTTTATATAAGCTTTTTCCCTTCCACACAGTCTATCTTTTCATCCTGCTCTCAGTAGTCTCTGTTTCAGTATCAACTTCCGAGGTTCCTGTTCATTTTATAGTTTTAGAATGATGCTACGTGTACAGTTAAGGGTCTCACTTCAGTTGTAAGCCACAAAACCAAATCTGACCTGTGTGAAAAATAAAACTTGTATTCAGACACAAACACCTTCAACAATGACAGAGGAATTACTGAAAAATTACTGGTGAAGCAAATTGCTTCTTGAATGAAGTGCTCTTACTTGAGAATTTGTCCTGGCACGAAAATCCTTTTCCAGGTTTATCTCATGCCTCATGTCTGAAGCAAGGATGACCATGGAAGAGGTCTTCCTATTTGACAGAGACAAAATTCTTGATGCTCACCTTCAGTTCTCATAATATCTTTAATTTTCTGCCTTTCACATTAATTCAGCTTTCAAAATGTCATGCAGATGCCATACAAACCACTGCAGCAGAGACTGAGCCGAGCGAAAGCTCCAGCCACAACCAAGTTACATTCCTGGTACTGAGTAGCAAAGCTGTGCAGAAAAACCCTGCAAAGCCACTCTGGCTCTGCCAGCTGAGCTGTGACAGATCTGATTTTGCCAGCTGAAGCTGTTACTGCCCTTTCACCAGGAGCATCTGCCCCAGTTGAGTTGCTAGAAGCACACTTGAGCCCCAGCCCATACTCTGGGGGACAGGACTCACAGGGAGGTGAAGATGCGTCATGCTAGGAGCTGGACTCGTGTTGGGCTCTAGCTGAGCTTCCTGTGGAGCTGCAGCCCCTTCCAGGAGGTAGCAACAAATGGTTGCAGGGGCAGCCAGAAGCTGCAGCTGTTTGCTCTGTGGACAGGCAGAGTAAGGGAAAGGGCAGAGCGATATTCTGCAAGGTTGGATATTTCCTGGGTGGAAGCAGATGGTACCAGTTTATTTTACCACATAGATACAGAAAGCTACAGCAAGTTTCTCCTATGAAAAAGGCTATTAGATTGGTTTGTTTCCCTCTTGCAGTGGGACTTCTGGAAGTAATAAAAGTTCCTGTTCCTCTTATTCTTATTAAAACTACTGGTAGCTGATAAGACAAGGGAGCTAGGGGGCTCTGTGCAGCTATGAGGTCTACAGCCTCAGCATGTAGTCGGAATGTCACACAGGCCCTGGCCCACCTGTCATTGATGTGGGCGTGGAAAATTCGTGTATAGGCCCTAATTTAGCAGACAACCTGGCTGGTCTGCATATTCATAGAATCATAGAGTGTCTCAGGTTGGAAGGGACCCATAAGGATCATCAAGTCCAACTCCCTGCTCCTTGCACGACTACCTAAAACTAAACCATATGACTTAGAGTGTCGCCCAGATGCTCCTGGACTCTGACAGGCTTGGTGCTGTAACCATTTCCCTGAAGAGCCTGTTCCAGTGACCAACCACCCTCTCAGTGAAGAATCTTTTCCTAATGTCCAATCTGAACTTCGCCTGAAGCAGCTTCATTCCATTTCCTTGTGTCCTGTTGCTGGTCGTCAGAGAGAGGAGATCAGCACCTGCCCCTCTGCTGCCTCCCTTGAGGAAGTCCAGGAGGTCCCAGACAACTGGAGACTTGCCAATGTGATGCCCATCTACAAGAAGGGCCGGAAGGAAGATCTGGGGAACTACAGGCCTGTCAGCCTGACCTTGGTGCTGGGGAAGATTATGGAGCGGGTCATGTTGAGGGCGGCCACAAGGCATGAG